>NW_022107431.1:55063080-55103030 GCF_000313985.2 Echinops telfairi | reverse complement strand
AAAATATACCAAGCAAGAAAAACTTGTGTTTTCCAGTCTAGCCTGTTGGGGCACCATGCCCTGTCTCCAATGTCCACCCTTATCATTCCCTGGGGATCTTTCTAGAAGTTATCCTATTTTAATTTATTTCTAAATTAATCATGTAGTGGTCAGACAAAATAACATCCTCCTTGAAAAATATAGAATTTTTATTTTAGAGCCGATTATGTCAATTGTTTTCCTAGCTATTCCAAATATCATTGAAAAGAATGGGAAATTTCTAATCAAAGGAATCTCAATTCTCTATCTCCCTGTTGTAGAATCTAACCATGCTTTTCAATGATGAGGCATTTTCATTAATTTTTGAATCTTTGCATTATCAACAATTGCATGAAATATATTGAAATATCCTACGATGGTGAAGAATTATCAATTTATCTTTGTATCCCTATGAATGAAATTTTTATATGAGAAGCTATTTAATAAGCTGCATACATATTATCTATATGTTTCTGGTGAGTTAAAATTGGTCTGCATACTGCTCCTGTATAACTCTCTTGTTTATAAATATAATCTTTCCAATATTAATCCAATTATTCTATTTTTCCTTCTTTTTGTATTTTATCAGAATATGTTTTAGTAATCTTCATACCTTTCCATATAATGTTGCAGATTTATTCTTACAAAATAACATAGAGTTCAATTTTTATTTTGTTTTGCACTCAGTGCAATGAATTTTATTTTCAGTCTTACAAGTTTAGGCTATTTATATTTTTTGTGATTTTTACTATGTTAAGGTTGATCCCACCATCTTCCCTTTTGCTTTCTATTTGTTATTTTTTCTCATGCCTCTTTTTTCCCTTCCTTGTCTTTTATAAGTTATCATTCCCGATTTTAAGTTTACTTCTACTAATTCTAGTTTCTAGCTTCAATTGGTCTAGAAAGTATAAACTTTATTTCTATTACTGTAATGGTTGTCCCTAAAACTTATCCTGCACACTTAATAAATTAAGACCAAATAGAAAATCACAGCCACGGAGTCAATTCTGACTCACAGCAATCCTATGTAGGGCTTTTGAGATTATAAATCTTTCTGGTAGCAGACAGCTTCCTTTTACTCTTCTATAATGCCATCAGGGCTCCTTTAACAAAGTAAAGTTGCTATCAAATCCTCTTCCTAAGTAGAAGGATGTTAAAGATTTAAAGTCTATCATATTTAATCGTGATCTATGTTAATTCTGTTCTGTGTATTTAGTTCTGACCTTTTTGAAAATCCTGAATAAATTAGAATTTTATCAATATTATTTGTTTCAATCAATATGTGTCTATATTTACGTAAATGTTCCTCACTTCTCTTGTTTACCATCCCTTTGCACTTCAAACTTTCCTTTGGAATTTTATTTATGGCAGTAGCACCTTTTTTTATAAGTGAGCTGAGCAAAGATCTATTGATGAAAACACTCATCTTTTCTCTATCTGACAATGTCTCCATACATCGTCCTTCCTGATAGTTTTGCTTAGCACATATTGTAAACCATTTGTTATGTACTTTGAGCACTTTAAATGTGCTTTCAACATCCCTTTGTCTTCCACTGTCGGGGTGGGTAAATCATCACTCATTTCTAGCGGAGCTATCATTTACCTCTGATTGCTTTCCTTATTCTATCATTTACCTCTGATTGCTTTCCTTATTTTCTGTTTGCCTTTGCTCTGTTGCAGTGGGTTGAAATGGAAATTTCTCTTTATTGTGAAATGGTTCTAGGACACATGGATTATTTTTTGGTTGTTTTATTTGCTAGTTCTGACATTATATTATAAAACATTGTTCTACTTAATTTCTTATAGTCTTTCCTTCTTTTTAAATTTATTTTTGAAATCATTTTATTGGGGGTTCGTACAACTTTTATCACAATCCATTCATACATCCATGGTGTCAAGCACATTTGTGCATTTGTTGCTACCATCATTCTCAAAACATTTGTTTTCACCATTGAGTTGATTCATAATGGTGACCTCATGTGTGTGAAGGTAAAATTCTATTCTATAGGATTTTTTATGGTGATTTTTGGAAGTGGATCATCAGGACTTTTTCTAAAGTACCTCTATATGAATTGGAACTAACGATCTTTGGATTAGCAGATGAGTATGTTAACTATTTGTATTACATGGAAACTACATATGTATTTTGTTCATCTGATTACAATACCCAAGCTATGGTATTTTCTATCCCCTCGTATGCATGTGAAAGTTGGCCAGTGAACATGGGAAACCAAAGAAAAAATGTATTTGAATTATGTTGCTAAGAATATTGAAAGCATGATGTACTGCCAAAAGAACACACAGGTCTATTTTGGAAGAAGTAAATCAGAATGCTACTTAGAGGCAAAGATGATGACACCGTTTCATGCACCATGGACATGTGTCCAGGAGAAACCATGCCCTGGAAAAGGAATCACGCTTGGTAAAGTTGTGGAGCAGTAAAAAAAGGTAGATCTACAAGATGCATTGGTACAGTGACTGCATCAATGGGCTCAAAGAGAAGAACAATCGCAAGGATGCACAGGACATAACAGTGTTTTGTATTGTACGTAATGTCGCTATGAGTCGACACCTAACAACAGGCAGGCTCTCTCCCTTGTTTCTTGGGAGACTGGATTAGATTTCATGACCTGGGAGCAGAAGCTTCCTTTGCATTTGTGTTTATCCTTAGAGTAGTGGACTCATACAATGTTTGCCTTTTGTGGCAAACTTCACTCAGCATAATCATTTTCACGTCCATCCATGGCATGAGTGTTTCATGGTTTCACTGTGTGTTTTAGAGATATCTAATATTCCATTGTGTGTACATACCTAATTTCTTTATCCATTCTTCTACCGGTGGACATTTGAAGCCATGGTACTTTTGATCTTTATATATATATATATATATATATATGAAAGCTGGACAATTGACAAAGAAACTTGATTAATTAATGTATTTTAATTATTATGAAGGGAAAGAATGACTATACCATGGACTATCAGAAAGAATAAAATAAAATAAACCAGTCTTGAAGAAACACAGTCAGAATGTGCCTTAGAAACAAGGCAGACAAGATTTTATCTCAGGTACTTTGGACATACACATGGGGGACTATTCTCTAAAGAGGGAATAGTGAGGAGGACTTGAAGCACTTGCTGATGAAGATCACAGATTACAGACTTGAGTAGGGATTACAATTCAATGATAAGATAAAAGTCCTTACAACTGAACCATTAGGTCACATTGTAATAAATGGTGAAACGTTTGAGGGTTGTCAAGGTTTTGCCTTGCTTGGATCCACAATCACTGCTTCTGGAAACAGCAGTACAGGGAGGAAAACGTGTATTGCATTGGGTAAATCTGCTGCACCAGACCTTTTTAGAGTATTTAAAAGCAAGGATGTTACTTTGAGGACGAAGACGTGCCTGACACAGCCATAGTATTTTCCATCGCCTCATATGCCTGTGAGAGTTGGACATTGAATAAGGAAGACTGAAGAAGCATGAATGCATTACATTAATACAATGTGGTGCTGGAGAAGAATATCGAAAGTACCATGGATTGCTCAAAGGACAAACCAATCTATATTGGAAAATCACAGAGTTCTCTATGGAGGCAAGGATGTGGAGATTTTATCTTACATGCTTTGGGCATATTGACAGGAGAGACGAGTCCCTAGAGAAGGACTACATGCTTGATAAAGTGGAGGGGCGGTGAAGGAGAAGACGACCTTCAAGGAGATGGTTGTCACAATGGGCTCCGGCATAGGAATGTCAGAATGGTGCAGGACCATGCAGTGTTTCCTTCGGTTGTGCATTGAGTTGCTGTGAGTTATAGCTGACTTGCGGGCATCTAACAAGACCATTCTTCAGAAAAAGGCATCATGGTTGGTCAGCAGGTATGAAACGGAATGACTCAACACGTGACGAGAACCATGGACTCGAACATAGCAATGATTTTGGGAAGAGCACAAGAATTAGTAGTAGTGCATACTATTTTGAACATATGGGTTGTATGAATCAGAACCAATTCAAATAACCTAACAACAATATTAAAAATACTCTTAGAACTTATGAGATGTTAATAGCAAAGATATTGAAAGTGATAGAATATAAGATGTATATATTGACACTGAAGTATGTTATCTGTGGGGGTTAAGACTGGCTAAGGGTCATAGTTGACTAATCAAAATTAGTTTTTAAATCTCTGCTATGATTATAATGACAGTGATTATGATGACATTTTAATTGTTTACTTCTGAAAGTAGGAATAGGTTTTGCTTAAATGTTTGAATCCCAATGAATAAAACAATGAGATATAAGAACAAGAAAGAACATTTTGCTTATTTGGGGGTGGATTTAAAATAATTCTACTCCGTAGAATACAGCTGTTCAAATTCATGAAGATTTTATTCCAGGAAGAAAAACAATGGAGCTGTTATTTTGGATAAAGCCTTCAAAGCAGCTACCAACGACCATGCTCACTCTCCTCTCATCACTCCTTTTATTTGACCCAAAGGGATTCTATGTATAAGACACATTTGGTAAATGTTTGTCACTGCTCATTAGTCTTTGGGTGCTAGCAATGTGCCCTCATTCATTTATCAGTGATGGTAAGTTGCTCTGACATTTCCCTCAAGAGAGCCATGTCTCATCCTCAGAGCGACAAGACAGGCACTCAGAAAGGATTGCATACATTTCTTGAGCCCCCTTGGCTTTGTGCAAAATCCAAATGAGAACTGTCTCTGCATACTTTATTATTCCCCGGGGTTCATTTCAAGCATTCTGAAGCTGTTGCATAGTGTGCCAACGTGTAGTTTCTTTACGAGTTGTGATCATTTTAAATAATGGTATGTATGAAGCAGTTTCCAAAACATCATGGAAACATCTCATTGTCTTTCAACTTTTTCCGCGAACTTTTTGAAACTCCTTTCTACAACAGGGTCCCCTCCCACTGAATGGCTAAAATAGACTGACTGTTGACTGCTGCTTTGAACTGCCACAGTATTTTAGGATTTCTTGGGAGAAGCATGAACTCTTAGAATGCAATACTCTACTCAATTATTTACTTACAACTCAGTAAGCCAACTAAAAACATAATTCAGAGCTCTGGACATCTCAACAAATGCAAAGTAAGGCAGTGGATTAGATAACATGAGGAACAAGGAGGAATGCAATATTGTTACTTTGGTTTCTATGCCCAAGGATACTAGATGTTTACCTCTGAGTATTTCTTGAAGCTGCACAAATAAGAATCGCTTGCTCAAAGACATGCAGTAACTGTCTTGGTATACCTACACGCATTATTAATGTACTCTTTATTGATTGATTGATTGTATTTGTTAAAATTGTGTAGAGAAGACTGGGCACTACAAAGGAACAATTTATCTTTTAAAGAGAGAAAAGCAAATTTAACAACTTATGCCATCAGTAAAGATTCTTTAAAGCTTTCTTGCTTTCTAAATTAAAGCCTCATTTAATTTTCTCATCTTACCCACTACCACCCTTCCATTCTGAATCAAAGAAGCACTATTTCTCCCAAGATTTATCAGTCTATGTACCTCCTACCCTCCATCTCTTTCTGTTGCTGTTCTAGCATTGTTCTCAACACTTTTCCCCCTATAAATTCTTGTTCCTTCAATTATGTATCTTGAGTTTGCTGCTCTAAGAGAATATTCCACCATGCCTATAAAAATCTTCCAACTACTCCCTTGCTTAAGGGCCCATGTAGTGCACACAGTCTCTGCTTTGCTACTAATCTAAAGGTGTGGGGTTTGAGCCCCCTCCACACCTCCATGGAAGAAAGTGCTGGTAATCTGCTTCCATGAAGATTAATGTCAAGAAAACTCTGTGGAGCAATTCTACTTTGCAATACATGTGATTGCCTTGTGTCAGAAGTAACTCAATACTAGTTAGTTTGGGTATGCTCAGAAATAAATGTTTCCCTCGACCTTTCTACCTCCTAGAGCAGTTATACTTCAGCTCTGCTTCGTTTACAGCAACATTCTGAAATAAGTCTCCCAATAATTCCTACCAATACTTTACACTTTAGCTGGATATTACACAGTGATCTACCCAACTCAGTGTCAAGTTGAGTCCAATCCACAGGGACCCTTGGATGAAGTAGAATTTCTCTTGGGATCCACTAGGACATAAGAGAACTACTCGGGGCCATTCTCTCTCCACAAGCAAATTGCCTCCTCTTTTCCCAACAGCAGCTGGTTGGCTCAGTCTGTTGACCTTTCAGGTCACAGCCCACCACTTAACCCACTGTGCCACGGAGTCTCCTCAAACGGCTCACTCAGTTTTCAACCCTGACCATCAAATTGCAAAGTTCCACGGACTTTTCTGACTTGCCCTCATTCTTCAATTCAGAGAAGCCCTTCCTTATAAAGTACCATGATAAATATTAGAACCAAAACATTTAGGGTTGCAGTTTTCTCTACAACTACATACAGGCATAGTTTTATTAATAATATCATTTCTCTCTTGAGCAGTCTTCACTGGCTCTGAAATTAAGTCATCATCTGAACCTGACTTACACGACCTTCCACATGACAATCTCCATCAATCCCTTCAGACTTCATGCAGGTTTCGAGCCCTGCTTAACATTTCTTTTACTCTCCAAATGCTTTAGACCTTTTGCTTTTGCTGCAGCTTCCTTCATATGGTTACTTCCACTTTGAATTTTTCCACTCTTCTTTTCCACCCCTACCCCTCCCCTTTATATGACAAGGGCTATGCCTCAGGTTTCTTAAAGCTGCTAATGCAGAAATGCCACAGAGTGGCTTTAATGAACAGATTTTAATTTCTTTTTCTTGACGAGGAGTCTAGAAGTTCAGATTGAGGGCACCAACTTTAGGGAACTTTGTCTGTGTGAGCCCTGGGCAAGGTTTGACCTGTTCTTGTAGTTCCATTCCTGGGTTTCCTGGAGATTGTCCCCGGTGTGTACCCTCCCCTCCCTTAGGACTTGCCTGCTGGCTTCTATGTGCCTGGTGTGCTCTTCCAATATCTCAGAGGGACTTGTTTAAACTCACCCTACTTAATACAGGCTCCCCAACCTAACCAAGAATGTCCTATTCCCATACGGGATGATGGCCAAATGTTTCAAAAAATGCTAAACCCATGGCCATCTAGTTGAATCTGCCTGAGAGCACCCCCTAGGATGGTGTAGGAAGGTCCTTTAGGGCTGCCAAGGCTCTGGTTTTCTGCCAAGGGAAAAGGAGAAGGAACAAAAAGGGGCAGGTCCCCAAGGAGATCAGTAAACTCAGTAGCTGTGACAATGGACTTGAGAATGGGCAGGCTCTGGCTGTGTTTTGTTCTGCTGTACACAGGGTCATTGAGGGTGGGAATTGAGTCGACAGCACCAAACTCTCACAATCTTTATGGAAACCGACTGCCAGATCTTGTGTCCTCGGGCTTCTGTTGGGCTTGAGCTGTTTATCTTTCAGTTAACTATCAAGCATTTTACCTCTGCACCACCGGGGCTCCTATCTCTGCGTCAGGATTGACAACACATGTTCTGAGGGGTATAATTTAATCTCCAACAGTCCATTTCAAATTTGGCTTCCTCATCAAACATTCTCCTGACTACTGCTAAAACTGCAAGTCATTCCTTAAAATCTCATCAACACTTCTGTGTATCTCTTTTAAGATAATGGCTGCTCACTACATTTTTAGAATCTAACATTTATTTTATGTAAACCACCACTCACCCAACGAGAGTACAAGTTGTAAGTGTAAAGGGACAGTAAATATCCGCTATTCCTTTTTATGAGTCTTGTGTAGCAATAACCATTGTGATTTATGCTTTAGTAAACTTTAGTTGCTGGTAAATTGCTTACACGGAGATTGTTTGTCTCTAGCAACTAGCTAAGGCTTAAAGTTTTCCTATATGTGCCTCAGTTCTCCGTCTAGTGAGCTTACCAATTGACGCGGTTTCACAGCTTAACTCAGTTTTTGCCAGCTCTTACTGCTTGCAGCCAGTTTAGCCTGATTCTGAAACTGGAAAACAGAAAATAAAGATTAATTCTAAATAGATTTATCTATTTATTAATAAAAAATAAAATGTATGTACTGTATGAGCAAAGTCCTTCATGTTATTTTTTGTACAGATTCTTCATAAAAATCCATGGACTCTTCCACACAAATGAAAATATACTGATTATTTGATTTGTTTAGGAACGTTGACATAAATGTTGTCATTTCCAAATATCATGTAATTATAAATATATTTTCTTTATCTACAGTTCACTTAATCCAGCATTTTCACAAATTAACCCTGTGGTAAAATATTTTAAAACTAATCACATTAAGACTTAAATAATCCATTATAAAAGTTTTAACAACTTTGTTTTCTTCACCGGCTTTATTATTTTACATAATAACATTTCTTCCTAAAGGTCAGGTCTCTTTCCTATTAGAGGAAATTTACATACTGATCTATTTTTACCTGATTCCTATTTATTAATGAACAGCTGGTATGCGAAATCTAAATGATTAACACAAAACTGACTTTCTTTCAGGTCATCACAAGTGACAAAAAGTTGATATAAAAATTAGATACCCTTTGATTATGTTGTGTTAGAATTATCTGTAACTTGATATTATTTCCAGTCTATTCCTTAGGGATTTATCACTCTAAAATGTACTTACCAGTATAAGTTAATTGTACAAAAGACCAAAAACCAAATGATTTCTATAATGCAATTTACAGTCACTGTGTGTGTATTTGACTTTTAGTTCAACTTTCAATGTCTTTTAATTGTCTTTAGAATTGTCAAAAGGAAAAACAAAAGCTGAAATTTTCTAATCAGCCTGGAAATAAAATCTGTAGTGGGTATTTTTCTTAATCTATTTTGCTTATGTGACTCTATCTCAATTTATCCTAAATGGAAAAAGTGATAATAATTATTGGACAAGGTTTTAAGAGGCAAGGGAAGGAAAGCATATTCCGGAAAGTCGCGGAGGCCTTTCTTACCCAGGAGGACGTTGGAGGTCTTCTGACCACACTCTGAGCTTGGCATTGTTTCATCCCCAGGCCTCTTTCCAGTTCCGAAAATTTGCCCATTTTGCTAGGCAAATTCTTGTTTGTAAGAACACTAGATGCTCATTTTCGACAGTAAGCGAGCATGGGAATCTTTAAAAGGCTTTCAACATACTATCTCATCTTTGGCAAAACTGAAGTGGACTGTGCCTTAATTTCCCTTTTATCTTCTCTCTTGAAGAAAAACTTGAAGGCACACCAGCATCAAAGAAAGCGCCTGGTGAGTTTGTGAGCTATTGTTTTTGATTTTTTTTTTAATTCCTCTGTGTATATTTATTTATTTTATTTTTTTAACATTTTATTGGGGGCTCATACAACTGTTATCCCAATCCATACACACATCAATTGTGTAAAGCACATTTGTACATCGTTTCTCAAAACATTTTCTCTCCACTTAAACCCCCGACATTAGGTCATTTTTCCCCTCCCTCCCCGCTCCCCCCTCCCTCATGAGCCCTCGATAGTTTATAAATGGATATTTTATCATATATTGCCCTGTCCGACGTCTCCCCTCACCCACCTTTCGGCTGTCTGTCCCCCAGGGAGGAGGTCACACACATTTCCATGTAATCGGTTCCCTCTTTCCTACCCACTCTCCCTTTACCCTCCCTGTTTCGCCACTCACACCACTGGTCCTGCAGGGCTCATCCGCCCTGGATTCCCTGGATTTTCAGTTCCTATCTGTACCAGTGTACATCCTCTGGTCTAGCCAGACTTGCAAGATCGAATTCGAGTCATGGTAGCGGGAGCGGGGAGGAAACATTTAGGACCTAGAGGAAAGTTGTATTTCTCATCATTGTTACATCGCACCCTGACTGGCTCATCTTTGGCTCATTCATAGTTTTCTCTCAAAGCTATATTGTTTCTCTGGTTGTTTTATGTAACTATTCTTGATCTAATTCTCAGCTTGTCCAAAAGAACATTTATGTGGTAGATTTATTCTTTTTTAAGAAATAGCTTTTTGTATAGTTTTTGCTGGGTATTATATATAGCCTTGCACACTGAAGATGCTAGTTGGACACTGATTTATTGCCAGTAATAATTAGATGCATTTACTAGCCAATATGCTTACAGGAAAAATTCTCCCAAGCTGTCATTTCATCAAATGTTATTAGGATGCCCTTTCTGCACACCAGAAAGACCAAAGGCGTGTTCAAATAATGAGGGTGACAGGATATTTTTGGAAAGATCTCACTTACAGTAACAGAAGTAGCAGGGAGGGATGCAGGAAGGAAGATCTCCAGCCCCACAAAAGAGTGGCTGGCAGTCAGAAAATTTGGAGAAAGCTAGAACTATGATCTTGAGCAATTTTTTAAGGACGAAGTTTCTTTATCTGTAAATTTGAGTTTGAACTAACTCTATGAATATTCCGTTAAGGCTTCATGGCCTCCTGATTTAAGCTTGGTGTATAATAGATAGTCTATAATAGATAGTCTCTACTGTGCTTTTGAACTTGCCCACGGACAAAAAGAGTTCTGTGGCAATGCTTAGAATAAAATAAGGGGAAGGAAAATACCATATTTTTGCACAGACAATGCATGCATTATATGGTTTTTGCACTCTGTGTTAGATTCCTGTTATGTTCCTATGTGTATCATGCACATTGTATGACTGTACATGTTATTTATCTGTGTTATTTGTTTAAAAAATATGGTGCTACTATGAGAAAAGGTTCAAGAGGAATGGTACCTGAGTCTTAAGAAATGAAAGTTGAGATTTATATTGATTTTAAAATACAGTTTTGAATACCAGATATTTAGGTGTTTTTACAATTACTTGTTAGGAACAATACCTGTCAATATTTTTGTCTTCTTGGGGAAAATGCTTCTCAAATTTTAATGTATAAACAGTGTGCCTGGCAATTTTATTAAACTACAGAAAGACAGAAAGGTGTAACAATCTTCCAAGACAGGTTGCTACTGCTGGTGGTCCCTGAATTGTCCTTTGCGTAATAGAGTTCAAAAGCCCACTGAGGATCTGATGAAAACTATAAGCCTGCATTTCTATAAAACACACCCGTATGTTTACACACACACACCTTACCATTTCAGGGTGTCACAGAACGTTCCCCCCAAAATACATCTGTGGACTACAGTTACTAACTTCCAACCTTAAGATAAAAGACAGAAAAAAAAGAACTCAAATGCACAGCTTCAATTCCCCTCCCCAGATAATCCCACGGTATGTCTGATTAAGTAGAGCTGTCTGTGAGCCAGAAGGTCAGAATCAAGAACACGGGATGCCAGTTTGCTGCTATTCTTTCTTTCTTTTTTTTTTTTTTTTGCTGCTATTCTTTCATGGCCAAAATAATCATTAAAAAGTTACGTCCTTGAAAAAAAGGTAGAATTATTTTAGCCAAAGGGCTCATCATATAGCCAGATGATAATATGATGACAACAAATAACTTTTCTCAATAAGTATGTGTGTCAGCCAGCCATAGGCCTGCAGCACTCTAAGGCAGTTCTCCAACTTGACCAATAGCCTCTAGCCCGCCTCGTGCACTTCTTTCACGAGTTCTCTTCCACCTCTCGCTCTTGACTATTAAATGTTGTAGTGAGAGTCTGCTCAGACTCTGAGTAAGAACTTTAGTGTAAGTTCATTACAAGAAGGGTAAGTAAATCTCGCTTCTTCCATATTGTACATCTGTTTTGGCATCCTTAGTCCCATGTATATTTGTATAAAAACTGTCAATGTCCAAGCTATTCACTTTTGTATTTTTGTATACTAGAAGAAACTGAAGATACATCCTCCACAAAGAAGCAAAAAAGTAAGTTTATGATTAGACTGAAAGTGTTGGTTCGTTGTATATGAAAGATGTAACATATGAATTTAAACCTGAGACACTCTTAAGGTGGCAAGTATTTCAGGAAAAAGATTTCTAGCTCAGACATGAGATATTACTTGAAAGTAGGTCATTTATATTTCAGAGAAAAGTTTCTCACATTTTATGTCAGGCAAGAGGCACTTATTTGGAAGAATTACAAAGTAATGACCGAAGTGGCATTTACTGCAAACCATTCTGCATAGTTCTGATCCCGAGCACTCGAGCAGAATCTGTGTTTAAATGTGTGTTACTGTCGGCTTTATAATAGGAGAACTGAAGTGATATGCTGAACTTTTTATATCAAATAGAAAAAAGTTAGAATTAAGCCTCAGGATTGAATTGCTTAGAAACTCCTTTTTCAGATTGAAAGTACTTTTTGATTTTCCCCCCAGACATATCACAGGCTCTTAACGCACAATCTTTGGGACAGTTAATTTTAGAATGCAATCAGTGTTCACATGCAATTGCAAAATTCATTGTCCCAGACACCACCGTATTCTAGTACTTCAAAATGAAACATTTTCTTCAAATGATAAACTGATATATGCATTAAATAAAATTATTGCTGGACAGACTAAAGGAAGCAAGTTTTGAAATAGGTAGAGCTGGGTTTTTTCCACACATAATGATTTTAACGTGAAGAACTAGCCATTAATCTGAGGACTTTATGTCAATAATGTTCTCTAGGTCTGCAAAAATTCTAAAATGTACTTCTACAGGAAATTATTTAAAAGCCTCCGACCATAGCAACTTTCTTCTGCTGTACAATAATCATTCAGTTATTTATTTTCAAAATACTTATTGAGTGCCTACTATGTTCCAAATACTGTCCTAGATTCTGTGTCTACCTCAACAGGTAAGAAAGATGCACATTAGAATCCTCAAAAAATCAAATTTTGAGAAGTCGGCAGAGCCTTGGGACCCTACTGCGTGCTGCTGGGGAATCCACAAGAACAAGCGGTAGAGGCCACTCCGCAGCCTCGCTTCCGTTAGTCAGCACTGCTTGCCCTATTGTTAACCCACTGCTAACCACTTGGGGTGATCACATAAACACATGAAATCTCTTCCTTCCTAAATAAACACTAAAGCATAAATCACAATTCTAGTAAAAATGTACGAATAGCTTATGTTAGCTTGGGATTTTATGTAATAATCCTGATTTGCATCTAGAGGCACTTATCCCAAGAGAAAGATGTCATGCTTGGCAAAGTAGAGGGCCATTCAAAAGGAGGAGGCCCTCAATGAAATTGATCGACACAGTGGCTGCACCAATGGTCTTACAGTGTGGAGGAGGCAGAGCCCTGGGCAGCCCGCCCTGCTGTTGTGCACGAAGTCATTGTGAGTCAGACTGGTGCCGACTTCTGATCAGGTTCAGCTAAGAAACTTAAAACCAAACTCACCGTCATCGAGTGGATGCTGATTCAAAGGGACCCTACTGGACAGGGTAGAACTGCCTCTGCAAGTTCCCAAGACTGTAGCTCTTTACGAGAACAGAAAGCCCTGTCTTTCTTCCCCTGAGTGGCTGGTGATTTCAAGCTAGGCACCTTTCCGTAAGCCACCCTATGCATAACCACTATGGCACCAGAGCTGCTTCAGCTGACAGGTGTCCGGCAATTATGAGTCAGAATCACTCCATGGAAGTGAGTTTGGTTGAATGAATGGACTCCTCACCTTGTGGCACTGGCTCTATCAGTCCTCATTCAGGCAGACCCAGCTTTTTCACCATGTGCTGAGGCCCCTCTGGACAGCAGCCCTCCTATGCCTAGAAACACAAAGGGAAGTCTTTGTTTTTTAAATCATTTTATTAGAGGTTCATACAACTCTTATCACAATCCATACATACATCAATTGTGTAAAGCACATTTGTACATTCATTGCCCTCATCATTCTCAAAACATTTCCTCTCCACTTAAGCCCCTGTCATTAGGTCTTCATTTTTCCCCTCGCTCCTCCCGCCCTCATGAGCCCTTGATAATTTATAAGTTGGTATTTTGTCATATGCCTTTATTTGAGGCTTGAACATAATGGAAACAAACGATGCGGAGAGGAGAACTAAATGCATGAGTTCTCCACACGACTTTCATCCCTGAAAGCTTAGTGATTAATCAGGGTCAGGTGCTACCCATGTTTTGTTCCATGACACTTCACGAAGCCCTAGTTTCTTGGGAGGACGGCTGGCTTCCTCATCTCCCGCATACCTTCACACAACTTCCCATTGTCTTTCTCATTCCTGGGCACGCGCAGAAAGTCTGTGGTTGATTGATAGAATGTCAAGAACGGGCTAGAAAGTCCTGAAGAGCCAGTAGACATCTGTGATGTTGAGGGGAGAACAAACTCACCCTTCTGCGGGGGGGGGGGCTTCCTGATTCCAGAGCTCAGGTGCAGACCCTAGGCCCTAGCTTCTCCTGCAGGGTTAACTCTTTTTCAGTGTTGTTTTCCTCTCTGACAGCACAGCACAGCACACCTGGGAGCATTGTCCCAGAGTCCCTCCACTTCCCTCCAGGAGAGCTCTTGAACTTTAGAAATCGTAAGGCATTTTTTCCATTAAGAAACACTTAAACGTTTCCTGCTTTACATATTGATGAGCCCATGATACCATGTAAGCCTCTTTGAATATTACGTATACAGATAGATCGAAAATAACTGAGGACTTTAGCACTCTATCTCAGGCGATTTATTTATTATCACTCATCCGGTGTGTCTGAAAGCGGTGCACATCAACAGATTCCTGTAAACCGAGCACTTTGACATTATATGCCAGGTCAGTTTTTATTATCTTTCATTAGTACTAGAAGTGCTTCGCACATTTTACCTCATTTCGTCTTCACAACATGTCTATGCAGTTCTGGTTGTTGTCTTGGTTGTATCAGTGGGCACGGAAGACATAGCGAAGGTGAGTATGCGGGTGGTTGCTGGTTCTTTGGCTGTATAACTCTTGCCGGGGTCCATTGCACGGCGTGGGTTTGCTTCCTTTTCCGTCTGTTCCTTTTAACAAGCCACTCTGCTCTATTCCTTAGGTCCCATCAGTTTCTTCCAATGCGTCTACTTGGATGGGTACAACGGCTACGGATTTCAGTTTCCTGTCACTCCTGCACACCGCCCTGGAGAAAACTCTGGCAACCCAAGTTCTCCCAGGCAGAAGCATCAAGGACAATAAACACATAAGCCCAGCCCTTCCACATAATTACGATTTTGAAAACGCGGTCTTATGCCTATTGCAGCAAAGGCGATTGAAATTATGTGTGAATTCACGATCCAGGGAATTTCTTTGAGAGTTTTCTGCACTTCTCCTGTGTGGAGAGAGAGGGGTTGGAATTAGTGATACTGAAATAATTCTTTCCGGTCCGGTCCTCAAAAATCTTTGTGTGGGTGTGTTTATTGCTGGTCAGTGGTGCTGATATTTTTCTATTGCCATTCACCATAGGGTTGTATACAATTTAATGTTTACTTAATAAGGTCCTTTTCCAGGTAATTGGTACAATTACAAAATGAAACTCTGGCCTCCGTTAGATGTTAATTTTTAACTGATAACCTAGACTGTGGTCTAAATGTAAAAGCACAAGAAAACCAAAAGAAAATCATAAACACAATTGCTCAGATGGGAATTAGAGAGGTTTTACTAGAAAATTGAATCTAATGTCTTAGTTTTATTGATGCCTGTTTCTAGCTTAATTGTGGATGTATTCTAAGAATGTGCAACAGTTGTACCAAAGCCTGTTATAACTTCTTTATGATGCTCTCTTAGAGCTCAAAATATCACTCAAAATTAGATGTGATGAGACGGAGAAGAATGTTTGATGGATTTTTCTCTAAGATCTGTCAAATGGCAATCAGGCCATTCACGCCAGTGTAAACACACTATCCCAATAGGCAGGAACATTAATCATTTATTTAAAATACAATCAAGTGAAATGGGGAATTGTAGATTTTTCCAACCTGTGCCCTGACATAACCTGGGTGAGATTTTATATTACTCACTAAATTTGAGTGATAGATGCAGACATATTTCATTAACTTCAATATATTTTCAAAGGAGCTAGTGAAGATTTATTTCTCCACATAGGAAAACTGTGAATGCCATCAATGTTTGAAAAACTGTTATCCATGAATGACTTCATGAGAAGTCTTGCCTTTGTTTTACATGCCAATAGCATGGATGACAAATGTTGACCTACTAGACAACGTGTCACTGGGAAAGAGTAGTATGGTCTTGTCATTCTTTCATCTCCTCAGTGATATACATGCACTCCAGTTTATTCACCTTATTGTTCTATCATCTCTGAAGTCATGTCACTCTGACTTTTGTCATATTTAGAGTTGCAACTCAACTCAGTAACACAAGAGATAATTTGTTATCCTTTTTGCTATTCTATTTGTCTAGAGCCAATACTAGCCACGTGATTCATTGTCAAGGACTGCGCTGCCAAGGTTCTTTAGGTGCAAAATACAGAACAATGTTTTACTAAAAACCATTGGGCTAGCACATCAGTGACACATTCATTCTTAATAATGGATTTTCTGTGACTTTTGTGAGTAGAGATGGTTTAAACCAGATTCTGGTGGACCAGGTTCATGCCACAAAAGCCAACATTACAATGATCCAAGATAAGCGACACTATTTCTGGGGGGACCTAGAAGTGTTTAACTTCCAGACTGACTAGACAGTGACGTCCATAAGATCTTAAGATGTCTCTCCACATTGCAGTGGACACATGAGTAGGACAGTGGAAACATCATTCCTCACCTCCTCCCTTTGTTCATCTAATGGGTAAAAGCCTGGAGAGAAGTATGACACTGTTTTAGATTTCACGAAACTCAATGGTTTATCCATTCAGGTTTTCATTCAATGACCACTTCTTGAGTATTTATTCTTTCTAGGACATTGTTCAAGGCACTGAACTATAGAATAAAAAAGATCAAAAGGGAATTTTATGCTCAGTGCCACTATCCACACAGTGTGTGACTTTGACCTTGAATAATGTACTAAACATACTTTGTCTGATTCCCAATGTGTCACATAGGGGTTTCAAGATAAAGAACTTGGTATCTGAAAGAAGTACTATGAAGACTATGACAAATACCTTATTATGGATGTGACATTGAAATAAGTTTCAAATTAGTACTTTTGGATGTGGCACTAATTTTTCCTATAAGTGCCTTTCTATGTAATACTTTGTTTTTTTCCACTCTTGTTATGGAAATAAAGTAAAATATCATAAGTAAGACATTACATAATTTATTGAAACTAGAATTTAGACAAATCAATTGTAATTAAAAAATAATTGTTATGTTTATCTAATTGATGTTATAATGATGATAGCACTTTATTATAAAAACTATAATTGGTTTGTACTGTTCCATCAAATAAAAAGTAATAATAAGCCTAGCCCTTTTAAGCTTGGTGACTTGCATTTTATAAACAAAAGGTAAAGGGTGGGCTAAAATCTGTCTTTATAAATTCATGTATAATGCATGATGGATCGATCATTTAACAATTTCTTTAGTGCTCTAGGTTTGTTTAATTTGTGTGAACAACCATACTTTATTCTAATACTCTTCCATCTTCTCTTAAACACCAATTAATAGATGAGGACCTACAGAAATAAGAAAACATTTAGCTAATTATGTATGTATGTGTTATATACATAAACACAAATATTTACATGGCATATATAATAAACATTTGCCATTTCAATAATCTTCACATGTACCATCAAATGACAGAAATTACATTAATCATTTTGTTCCTCCATCACCCTAATCCTTTTCAAAATATTTTATTCTTGGTTTTAATGAAATATGATAAATTATTCAATGGGGCAAGGCTTTTTAAAAATGTATTCATTCTAGTTTATTCCTCTCAAAGAACTCCAAGAATATTTCAGGAACTGAAACTGAGTAGTCGGGACCTCAGAATATTGATTGATTTTAGTGAGAAAAAGCACCCACGACGCTGTTTAGCTCCAAATGGTGAGGTCTCTGGTATTGAATTTGACCTCTGTCGTTTGTGAAGTGACTAAGCCGTGGACACTCTCCGCTACTCCCTTCCTTTTGAAACTGTCTGGACTTTCTGTAACAGTTTGCTGTGCTTGTTCTGAGTGCCCTCGTGTTGGTTCCAACTCATAGCAACACTGTGGCTTGAACAAAGCCCTATTCAGTCACGTGTTACCCTCGCAACTGTTGCTATACTTGACCTCATTGTTTCAGCCTCTGTGACAACCCATCTTGTTAAGGTCATTCCTTGTTTTGTCAAACCTTCTGCTTTATCAAGCATCATCTCCTTCTCCAGGGATTGTCCCTCTTAATAACATGTCCAAATTATGTGAGGTGAATTTTCACCTGGCTTGCTTCTAAGGAGCACTCTGGCTTCTTCCAAAACATATTTGTTCACTCTTCTGGCAGTCTATAATATATCCAATATTCTTGGGTGTGTTTGGTATTCCTTATTCATTGTCCAGGTTTTACATGCAAATGAAGCCATGTAAAATGCCATGAACTGGATCAGACATACCATGTCGTCTTTAATCAATATATATATGGTGAAAATATATGACGATGGCACACACCTTTCCTGATATTAAAACACGCAATTCCGTTCTCTTCAAATGACTGCCTCTTGGTTTATGCACATGAGCTCAAGTATTCTGAGATGCACATTTTTGCACTGCTATCTGTCGTTTATTATGATCCACAGAATCAAATGCCTTTGCACAGCAATAAAACAAAGGTCATCTTTATGATAACCTCTACTTTCTGCCAAGATCTATCTAACATCAGTACTAATCTCTCTCCACAACCTCGTATGAAACCATCTTGGTTCGGGGGCTGTCTCCTATTTACACACTGTTGCAACAGTTGTTAACTTAACTTGACTTAAAGTTTACTTGCATTTCATATTAAGTGCTTGATAATTTCTGCACTGTTAGGTTCATCTTTCTTTGTAATAGGTACAGATAGGTTTCTCTTACAATCTGTTGTCCAGGTGCCATCTTTCTAATTTATCAGTATAGATGAGTGGGCACTTCCAGCATTGCACTGTTTGTAAAAACACCTCGATTGGTGTTCCTCCAATTCCTGAAGTCCTGCTATTCAGCAATACCTTCCATTTAACTTGGACTTCTTTCAATACCATCAGTCCTTGACCCTATGCTGTTTCCTGAAATCAACCAATTCTTTTAGGTATAACAGTGACGTGCTTTCCTTTCACCTTCTTCTTTTGCTAACTGCATCATTCAATTTTTGCCTTGAGAATATTTCAATGCTGTAACTAGAAACTAGAGTTTTTCCCATCAGTTCATTCAGATTGAGAAAGGCTGAGTGTGCTCTTCCCCTGGGGTCTTCTACCTCCTAGTGTTGCACATTCTGCTATTTTTCTTATCTAGAGTGACCCTTGTAAATATTCCATCCAGCTCCTCTATGCCATATATATCTATGTGTACATATATTAATTTCAGAATGTATTAACCTTGTTGAAAATCAAAACGGTATTACAATATGTTGATGCAAAGTCTCTTATTCCTCTCTGGTTTCTCAGTGTTTCCGCTACACCCTCACCTAATAAATTTCCTGTCTCTTCATCTTAAACATATGTAAACTAATATATGAGGAGCTTCAAAAAGTTAATGGAAAAATGGAATTAAAATATAATGAAAATTTCCCACAATATTTATGAAGCCCCCCAGCCCCCTGTATATTCTTACAAGGAGCCTTGGTAAGGCAGTGGTCTTAGCATTAGGCTGCTAACTAAAAGGTTGGCAACCACTCAGGAGAAGATGTGTGTGCTGCCCATAAAGATGCGTCTGCAGCCGGGGCAAGCCTAGGGATGACCTCTCTCTCCCATAGGGTCTCTTTGGGTTGGAGTCAATGGACAGCGGTGGGTTTTGTATATTTTTTCTTTTTAAATTTTCTTATTTTATTATATTTGTGTCTATATTGTAAAGATATTTGTATATTGTGATCATTAAGGATTGAATCAACTAGACACGCTTACGGAAGAGCAAGGGAGGAGTCCAAACTCTCACCCCGTGGAAATCTAAGGACACCTGCATGGGGGGGGTGCCCTTTTGTGTAAGGAAGAAACTGAGCAGGGTTGAGCCCTTTGTCTTCTGCTGGAGCTGGATCTTGCTCCTGGTTCCTTGTTCTCCTCTTGGGTCACCTGCTGATCTCAGGACCCATCAATAGATGACTACCCATTTGGCAGACTTCAGGGCCATTAACCTCTGCATCTGACAGCCTGTGCCCCTTGATGTCTCTGCTTCATCATCCTGCTTCCTGTTCATCAGTTTCCACAATACAGGAGCCACCTGGCTTGAACCGGACTGGCCTTACTTAACTATACAATTAAGTAAGCACATGCAAGCAGCCCTGGGTTTGCTTCTCTAGAGAACACACTCTAACACGTATAGCTTGCTGTTGTCACTCTCTTCACTTCCCAATGAATCCTGTAATTTAAATATATATACATGTGCAATATGTTTATAAATGTATACATCTGTATGCAGACATATAAAATAATATAAATATATGTGAATATATTTAACCCTGACATGCCTCATGTACTGAGCTAGATGCCCCTATAAAACCACCCTCTCAATTCAAGCTCTAGAATATTAAGAGAAACCCAGAAGCCACTCGTGTCCTTTCTCCTCAGTTCTCCCCTCAGGCTGATCATGATGATGATCTCTGTCAACACAGGATTGTTTCAGATCCTTTTGTCTTTCACATGGATGGACTCATAAATCATGTGACGATTTGGTACCCAGTTTCACTTCTCAATATTATAGATAAAAGATGCATTCATTTTGTTGCTGATGATCAAAGACTATACCCTTCAGAATAGATTACAACTCAATATAAAGAATAAAAAATCTTCACAACTGGACCAATAAACAATGTGATAAAAAAAAGGGGGGGAGGAAGATTGAAGTGGCAAATATTTTACTTTAGGTTCACAATCAATGTTCATGGAAGCAGAAGCCAAGAAGCTAAAGGGAATATTTCATTCGGTGAAAATGCCACACGGGACCTCTTTCAGGTAAGGACCCAAGCCATGATATTGTCTATGGCGTGATATACTTGTGAAAGCTGGACAATGAATGAGAAGAGACGCTGAACCGGAGCTGTGATATTGTGAAGAATGGAGGGATGGGAAGAAACTGGTTACCAAACAAAGAGTATTGGAGACATGACGATAGGAGATCCAGCTGACAAACCGGCCTTGAAAGAGCCTAGCTTCTTGATCCCCTCTGATACACCTGGGTCCTGATCCGGTTTTCAATATTTTCTGTGTTGTTGTTTTTCATGTTGGGGTTTATCTCTGAAGTATTTTGTAATTGTGGGTAGCCTTCTGGAATTTTTGTTATATGTTTTTCAGGATATGAAACCCAGGATTGATGAACCTATAGAGATGACAAGTAGAATAAGGGTCCGGGGGGGTGGGGGGGGTAAAGTGGGTGAGAGAGGGTAAAGGGAGCTGAGATCAAGGAGTTCAAGAAGGAAGAGAATGTTCTGAAATAGACTGTGGTTATAATTGTACAGTATTTCTTGATGTCATTGAACTAGGGAATAATATGATGTCTGTATTAGCTCCCATTAAAATGCTTTTGAAATAAATAAAATAAAAATATAAATGTTTTCATGTGGATGAGACTATTACCCACATCTTTTTGCAGGAAGAATGACATTTTCAAACTAGTGTTTGTTTTCCTTTTTGCTTGAAAGGTATTAAAATATTAAATAAACATTTTCTAATTCATCATTTTGAATAATGAAGAAATGATGTCAAAATGGCAAGTACCTGGAAATAAGGCAAACACTAAATCTCCTCATGAGTCATATGAAAAATATCTTAATGAAATCAAAGGGCGATGAGTCTCAGCATTAGGCCCCCTCACCTTTACAATAGCACCTTTGATGCGATGATAGTCTTATCTCTTCTTAGCTCAAAAGAATTTTATCCTAAACCCATGCTAAATCCATTCACATTTCTATTTTTCTTTCTTTCTTACAGTTTCATTAAAATCTTTAACCCCTTGTCTAGTGGATAGGGAGCTAATCATGTGGGTGTTAACATGACTTTGTTTCTGCACAGTTCTGCTAAAAGCCATTCTTTAGGAAAGGTTTAACATGATTTCAGTTCATGCTGTTACACTCTATCCTGATGAAATTTGACATTGCAAGTCTAGCTACCGTTTTTTTTTTCATTATGAACTATAATCCCCTGGATGGTTGATGAAAATCGGAGGTATCATGTGCCTCATGGAACATCTCCCATAACTTTTCACTGCGTTTGTCAAAATCATCCCCGGAATCGAGTCCGTGACAGCGGGTTTGATTTCTGTTTGTTAAACTGAGGGACAAGGAAGCGTTTTATGTGGTTATGGTGTGAGATGCTTTTGGGAATATTGCAGTTTTCATTTAATGGGGAAATAGCACCTTTTAAGTTAAAATACAATATCTAAAAGACCATAATATAGTTGTGTTTTATGAATTAATTTCAGCATGATTAACTGTAGTCAAGAAGATTGGTTGCCATTTAAAAATAGAAAAATATTCTTGGATCAGACTGAACGATTTTTATTCCTTTTTTATTAGATGAGTTTCTTCATATCCATATAATAATCTTTTTAAAGTATCTAAGGAGCCCTGGTGGCATGGGTTAGGCTTTGGATTGCCAGCTTCAGGGTAGCCGTTCAAACCCACCGGCTGCTCCCCAGCAGAAAGATGAAGGGCCTGCTCTCGTGAAAGCTGCAGAGGGTGGCTGGGAGTGAACATCCACTCTCCGACGGTGGGCATGGGTTTTTGGTTAATGGAATAAAACTCCATCCACCTTAAACGGTGTCGGAATTGAACAATCAAATTAATCATTTTAAAACCAAACTACTCTGTATAGTAAATGCAGGTAAATCTCAATTGGTCATATTGTATAATTAGGTCTCATGAATGATTGGACTTAATTTGCTAATATTTTTACAGAAATTCTCTATGTTTGCAAAATTATTGATCCTAAAATTCCTTGTACCCTATTAGTCTATTTTGGCATAGTAACCTTTGTACAAATTTTGTTGTGTGTATGTAAACATATCATTTCAGAATTCTGAACATTGGTTTCCCAGTTTCACTTTTGCCTGTCTTTTTATATGTCAGCTACTTCTAGCTTTAGATTTAAAAGGAATTATTTGTACACAGCATCTGGCAGAGATGTGTCTTTTGAAAAATATAATCTCATCATTTTTCTCATTGTTTTAAGTAGTTAAACCACTTAAATTTAATGTCACTGTCTTAAGTGGCTACAGTGTATTAGAAAAAGTCTCTCCATTCTCACTTCTAAGAAGCATTTTGGCTGTACTTTTCCAGCAAAGATTGGTTTGTACAAAAATCCATGTATACTCAATAGTCTTCACCAAGAAAGACCATAGTTCAAAGCCATCGATTCTTTCTCAGTCTTCTTTCTTAGTTGCCCAGTGTTTGCATGTATTTTAAGTGCATAGCAGTTCCTAAATGACACCATGGCTGGAAGCAGAAATTATAAAATAATTTTCTTTGTCACGGAGTAAATCTAGCAGCAACACCAGATGCTAGGCCGGTGCCTTGAGTTTCTGTGTGTGTGTGTGTGTGTGTGTGTGTGCGCGCGCGCGCGTTTCTCTCTCTTCCTAGTAAAAGCTCTATGAAGCCACTTTCCAAGGGAATTGCTGAGTAGAATGTCACACACAGGGAAAATGAGTGGACATGGCGAGTAAGCATTTGCAAAGATACTATTACATGTCACTATGGGCTTGCAATTTAAGGCAGCAGTATGAAATAACCAGCATTGAGGCTGGTCTCCACTGGCTTCCCTGGTGCTAAGAAGCACGGTTCATTCTTCTTTACCTATTCTGACACTCACCTTTCTTCCCATGACACTCTAGGCTCAGTAATGTCTTGCAGTGGTCACTCAGAACTCACAAACAATACTCAAATTGAATGAGGTCTATTGTTGTTGTTAGGTGCCCTCCAGTCATACCCTATGCACATTGATGCTATATAAACAGAGCAGAGCACCTCCAGTCCTGAGCAATCCTAACTCTTGCTCTTCTGTTTCAGCCCATCCATGTAACCACTGTGCCAAGCCATCTTTTCAAGGGCTTTATACTTTTTCACTTCCTCTCTATTCTACAGAGCATGACTCCCCTTTCCAGGGACGGGGCTATCCAAACAACATGTCCAAAGCAAACAAGACAAACTCTAAGGGGCATTCTGCAGTACTGCTTCCAAGACAGATTTGTTTGTTCTTTTGGCAATCCATGATACTTTCAATATTCTTCCCAAGCACCATAATTCTACCACATCAAGTCTTCATCAGACTTTGTATGCATTGTCATAAAAGACATTTCAAAGTCTATCTTGTTTTTCTCAATGTAAAAATACATCGTTTATTCATATTTATTTTTCAACGCATGTATCTCTGGATTCAAATCTAAGGTAACTCTATAAAATCAAAATCATTGACATTGAGTTGATTTTGACTGGTTGTGATACTAGAGGCAGAATAGAAGTGCCCTGTGGGGTTTCAAGGGCTGTAAATCTTCAGAGAAGACGATTGCCACTTCTTTGTCGCACAGACTGGCTCTTGGGTCATCATCCCCAATGGTTTGGTTAGCAGCCATCCCACCAGGGCTCCTGCACAAGGCTATAGTCACTCCTAATTTTAAAATTAGTTTTAGGGGCAAATGGAGCTTCTTTTACTCTTTAAAAAATTAATTATTTTCCTTATCTCATTTGTCCAATATAGACACACTAATCTATTCTCTGCCTACACTTGATCTACTAAACTAATACATTATTCATTCACACTGATTATATACTTGGAAAAAAATACCTTTTTAAAAAAATTTGGTTTACCAGTTCCAGTTGCAATTAATTTCATGCTAATTTGTGACAACCCTTTGCGTATCATAATAAGACTATGCTCCCTTGGCCTTTGAAAGGCTAGTGTTTCTCTAAGGCATCTCAGAGTGAACTAGAACCTCCAACTATTCTGTTAGCAAGTGACCTTGTTAACCATTTGAGCCAACCAAAGACTCCTTCCTTAAGGTCTATGTGTCCATTTGCACTTACAGGCTCAGATGGGCCATTTCCCATCATTAGCTTATTTTCCCTTCAATTTCTGAAATGCCTATGATAGAAATGCTCCCCAATGAATTCAGAAAGGCTTATAGTGGAAATTATGAAACTTTGAAGTCCTGCACACTCAATCCCAGTTCTGAGTCTATCTTACTATCTGTTGACTTTGGGAAATTCACTAAGGACCCAATAAATGCTAGTTTTCTTCATCTCTGTCATTGTTTCACTAATTCCATTTCCAAATAATCTTGTTTAAGGGTCTAAATGAAGTATATCAATCATGACTTTAGATTTGGCCCCCAGACTTCTAATGGCAAGCATCACCTCCTGGATGTTCTTAAGGAATGTCTAAAGCCTCTGCTTGCCCACTTCCTTGCTTCCACCATCCTTTCTTCATGCTCCAGAGCCAACCTCCCTTTCTTATTGTCGTCCACAACTACTTTTTTGGTAGATAACTGAAAAAACAAAACAAATAAAAAAATACATCGACACTTCTGGAGGTACATCCTTTTGAGGTTTTATTTGTTTTTGTGGAGAGGTAAGGAATGAAGACTTCTTCCAGGAAGGATGTGGAGCCCTGGTGGCATAGTGGTTATACTTTGAGCTACTAACATCAAGGTCCACAGTTTGAAACCGTTAGGAGATTCTTGGGAGAAAGATAAAGCTTTCTATTCCCAAAAACTCATAAGGGCAGTTCTACCCTGTCCAAAGGTATATGAATCAGAATCCACTCAAAGGCAGTGAGTGAGAAACTATAAGTTATTTTGATGGTAGTAGCTTGTCCGTGTTCCTAAAGTTGTGTTCCTCAAATTCCTATTGAGAAGTAGACTTGTCATAATGGCGGGGTGGTGGTGGGTGGAAGTGATGGTCTGTAGTAATTCTCCCCATAGCTAAGGCCCAAGACAGTTTGATTTTTGCATTGAATGAGGTCCCTGATGTAAAAGACCAAAAGACTATGGAAAGCCATCAGGCTACATGCTTACATATGGGGCCTTATCGATTATTTACAGAAGAAAATTTAGTATAAAATGTCTTCTTCAAATGCTTTTCTTCTTTGATGGAAATCAATTTTAGAATAAAGAATGATATTCCCAATCTCTTTGAGGAGAACTGATCAACGACCATCCATCTCTCCTCCCAAACTTTGGGACTAAGTCCTTGCTCTTTAACTTTCTTCTACCTTCCAGAAATGCTACAGTCTCTAGTCTGTGCTATCCTTCCTATGAAGCCGGTGCCACCACAAAGCATCTATTTAATGATGTTTCTAAGAAAGGTAATTTAATCAGTACGTGTAATTTTCTGGTCCCTTGCAATGCATTGCCTCTGATGCCATCTCCTAAAAACACCTCCTTCTCCCCATTTAGTTCAATTTCCACAGAACTGTGGGGAAACTATTATGCTAATGAGGAGACAGAAAAGTGGTGTACTTAAATTAAATCAGCAAAGACATCCAATTACTTTGCAACCATTTTGAATTTAACAAGAAAACCATGATCAACACAGAAGAGGTAAGGCCTGGCTTTTTTGTTTTGCTTGTTTTGAGAGTTTTCTTGATACTTCTTCGCAGAAGCAGTCATCTGTGCCAAAAGGTCCCATCAAAAGGATAAATAGTAAAATGGTTAAAGTCCACATTCCTAAATTGAAACTCTGGCATAAGAGAATTAGTGAGTCAGCCTGTCTCTCAAATTAGATGGCTATCAAGTTATAACCCAAGCTGGAAGCTTTAGCTATGAGAATTATGTCCCAAAATAGCTGCACTATCACATTTTTCTATAAAAGCCAAGCTGTGCTATTTTCTTTAAAATATCCCTGTTCATTTCTTATAGAAGTGTGTAAGTCATGAAATTTGGAGATTTCATGTCTTAATTTGAGACTTTTAATAAAAATCTTATACAATGACCTGACATTAATTGGTTTTACAAATATTTGAGGGAGTCAAAAAGTATTGCTGCAAATTGTGAGACCCCTTTATTAAGCAAAAGATCCAAAGTAAACTCTAGCTCTGTGACATACGCTCATAAAGACCTCCCTTGTAGCCCTCTGAGGCAGTACCTCTACCTGTCTCCAACTTCCCCCCAAATTCTGCATGCTGATGTACAGCGTATTAAAACGGTAGTTTTGACATCCTCAAGGGACCAAAATTTTGTTGCTTGTAAATGTTCTCTCTGAGTTAATTTTTTTCCCCCCAGTTTGGCAACAAAATAAAATCTAAAGGAACAAGGGTTGTAAGAGAGATGGGTTAATGTTTCTCAATGAAATTATTATAGGCCAGCCATTGATACCATCAAAGAACAAGCAGGTGCCTTGTTATGATTAAAAAATAAAATTTTTGGCATAACTTTCCTGGCCTTTCCCCCCAATACACTTTAGAATTTTCTTGAAACGTCTTCTTAATAAACCCCATGATCATTCTGTCAGAGCTGGTGGAGCAGTACAGGAGTTTGAAAAAGTGAGATATTGAAGATATATTTCATCTCTGAGTTAGTTAGTTTATTGTGCCATGTGGGGTTCATTGAAGGGTGGAGGGATAAATGGCACAGTGAGCCTCGCCTTTGTAGTTCTCGGGTCTCTTGTTTTGTGATGGTCGCACCAGGATACAGCTGCCTTAGCAGTTCCTTCCCTACTTCAGCTGGCAAGGCTGACTTCCTGAAAGACATCCCCAAGGAGAAGCCACATGGACCTACCCTGATGCAGCCCTGGGTGCTAGAGCACCTGTGGAGACCCCTGCCAGCACTGAGTTGTTTACACGTTCACTGACTCGGCCTTCCTCCAGCAGCCGGGATCATTGCTTTGTGAGATGGAGGAGGACTTTTTGGACTGGTGTTGGACATATGGGTTAATGGGTGAATGTTGGGCTTGTGGGCTTGGGCAGCACTCATTTTCTTGATGCACACTTAACCTTTATTCAAAACTCTCTCTTTTACATGAGTTTCTGTGGATTTGTTTCTCTAAAGTACCTAGACTAATACAATCTCCACCTTCTTGGGATCAGACATGTGCTAATTTAAATGAAAGCAATTGTTACTTCAAAACCTATAATATAGTCACACACACACACACACACACACACAAAACAAACCTAGAGGGGAATGTGATTAATTCTAGTTTCTGTTGTATAAAAGGAAGGATTAGGAACCTTTAAAGGGAAACCTGATGGTGGTAAGATAGAAGACAAGGCAATATTAGGTAATTCAAGAGCAAAAGAAAAGTATACCAAAAAACTCAACATTGCAAGTGTGTGTAGCTTGATGCCATTTTTAAGGAACAGCAAGAAGCATTGCATGGTTGATGTAGATGATGAGGGATGAGAGAATTAGGGTCATGAAATAACCATTCAAAGATGGTACCAAGATTTCTGTTTTGGGCAACTGAGTATAACATTTCTGGTACGAAAATACTCACTGGCATCAACATTTTATAAAATTCAATTGCAGTAGAAATAAATGTCCAAAGTACATATTCAGAATGTTTAACTAATGAAGTGTCAGAGAAGAGAATCTCATCCCCCGTTAGAAATGAAAGAAAGGAGTTTTACTGAAGAATAGTACAGATTGAGCTGGGCAGGACTAAGTAAAAATACAAAATGCTCTACTATCTTTTCTCTGCTATCAGTTTTGTACATAAAAAACTAAAGAAAATCATACCAAATCTAATGCCATCAAGTTTATTCCAATTTATAGTAAACTTATTGGTGATCTGTCTGCTCTGGAGCATCTAGTGGATTTGAACAGCCAGCCTGCAGTTAGCAGTTCAGTGAGAAGCCTCATGGACCACTAGGCCTTCCTTAAGGAAAGTTGGGTGATTAATGATTGATTCAGCATCAACTTTGGAAGTCTTTGAAATATGAGGTTTGGCCATTTAACTAGGTAGGAGAGAGTTTTACTCCTGGGTAAGTGATGATAGATAGTTCAATTATGTATGATCTTCCTAGGAATAAATTGCTTCTATCCTGACCTTTTGCTCCCTGAGAATGCATGTTGACCCTGCCATTCAAGTCCTGAGATGGGTGCCACCATGTTTGAAAGTTTCATTCTGCAAGATCAATGACATCTATCAACTGACTAAGCTAACCACTGGCTTATAGAAAGGACTTAAAAATGAGCATCCCACTAAACTGAAACAGATATTTCCTTCTGCTAACCCTGTTTTTTTTAAGGCATCTTTCTTTTTGTTTGTTTATTTCAAATAATATTGCAAGGAGATTGTTCTTAGAGATGCATATATCATTTTCCTGTTTCAACAACACCAAAAAAACTGAACTGATTTGAAAGAATAATCAAAATGAACACCAGTAAGGAATAATATATGTAAATGCTAGAGTCTCAAACATATTTTTAAACTATAGTAATTTAACAATGCCATTATCTCACACTTCACATATTTACTATGTTTCAGATGAATGACTTCAAGCTTTGAGTTTTTCATTATCAAGTTTAATAGTTTCCAATTAAGCCATAAGAAGAAAACTCTTTCCACAGATAGTAATTCTGAAGCAAGGGCTGTTTTTATTGCCTTATTATTTCCCTTTCTTCCTGGGCCACTTGCTCCCACACCAGCTTCTGGCAAGTCTATCACCCCATGCCCTTTTATCCTAACCACGTCTCTCCACTTACATTTCTACTTCCTTATCTCAAATCACCTACACCACCGGGGAGCTAGAGCAGTGTTCTAAGTGACTTTTCTGCCTGCAACTTTGTTCCCCTCATGCATCCATTGGCCACAGTGTCTCAAAGTCTTTCATGTGACAATTTAATCTTGACATTCTACTGATGTGTCTTGCCAATGGTTTCTCACTGCCAATAGTATGTAGTTTAGCCTTATCAAGGAACAGAGTACCTTTCATCTACTAAGTTCTGCTTTTCTCGCTATACAGACTCCAGTTTTGTAACTAACTGTAGAGATTCCTTTTGGGAAGGTGGTGAATTATTTAATATGGCTCTTCTAGACATTGCTGTTGTTAGATGTTGTCAAGTCCTTCCTTACTCACAGAAATGCTATGTACAAAAGTGGAAAAAAGACAAGTCTTTCTATCCTTATAAAGAGTAACAGGGTCAGAGACCCACAGAAACAGATCAAACCTGTCTTATAGGCCAGCTATGAGCCAAAATCAACTCAATGGCAGTGAGTGAATGAGAACAACAGAATGAAACACCCCTGGTCCTGTAGCATCCTTACAGTGATTAGGCTTGAGCCCATTGTTGCAGCCACTGCTTCCATACTTCTTTTCAAAGGTATTTTCCTTTTTCACTGTTCCTCTACTTTACCAAGCATGATGTCTTTTAATAAGAAGTGGTCTCACCTCTCAGCCTTGCAGACAAAAATAGACTGAGAATCAAAGGCTGGAGAAAAATATACCAAACAAACTGCAATTCAAAAAAGCTGGGAGAAAAAGAAAAAAGCAGAGATTACAATCTTAATCTCTGACAAAATTGGTCTCAAGGTGTAAGCCATAACAAGAGATAAGGAGTCCACTATATAATGCTCAAGGGCTCAGTATACCAAGAACCAGTGTGCATAATAAGCATGTATGCACCCAACAAGAGACCCACGAAATTCATCAGTCAAATGCTCCAAAAGATGAAAAAATAAATCACAGACTCAAAAATCATAGCAGATGACTTTAATACACAGCTCTCCAAGAAAGACAGATAACAGGAAAAGAAGCTTATTAAGAAAGCTATGGAACTAAACTCTACAATTGGGCAACTTGACCTGATATAATTTTCAGAGTTCTCCCTCAAATGCAAAAAAATAAATTAAAAAATATATCGCTTTTTTTTTTCAATCCCATATGGCACCTGTTCAAAGATAGACCACAAGTTGGGACATAAGTTGAGCCTATGTCAACTCAAGCACATACAGGTCACTCAGCATTCCCTCTCAGATCACTATGCAATAAGGCTGGAAATCAACAAAAGGAGGATTAAGAAAACAAGGGCACACAATTCAGGAAGTTTCTAGAAACCAATGAGAATGAGAAAATGATTTTCTAAAACCTTTGCAAAAGTAGTTATCAAATGAAGTTTGATATTGATAAATGCACACATGGAAAAGGAGAAGAGACTTATTATTGACATGCTGGCACAAAACCTCTAGCAATCAGAATGGAGTCAACAGTACACACCTACAAATAGCAAAAGAAAAGAAATAATGAAATTTAGGGGAGAAATAAATGAGAGGGAATGCAAGAACACTGCGAAAAATCAATGCAGCACAAAAGCTGGTTCTTTGAAAGGGTTAACAGAATTGATAGACCACTGGTAAACCTAACCAAAGAAAGAAAGGAACAAATATCAATAGTAAGGATAAGGAATGAAACAGGAGGAATTACAGCAGACCGTAATGAAATTAAAAGGCTAATTACATAGTATTATCAAGGCATGTACTCCATTGAATTCAACACTTGAAAGACATGGACAAATACTTGTAAAAACAATCCCTCCCTAGACTATACCAGATGAACATCAAGCAACTCAACATACCCAAGGTAATAAAGGAAATAGACAAGGTTATGATGGAAATACCAACTAAAAAAATCCCCCAGGCCAGATGGCTTCACAGGAGAATTCTACCAAGTATTTAAGGAAGATCTGATACCAAGCCTACACAAACTCTTTCAGTGCATAGAAAAAGATGGCAAATTCCCAAACTCTTTCTCTGAAGCTAGCATAACACTGATACCTAAAGGGGGCAAGGATGCCACAAGAATTGATAACTACAGACCAATATCTATAATGACGATCAATGTAAAAATCCTTAACAAAATACTGGCCAATAGCGACCCTCCTCCCATAAAAATTTACTTCAGAGGTCAGCACTGAAGGTACAGCTCAGGGAGAAGGACATATCTGATCAGAGGACACTGGAGCAAATGTAGGGGAGGAGGAGAGAGTGGACCACATCCTGGCCCACCAAGCCTTGAGGATGATATCCCCGCTCAAAGCAGCCAATGCACAGGGAGGACCATATGGCTGGCCCCACTACAAGACACAAGATCCCACACTGACCCATAGCCCTATAGGAGACAACATTGAAGACACAATGTAGGAAATGTGCCTGAAATTACCCCACCACACCAAGGCAAATCACTAAGGGCATGCAGCAGAACCGCCAGAGGAGCAGAGCAAGGAAGTCCTGAGGGAATACCAAAAATAGACTTTGGGACCGGAGTGTGGCACCCCATCAGAGTCCACAAGAAAACACGCCTAAATGTCAACAAACAAACTTTGAGCTATTTACGGGTTTTTCTTTTTTTTAAGCATTGTTTTGTTGTTGTTGTTTTGTTTTCTTTCTTTTTTTGCTTTGTTTTTCTCTGTCTTGTTTTTGTGCATATTATTATCTCTGCAATTCTATCTAGACAACGTAGGTGGGATAAACAATCTGGAGGAGAAAACAACGGGACTGGCAGTTCTGGGGGGACATGAAAGAGGGGGAGGTGGGCGAAAGGAAGTGGTGTTAACAAACTCAGGAACAAGGGAACTACAAGTGATAAAAAATAGGTGGGGAGGAGGATGTAAGAGGCCTAGTAGAGCTTGATCAAGGACAATTACTGAAACCCAAATAAAGGCTGAGCATGAGAGTGGGATAAGAGGAAATAGAGAAAAGAACTAGGAGGCAAAGGTCATTTATAGAAGTCTAAATACAAGCATGTACATATGTAAATATATTTATATGTCATTTATGTGCATACATTTATAGGTTTAGTATTAAGGTAGCAGATGGACATTGGGCCTCCACTCAACTACTCCCTCCATGCAAGAACACTTTGTTCTATTAAACTGGAATTCCATAAATGTGGTGAAGAAAGCTAGGTTGCCTGGCTACCAAAAGATATAGCATCTGGGGTCTTAAAGGCTTAAAGATAAACAAGCGGCCATCTAGCTTAGAAGAGACAAAGCCCACATGGAAGAAACACACCAGCCTGTGTGATCATGAGGTGTCGATAGGATCAAGTATCAGGCATCAAAGAACAAAAATTCATATCATTGTGAATGAAAGGGAGTGCACAGTGGTGACCCAAAGCCCATCTGTAGGCAACTGGATATCCCCTTACAGAAGGGTCATGATGAGGAGATGTGCCAGTCAGCGTGCAGTGTAGCAACAATGAAACTTATAACTTTCCTGTACAGTTCTTAAATGCTTCCTCACCCCCCACCCAATATCATGATCCCAATTCTACCTTACAAATCTGGCCAGACCAGAGGATGTACACTGGTACAGATAGGAACTGGAAACACAGGGAATCCCGGACAGATGAACCCCTCAGGATGTGGTGAGAGTGGCAATACTGGGAGGGTAGAGGGAAGGTGGGGTAGAAAGGGGAAACCAATTACAAGAATCTACATATAACCTCCCCCCCGGGGGACAGACAACAGAAAAGTGGTGAAGGGAGACGTCGGACAGTGTAAGACATGACAAAATAATAATTTTTACATTATCAAGGGTTCATGAGGGAGGGGTTGTAGAAAGAGGGGAAATATGAGGTGCTGATACCAAGGACTCAAGTAGAAAGCAAATGTTTTGAGAATGATGATGGCAACAAATGTACAAATGTGCTTGACACAATGGATGGATGTGTTGATTGTGATAAGAGTTGTATGGGTCCCCAATAAAATGATTTAAAAAATACTGGCCAATATAATACAAAAGTTTTTAAAATGAATAAGTCACCAACACCAAGTGGGATTCATTCCAAGGATGGCACATTGATAAGAAAAAAAGATTTAAAACACACACAATAATATCAATAGATGCAGAAAAGGCATTTGACAACATCCACCACCCATTCCTGTTTAAGACACTCAAGAAGATAGTAATGGAAGGAAAATTCCTCAGTATTATAAAAACTATATATGAAAAGTCAATAGCCAACTCAGTAGTCAATGGGGGGAAAAATTAAAACAATCCCACTGAGAAAAGGGACCAGACAAGGATGCTCCTTTGTCCCCACTTCTATTTAACATCATACTGGAGGTGCTAGATAACAACATAAGGCAAAGGAAAGACATCAAAGGTATTCACCTGGGTGAAGAAAAGGCGAAATTATAGTTATTCGCAGATGATATGATTTTATATATGGAAAACACAAAAGCTCCACAAGAGGAGTACTGGAAGCGATAGGAGAATGGCAGAGTGACAGGATACAAGATCAACAGACAGAAGTCTATCGGACTGCTATATACATGGAACAAGTCCATGGAAGACCAAAAAGGTGGTACCCTTCACAATAGCCAAGCACACAGTGAAATATCTAGGAATATATCTGACACCCCCCCCCCAAAAAAAAAAACCCAAAAGATTTGTACAAGGAGAACTACAGAATACTATTATTGAAACCAAAAGTGACCTCCATAAATGGAAGGATAAATTTCCATAAATGTTCTTGGATCGGAAGGCTTCATATAGTTAATTCAGTCCTGCCCCCCAAGGCATTATAAAAGGTTAATGTTATCCCTATACAAATACCAATGGCCTTGTTCAAAGAATTGGAAAAATTGACTACCAACTTCATATGGAGAGGGAAGAAGCCAAGAGTTAGTGGAGAACTCCTCAAGAAGGACAAAGTCTGAGGGCTTGCTTTACTTGACTTTAGCATCTACTCTACAGCCCTAGTGCTGAAAACAGTGTGGTACTGGTATAATGAGACATTCAGATAGTGGGAAAGAGCTGAAATCATCAGTGCACAGAACATATCTTTGATAAGGACCCCCAAAATATCAAATGGGATGTGGATGCCCTTTTCAACCTCTTTAGCAGTGCTGGAAAAAATGGAGATCTACTTGCAGAAAATTGAAGCAAGACCCTTACCTCACTCCATGAACAAGAATAAATAAATTTAAGATGGATCACAGACATTGAGGTAAAACCCCAAACTATTAGGGTCATCAATGAGGGAATTGGGACAAACCTAAGAACTTTGGTGCAGGGAATACGTAGGCTGTTGGAAATAGGGAAAGACACAAACACAGAGGAATCACAATTTGACAAATTGGATATACTGAGGATAAAACACCTGTGTATATATCGAAAGACTTCCCACAGAGAGTAATAAGAGAGCGCACAGACTGGAAAAACATCTTTAGCAATGGCACATCAGAATAATGCCTTATTACTAAACTCTACAATATTCTGCTAGTCTACAATAAGAAAAACAAAACAAAACAAATAACCCATTGAGGAGATAGGCAAAAGATCTGAACAGAAGTTTCAAAGGGTGGAAACCCCAGATGGCCAACAAGCATATGAGAAAATATTCCTGATCACTAGCCATAAGGGGAAATGCAACTTAAAACAACTATGAGATACCACATAACACCCTCAAAGACAGCCCAATTCAAAAGAACAGAAAGCAGTGTTGGTGGGGATGTGGTGAGCTAGGAACTCTCCTCCACTGCTGGTGGTCATGTAGATATGTGCAGTCATTTTGGAAAACGATATGACGGCAATAACTTAAACAAATGGGAATTGAGCTACCAAATGACCCAGCAACCCCTAGTGGGAATATACCCAGAAGTAAGAAGCAGTGCACTGTCAGGGGAGCCAGCCCCTAACAAATCATCACAGGCCCGCAGGCACAATTGTACAGAGATAATCAGTAAAGATTACAGTAAAGTCACAGAAAATAAGAGAGCCAGAAGAGAGAGTGAAATGAAGGAGTCAGACACATTTCCTGGTAGCATGCTCACCTCAGCCCCGCTTGGTGGTCCACGTGAGGTGTGGAAGGTAGGAACTGCAGGAACAAGAGAGAGCAAAAAGGACAGCGGGAGAGGGGACACAGGAGCGAGGACTGTAGGAGAGACGACTGGGGGAGAGAGCTCTTTGTTTCTAACCAAGGCTTATATTTCTTGTGGGGGCGTGCAGGCCCCCTAATTACAGGTAAAGACATACGTCACAGGAAGGGGTTGTATTATAGGTAATGCAGTAACAAGAGGGGGAGATCTAAGAGTATACACGAAGTAGGAAGTGTAAGGTAAACTGAGGCACGGAGTGAGACCAGAGTCGGATTGAAGGAAAGTAAATTCAAGGACAGCTTTATTGTAGCAAAGGAGTTCCCGGCGAGGTTCTGCGACCCAGCAAGGCTGGTCCTGGAAGTCTCGAGCAAGCGGTAGGGTTTTTAAAAGAAGGTGCCTGGGGGTGGGAAAACTGTCTGAGGTGACAGGTGTTGCAAGGCATCTGGAGAACAGTTTGTCAGCATCTTGTGGTGTTCCGGAAGGTGAGGTTGCACTCCCTGAGCTGGGCTGTTCCACCTGGGCTCCGTTTGGCCTGGCCAGTTTTCTGGTTTGAGGGTTTACGGGGGCCCTTCAATTCGCCCGCCTGACTCTGTCCATACAGGAAGGGGACGGATTGGGGGTACACGTGTGACAAGATGGGCAGATCCTACAATCAGGGAGGCAGCCTAATTTTGGATGTCACCGAGCAGGTTTGACCTGTTCTCTGACTCTCCATGGAAACAATTATCAATAGGATGTGAGCCCCACCTACTGTGGACCAGACAGTAGTCTGATGGTTGAGTGCCCTCAGGGAGAATATCTCTAAGCATCTGACCTCCCACCATGTGCTGGCAAACAGCCTCTAATGTTTGGCCTACCTTTGGGGGAGACAAAGCTGGGGAAAAGTCTTTTTATGTCCCACAGTGCACAGCCACACATCTGTGCTCTAATGTTTATCACAATGCCAAGAATTGGAAACAGCCTAAATTGCCACCAACTGACAAATGGATTAAAAAACTCTGGTAGATACATACAATGGAGTTATTATGCATCCCTAAAAAGCAGTAAAGAATGCCTGATGCACATTGATGCATGGGAAGATTGGGGGAAACGATGCTGTAAGTCAAACACAAAAGGACAAGTACAACATGAGTCCATTGAGGAAAGTTAGAAAAGCACAAAGGGCATAGGGGGAAGGCCACCAAGTGCATAGATTGCCAAGGCGAGGCCCAGGCACTCTAGCAAGGGTTGGCCCCAGCTCAGGGATGCATATGGCAGCCAACTAAAAAGGAGGGGCATAGGGGAGGACGTGGATAGTGGGGGAACAGGGCACTGACCCACCCGGGGGAGGGTATTTTCATTTCTCTACAGGAAAGTGAGAAAGGCACCAGACCAACCTGAGAAGCCAAGCTTCAAGGTCAACTTACACGTATAAAGCAGCAAACGAACAAAAAGGTCTGCCCAAGTCCCAGCTACTTTGAGCCTCCCCGCAAAAGAATGTACTACAGAGGACAGCATTGAAGATACAGCCAAGGGAGAATGATGGGTCTGCCCAGACCCAGCGGAGTAAACTTGGAGGGAGGCAGAGAGAGGGAGAGAAAACTGCAACCTGGCCCACCAAGCCTGGAGGACGACATTCCTGCTCAGAGCAGCCAATGCACAGAGGACCATGGGGCTGGATCCACCACAGACACGATGCCCCTTAACTGACTCACAGGGTTACAGGGGACAACGCTGGAGACACAGAGTGAGAATTTTGGCAGGTCTTACCGCTCCCCCGCCCACCCCACACATGAGCGAAACATGAAGGGAGTTCAGCAGAACAGCAAGGGGAGCAAAACAATGAAGTGCCCAAGGATTCCTTAAAAAGGACCTTGGAATCGGTGTGCAGGGAGTGGTACTTCACTAGATCAGATTGTGATATAGTTAAAGTTTATTGTGCCAACCTGGCCGATAAACACATGTGGAGTTAATTGAAGGGTGGAGAAAAAAATGGCCCAGTGAGCCTCGACTTTCTAGTTCTTGGGTCTCTTGCGTCCTGATGGTTGGACCAGTTCCCTGCTTTAGCTGGCAAGGCTCACTTCCTGCAAGACATCCCAGAGGAGAAGCCACAGGGACCTACCCCGATGCAGCCCTCAGTGCTGGAGCACCAGTGTGGGGACCCCTGCTAGCGCCGAGATGCTTACACATTCACTGACTCGGCTTTCCCCCTGCAGTCGGCATCATTCCATCTGTTTTGTGAGATGGAGGAGGACTTTGTGGATTGGTGTCGGCCATATGGATTAATGGTTAATGTTGGATTTGTGAGCTTGGGCAGCACTGGGTTGAGATGTTTTCTTGATGTGTACTTAAACTTTATATTAAACTCTGCCTTATACATGAGTTTCTGTGGATTTGTTTCTCTAAAGTACCCAGACTAACACAGATTGGAAAACATTCAGAAGGGTCAGCAGGCAAACTGGAACTATTTATAGGGTTGTTTTTTTGGTTTTGTTTTTCCTCTTTTTCTTTCTTTTTTCTTTTTCATTTTCTCATGTCTATCCACATAAGATAGGCAGAATAATGATCCTGAGGAGAAAACAACGCAGCTGACAGCTCTGCGGGGACATGGGAGAGGAAGAGGTGAGAGAAATGGAGTGGGGAGCCAACAAAACCATGGACAAAGGAACAATAAGAGACATAAAATCAACATAGCATGCCTGATGGGGTTTGATCAAGTGCAACGTATCTGAGAGAAAGTACTGAGAGTCGAAAGAAGGTCAAACATGATAGTGTGACAAGAGAAAAGTAAAAAGAAATAAAGGAAAGAACTAGGAGGCAAAAGACATTTATAGAGGTATAAATATAGGCATGTATACATGTAAATATATTAATATATATCAATAAGGATATAGGTCTATGTACATATATTTAAATGTTAAGTATTAAGGTAGTAGCAGGGCATTGGGTCGCTACTCAAGTACTCCCCCAATACAAGAACACTGTTCTAATAACTGGCATTCTGTGATGCTCACCTTCCTGACATGCTCACTGAGGTTAAAATGGGTACAAAAGCCATTGTGGTTAGGAAAGCTGATGGTGCCCGACTGTTAAAAGATGTAGAGCCTGGGGTCTTAAAGGCTTGAAGTTAAACAAGCAGCCATCTAGTAGGGAAGTAACAAAGCCCTCATGGAAGAAGCATGTCAGCCTGTGTGATCATGAGGTGTAGACAGGATAAGTTATCAGGCATCAGAAGACCTGAAACAAGCAGATCTATGGATGTGAATGATGAGGGTCAGAGTGGACACCCAAAGCCCTTCTGTAGATAATTGGATACTCCCTCACAGAAGGATCACAAGGAAAGAAAAAGACAGACAGGGTGCAGCACAGCACTGACTGAGCACACAACATTCCCCTAGTTCTTTAATGCTTCCTCCCCGCCCCACAAATCATGACCCTAGTTTTACCTTACAAATCTGGCTAGAGTGGAGCATATACACTGGTACAGATAAGAGCTCTCAACACATGAAATCCAGGACAGATAAACCCCTCAGGAACAGCAATGGGAGTATCGATATCATGAGGGTAAAGAGAAGGTGGGGTTCTGGAGAAGAGGGAGAAACAGGGAACCAACTACAATGGCCACAGTATAATTCCCCTCCCCCCTCTCCCCAGGGGGACAAAGAACAGCAACTTGGACAAACGGAGACAGCGATCAGTGTAAGATATGAAAATAATAATAAATTATAACATCAGGGTTTCATGAGGGTGGGAGGGTGGGAGAGGTAGGGGAAAACTAGCTGGTACCAAGGGCTCAAACTGAAAGAAAATATTTTGAAAATGATGATGGCAACATATGTAAAAATGTGCTGGATACAATTGATGTATGGATTGTTATAAGAGCTGTAAGAGCGCCCAATAAAATGATTTATTAAAATACAAAAAGAAACGAAACAAAACAGGAGCTCATCTCTCCTGAGAACATGTTCGAAATATGTGAGACAAAGCTTTGCCCTCCTCCCTTTTAAGGAACATTGATGTCTGTGTTCTTTGGCAGTCCATAGTACGTGCAAGTTGCTTCCCTAGCACCACAACTCAAATGTCGTGATTCTCCTTTGGCAGTGCATCTTCAGAGCTCAACGTTCACATTCATATGAGGCAACTGAAAATGCCGTTTCTGAGGGCAGGCATACTAACCTCCTTTTATACCATACCAACCTTTAAAAAAAATCATTTTATTAGGGGCTCATGCAACTCTTATCACAATCCATACACACATCAATTGTGTAAA
>NW_022107431.1:55033126-55061135 GCF_000313985.2 Echinops telfairi | reverse complement strand
GGTGGGGAGGAGGGATGGGGCGGAAATGAGGAGCTGATATCAAGGGCTCAACTAGAAAGAAAATGCTTTGAAAATGATGATGGGAGCATATGTACAAATGTGCTTGACACAATGGATGAATGTATGGATTGTGATAAGAGATGTAAGAGCCCCCAATAAAAGTATTTAATAAAAAAATTATTCACTTGAATTTTACTTTGCTTTTTCTAATCTTTAGTTCAATTACTATAGTATCCTAACAGAAAATATGTACAGAACTATCTAAGATATATATATGTGTGTATTAAAATCAATTCCTTTTTTCAAGTTATTTAATCGGAATTTTAAAAGTGATTAAAATATATATTGGCTAGAATGTCTGTGGAGTGTTTTTCACTATGTTCTATTATACATATATTCATGACAGAATTATATTTATCTGGCTTTAATTTTATTCTTTCTTCCCAATAGCTCAGATAATTGTGCCTCGTCAAAACCTTGAGTCGGAGTCCATATATATATAGGATGATGTTGTGGCAGTGGTTTGGTGTTTGGTTTTGGTCCATATAAAAAATGCTTGGAGATTTTGAGCGCTAGAATCTGAGATGGTCGCTCTACTGAAAGTCTTCCACCACAGTAACCCACAGATCTGAAGTAATTACAATAATTCCAATCTCAATCCTTGAAGAGCCTAAAATGCCTTGTCAACGATTGAGAATTAGCCATTGTTTTCATCCTCTTTGAGTGGACTCAGGTGTGATAATAATTTATTTTAGAAGAATTCATGCCAGAATAATCCCAAGGAGTTATATATTAAAGATGTCCCCAATGTTCAAAGCTGTCAAACACTATTTTGTTCCATTTACTCCTACTCCTTTCCTGAGTAATTGCCTCATGTCACATTCATTGCAATGTCCCACAGAAACTCTTGAATCTTTGAGGAATTGTTTCACATGGTGGTGGAGACTTTTCGGTCCTAGATCTGAAGGTCAGGTAGAGACTAGTCAAATGCAGGGTTCAGAGCCAGAAACCAAAAATGTCCAAAAGTCTCAGCACATCTTGCTTCTACCAAAGCTCAGTCAGGAAACAGGAGTCTGGCTTTCCAAGTGAACGAATGCCTGCTAGAACCAGCATATATGCCCTTCGAAAGATGATGTCTTAAGTCACACCTTCTACCAAGGTAAAAGCAAAGATGCCCCCAAGGAAACAATGAGTGTGGCTTGGTTCACACTCTCTATTCAATTTTTCTACTAAGGTAGGATATTAAGATATCCTGAAAGAAACAAAATGTGTGGCTCGGCCCACAGATCCACCAATGTGAGGTCTCCATCCCCCACTGATGGACTCCTGTCCGTCAGCACAGTAGAGAGTTCCATAGGCATACAAAATCCAGAACTAGAGTAGATAAGGCTAGAAGGGCGATATTAATTGATTAAAAACTCATCAAATTCTTTATTTCATCTTTGAATTTTTCCTTGGCATTTTCCTCGATAAAACCCCTGTTCCCTATTTTTCCTTTCTTGATTTTTTATTGGAGCATATACTTCAATAATGTTGTCCGATTACAAAAGAGACAACCCTAAAAGGGCTGGCGACACTAGTCTCCATTGTGTGTATCCATTGGGCTCCAAGGGCCTCCCTGTGTATCCTGGGCTTTCATGTTATCTCGGTTCTGCAGACTCCCTTTGCTACGCTGTTCTAGCGGAGCTCTTGTTTCTGAGGCTTGAGCCTTCTGTTCTCTTAGATTGCATTCTTATTTTGCTGGAAGATAACTTCTGGTTGCTTATAGGGAAGGGTGCAGAAGAGATACGCTTTATAAAACTTGCATGTCTACAAATAAGGAGCCTGTAGATCCTACTTGGAGAACACTACTCTCCTACATGGTACTCATTCATATAGCGTTTAGCATTACCCCTGAAGCTATCACAGCATCCAGAGATGATCATTTCTTGATTGAAGGGTAAGTCCAGACTGCCAATATTTTGGGAAGAGGAAGAGCGTAGAGGAAGGAGAAGAGCCATCATCCAGTATGACATATGTATGCTGTTGCTGTGTACTGTCTGGGTGATTACAGCCCACATCCACTCTAGAAGATACAGTAGAGCCAAGGGTTTACTTGACTGTGATATTTATGGAAGCCTGTTATCAGCTCTTTCTGACCCATAGAACCCCTGACAAGTCTGAACCACTGGTAATTCCACTAATCGGCAAGCTCTTCTCCACTGTACAACAAGGACCCTTTTGGTATGTATAAGAGCATATAAAACCCCTATTCTTAACAAGAAACTCATTTTAAAATTATTTCCATCAACTGTTTAGAAAACAACAGTTTATACAGGTCTGTCTACATTACACCCAAGAACACAGTGTACCTCAAACTTCCCGGCAGTCATCATTAGACTACTGGGAATGAGACACTGTACCTACCTAGAGTGGCATCAGCCATTCTATGGGCGCTATGTTCATCAGTAACATGAGACACAGAGATAGGCAAAGTTAAAGCCACTATTATTACATATAGAAAGTAAAGAGTTAATAATAATAACAACAACAGATTCTCAATGGGGAAGTACTTACTCTTCTGCCAAGTTGCCATTTTCATTGTTATGCCACTGGTCGGGTCATATTCCGTGTTCACATTGCTGATTCCTCTAGCTCTGCCTAAAAGGGTCCTGATGCTTGTTTCCTACCGCTGGACCGCTGATCATAATCTCTCACTGCCCCTGCCACTAGGCCACTTGAAAGTCTCTGCTGCCCGCTCCCACCACATTACCCAGACTTGTGGGGAGAGACATGCAACTCTAGCAAAGGGTCTACCCACAGAGGGTGCCCTGCACAAACAAGGGCGCAGCTCTTTTAACTCCACTGACAAGCCTCCTCCCCAGCAACATCCAGCATTGCCTTGTGGTAGGAAAACATCTACACAGGATCCTCCAAGACAACCTGTACAGAAGCACACTGAGGCCTCCACCCTATTCAGGCAAAGGTTATATAGTTCTTTTACCTCTCCTGGCAAGACTCTTGCTAAAAGGTATTCAAATCTCCTCCATGGGCTATACTAACTTACTTGCTGTCTTTAGCATTTGATGCTGCTCTTATTTCTGGATCTAAGAGTTTCTCATGCAGAGAAATGGCTCAAATAATGAGCTCCAAACTCTTCATCTTAGTACAAAGACATCCAACCCCTCATTTCTGTGAGACTAGCGCTCATGCTAAAGTGATGGCAACACTCACCAATCCCCTTGGTAGGCAATAGGCAACTTATTTGCATAGCCACTGCCCAATCCCAAAAACAGTTTTACCCACCTTATTTGCATAGTCCCAGTCAAGCATGTTGTGGGAGTTTCACAACCAAGGCTAAAAACACCATTTTAAAAGTAATCTAAGCACCAAACAGCATCAAATAGTATTGTCATTATTCTGTGAGGGTGAGAGGTAATGTGTTAAGGGTACAGTCAAACAGTTATTGAACAAGGCTGTCTTATGATTGTGCTTCTCTTTCCTCCAAGTTCCAAAGACATTTGGGATTTCTGTTTTGTGCGGCTTCAGGAAATTCTTCAGGATGAAGAATATTGATTTTGAGCTTTCCTCTCTGCCTACTCAGGATTTAACTTCTTAATTGTGTTAATTGAATTCTTCCTCTGCAGTCAACTTTCTAGCTCCCCAAATCCTGCCGTTTTTCCTCTTCACATTCCTTTGATGACTGTTGATTGTACTTAAAAGAAATAGATGGCAAAGGGTTTGTTACAGTTTTATTGGGAGTGAGGACACAAATTGCATTTACGAGTGCACTGCTAAACTATAACATTACCTTTCTCTTAATTTGATTTCTGAGTTGTAAAAACTTGGTTCAATAATACTAACATGTTTAGTTTCCCGTGGTAAAAATTATTGTGTTGACGAGTGTGGTTGCACACTGACAAACATCTAGAGGGAAAACAAAATGCTCATTTTTCCATAATTGTGTCTGGTTTGTGTGATGATGATAAGAGAGATGGATGAGTAATTGAACATTTCACTTTTCCTCTGGAAATTGGGCCTAATTCAAACATAGACGTGTTCTAAGATCTCTTTGTCCTTCCCAAAATAGGGAAGGTGGGAGTTCCCAGTCCTCTTTTTCTCATTTCCCAGGAACTTAGTGTTTTCATCTCTCTCTCCCTCTCTCTCTTTTTTTAACAAATCATATTTACTGGGGGCTCTTACAGCTCATACCAATCCGTACATCAATTGTATCAAACACAGTTGTACATATGTTGCCATCATCATTTTCAGAAGTGCCATTATTAATATTTTATTTAGAAAATAAATGACTGACTGATTAGTGATTGCAGTGCTACATTAACCTATTAAAGCGCTCTGGTGGCTCAATGGTTGGGCACTTCATTGTTGAATTAAAGATCGACAGTTCAAAACCCCACGGCTTCACAGAAGAAGGATGTGGCAGGAGTCTTCCTTTGCAAAGATTAGAAGCACTGCAGGTAGCTTTACTCTGTCCTATAAGATTGCTGTGAGCCTGCAGTGGGTTTCTGTCATTGCTGTTGTTTGATCGTGTTTCAGTCTTTTAGATGAGTAGTTTTAATAATCCCATTCTATTTTTAAAAAATAGTAAGATCTAATGGGTGAATTTAAAATTGGGGAGTGGTTTGGTGGTATAGTATTCAATTTTCTTCTCTTGTTCTGTAACAATATCACAGATCAGTCTTAATAACAGACTTTCTTTAGGAAAATATAGTAGAAAGTGTTAGTCATTAGGATAACTGTCCCTTTGTGTAGTAATGACCTGTAGGTCAATTGGCACAATAAAATCCACAAAAATAATGCTCGCTCTCTCCCACTTTGAAGAGTACTGACTCGGGACGCTAGCTATCTAAATGCAAGTATCCGTCCCTCCCTGTCCAAAGGAAAGAAGAATGATGGGCACTGGCTGCACATGGAAACAATTCATCCAATGGACAAAAGGGCCACAGGAACACCGATCTCCATGACCTGGAGGCCAAAAGAACTAGAGGCTGCTCAGGTACCACCAGTAACTACTCTGACAAAAATCACACGCTAAGATTGTGAATAATATGGGAATCAAAGTTTAAATTAGAAAAGCAATCAGACTTACTTGCTGATTAGAGACTGACAAAACCCTGTAGACTCTGACCTTAATCAAACTTCAGGCTTGGAAATGAACTCACCCTATGACTCAATCTTCAGGAAAATAATAGATTTATCAGAGGAGCAGTTACACTAATGGGGTATGCATAGCTCACAATCACAACCATTTGACATCAAAGGGGTTGCATTTACACAATTACAAAGTTGAAAAGAGTTAGTAAAAAGGGAGAAATAGTATAGAAAAATAGGGAAGAAGTGGGATAAGTGATATTACATTGAACAAACAGCAATGAAATGAGAAGAAACAAAATGCCTATGAATTATTGAGTGTAACTAGTACAGATAGGAACTGGGATCACAGGGAATCCATGGCAGATGCTCCCTTCAGGACCAGTGGTGAGAGTGGCGATACCCAGAGGGTGGAGGGTGGATGGGGTGGAAAGGGGGAACCAATTACAAGGATCTACAAATAACCTCCTCCCTGGGGGATGGACAACAGAACAGTGGGTAACAGGAGACATTGGACAGTGTAAGATATGACAAAATAATAATAATTTATAAATTATCAAGCGTTCATGAGGGAAAAAGGAGTGGAGAGAGAGGGGGGAAAATGAGGAGCTGCTACCAAGGGCTCAAGTAGAAAGCAAATGTTTTGAGAATGATGAATGGCAACAAATGTACAAATGTACTTGACACATGAATAGATGGATGGATTTTGATAAGAGTTGTATGAGCCCCAAATAAAATTTTTTAAAAAAATAAATAAAAGAATTATTGAGTGTAAAACTGATGGTCTGCTCTATAAACCTTGATCTCATGCACAATAAAACAATTTAAATTAATTAAAATAACTCTATGGGGAAAAACAACATCAAAGTAACATAACTAGTAAATGGTTGAACTTGACTCAAACATAGAAAATGTAACCACAGAGCCCATGTCATTAAACACATAAACTGCACTGCTCTCTCAAGTACCGTTATTATGTTAATGAGAATTGTAACTCTTAGAAAAAGAATTTCATATTTAACTGTGCACCTCATTCTTCACTGAGAATCTAGAAAGACCAATATTACTTAGATCACCTTTGGGAAATGATGGTTTGGGAGTAACATTAATTCGGTAGAGGTGTATGAACAAATATGCCAACTTGCGAGCCTCTTTGTCTCTTGCATGAAGAGTAGAGATCACATACTCTGTTTTATCAAGTGAATGATCTTTATTGTGAGATATTTGCACCACTATTATCACTTGAATTTCAATTATACTTGAAGAGGAACCAGAGAAATTGTTATACAAGTATAAGGCTTATATACTGCACAGCTTATTTCTCTAGTTGATTTCCACTCCTAGAGACCTGTGTGGGTCCAAGCAGAGCTGTGTTTCAGAGCATTCCCAGTGCTGTAACCATTTTCAAGAGGTTCTTCTGGGTGTATTCAAACCTCTAATGTTCTGGTTAATACCACTAGTAGACTAGTTTACTTCATTTAAAGGTTTGGGATAAAAGCATTTTAATTATTATCATTCATTTATATTTTTATGACCTCTATGCATTCAAAATTATCTACTCTATTAGTGTATAACTAATACTCTGTGAAAACTCTTTTTTTCCCCTTTATCTCTACAATTTCTGCCTGGTACCAAGCCATTGTCTAACTTTGCACACAGAGATACTAGTGGAAACATGCAAATAGGAGAATATTTGGTAAAATAAATGATAAGTTAAGTCAGTGTTTTACTATATACCCTATTTATTAGCATTCTTTTATAAAAGAAGTATTTTTAAAACTATAATGCATCTAACACATAAATAAAAGGAGTTATTTTTAAAAGGCTTCTGTAGCATTTTATGTAAAATTATAAAATTTTATATAAAGGGAAATTTACTCTAAATTGAGTTTTCAAAATGGGTGATACCACCCCTGCGGCCCCTGGAATGACCCAAGGGGACTGACTGCAGAAGCAGATACCTACACTTGATCAAGGATTAGGGGATAGACTACAAAGATTTTTAATTGCCAGGTGATCACTGAGTAATTTTCCTTTTCTGAAATGAGGACAGCAGATCAGATAAATCTGGGCACCTATCATTTAGAAGCTGAGCAGATTGAACCATAAACTGAATGGACTGAGGCTGGGGTAGGCAGTGGGCAGGAAAGTAGTGGTAGGAACGATTAAAGGGGGAAATGATATCTTTTCGAAACATAATGTAGTCTTAAAATTTTTAGATGCATTTAATACAAATTGTGAAATCATACACAGAAGTTATAAGTGTGTTCTACGAAGAATAGAAAAAAATAAATGTGATGCGATCTAGTGCATTGGTTTATGAGTGCTTGGACCACTGAAAGTCAAGCAAATTATGCACTCCTTATTACTGTTTTTACAGCTTTGAAAGACCCGGTCTTCTAACACAACTGAAGGTGGGTGAAGGCAAAGCTGACCGACAGAGGACAAAGAGAAGCTTTTCTTCTACAAGGTGAAGGCCCAGTGCTCCACAGTCAGGTGACACTAGGTAATGCTCAGATTAAGTGCCTTGTTTTAAAACAAAGCAAAAACCAACCACTGCCCTCAAGCTGATTGTAACTCATCCCGACTCCGAGTTGAACTCCTCCACGGAGTGGCCGAGACTGTGCAGCACACTGCTTGGTCTTTCTCCCTGGGGGAGCTTCCTGGGTGGGTGCCAGTTGCTGATCTTCCCGTTAGCAGTCCAATGTGTTACCCAGTGTGTCACCACACCGAAAACACACTGTCATTGTGTTGATTCTGACTCAGGGTAGAACTGCTACCGTGTGGTTCAGAGACTGTAACTCTTTATGGAGTAGAAAGCCTGGACCTTCTCCTGCAGAGCAAACTGGGCACGTTTGTTGCCTTGATAAGGGCAAAGTAAACAGGATTGAAGGAGGATTGAATGGACAAACCTCCTGTAAGAGATAAAATAGTTCAGTCATGTGACAGACCTCCGCTCTTACTCATACAGAACTTTCTGAGTCCCTCTTGTGCTCTCTTGGAGAACATAGGAAATTGGGGGTGGGGGTGGAGGGGTGGGGGGTTGTAGGGTCTAGTAATCCACTGGAGTAACCAAAGAAGAATTAAGGCGCTCTTTACTGTGTGTTCCTGGGAGGCCCTCAGGAGGCAGATCTGGAAAATAGACATCAACACTAAATGACTCCTAGCAGAAATGTTCCTAATCATTGAAACACGTTCAAGGTGATTGCTACTGAGATCCAAAGCCCATCTGTTCCTTGACTTTGTGCACTTAACACAGGACCCATGCGTGCCTTCAGTTATAGTCCCCAACTTATAAACATGTACTATAGCACAGCTCCAGGGGTAAACTCAGCCCTGCACATCTTTTTGGCAGGAAAAAAAAAACACAAACAAACTATGTGTATACACCTAGAAGCCCTGGTGGCAAAGTCGTTATACATTGGGCTTTCATCCACACGGTCTACAGTTCTAAACCACTGACTCTGTGGGAGAAAGACTGGGCGTTCTAATCCTGTGAATAATTAGAGTCTCAGAAACTCAGAGGGACAGTTCAACCCTGTCCTGTAGGGTTGCTATGAGTCCGAATTGGCTTGATGGCAGTGAGTTTTTATATGCATACCCATACTCACAGAGATCAAAATAGCTAGAGACAAAAACAGTGAAAGAGAAGACAATAAAGAAAGGCCAATGAAGATATAGCAACTTGTATATAGGTCATATGAAAAAACAGGGTTATGAATGATAGTTTTAGTCTTACATTACCCTCAGCAGCCCAATAATTTTTTTAATTACTAAATTTGCACAGTACTAAGATAATTCTGAATTAGGAAGATATGTTGTATTAGAAAATTTGTTGGTTTTTTAATTTGTTTGTCTGTTTTTATTAGTTTTTAGCAATTTACTCTGCTACCTCAGGATATTCACTTCTGAAAATGACCTGGGAACTTTGAAGAGGAGTACTGTAATAGGAAATATCTGTTCCAAAATGCCACCCTGTTCACAACTATTTATAATCAGTATCAACATTTTGAATGTCATTCTAGAAGCACCTGCAATATAGGGTAAGCCCTAAACCTCTGTGCACTCCAGTGTCATTCTGGCATCGCATATTACAGGTTCTCAAACCCGGGTGTCCTTGATGCACTGGACCAAGGTGAAACGTATGCCGAACACATTTCTAATTTTTGACTGGTGTTTAGCCAAAAGTGGTATCTCAGTACCTTGAAAAATTACAACGTTATAGAGAATAATCTTGGCCGTTGTTTCAGGTTTTTATGGCTGCTATGACTAATTACCACCAATTAAGGGCTTGTAAGAAGAGAATTATATTGGTTCACAGTTTGGGAGGCTAGTAGTCCAAATTCGAGATGCTGGAAAGACCATGGTTTCTCGGAAGACTCCAGAAGGAGATCTTTCAGTAGCTTGTTCAGCTTTGAATGGCACCAAGTGATCCTGGGAATGAGCTGAGTCTTCCGCGGTCATTGTTCTTTTATATGGGTGTCCCTCTGTGTCTGTTCCATTCTTTCATACGGAGCCACACTGGATTCGGATATACTTTACTCCATGATGAATTCGGGATAACTCCATTAATAACGTCTTCAAAGACCCTCCTTCCTAACAAGGTACATACCCAGGCACTGTGGGTTAGGACTGCAATGTCTCTTTGGGGGGTGGGGTAGGAGGGTGGGGAGACACAATTCAGTGCATAACAGCTCCAAAAGTCATCATAAACAAAGCTCTATTGTTTTCTTAATCTGTGCCCAGTACTGAGCCAAATGTTTTACATGTATTTTCAATTTATTTGCCAAAGTATCTCCATGACAGTGCTTTTATGATCCAGGTATCTAGATAAAGAAATTGAGAGTTAGATTAAGCAGTTTGCTCTTAGTTATACAGCTGGTAAATGGGGTAACCAGCTCCTGAGGTTATGCTTCATCAATTACTATGTTTATCGCCACCTGCCCTATGCAATTTACTTGCCTGTACTTAAACACAATATTGTTAAAGTTTAGACACATTTTAAATATTGAAGTTTAAATCTGATTTTTCTCTCTTATCAAGTCAATGTTACTTGTAGAATGAACAACCATAATAAGATTTTATTTTTAAAAATTTCTTCTGTGCCCACTATATTTATTACAGAATAAAACAATGAATTAAACACAGTTTTTCAGAATCTTCTAGTTAAGTAAGGGAGGCAATATAACTTAAAAATAATAATAATTAAACAGGGGTAAACAGGGAAGCAAAGTTAAAATTCGCCAAGATTTTAGAAAAGGGAGCTACTCTTTCCACATGAGGAGATTTAGAGCTAAAAATAGCTCCTATCAAAAATAAGGAAAGAGAGTGCTTTAGTTCAGCATTAACAAAGGACTCTATTTAGAGAGGTAAACATGGATGGGCCTTCTATGAAATCACAGCATAGGCAAAGATTTGGATTCTGAGAAGTACGACTCATTTTTGCATGTTTACAATGTTAAATAACCATCATTCATGGAATATGTATGTGACAAAAACTGTGCTATGCCCTATACATACATCATTTCCCAACATAACATTAACCTTGTAAGGTAAAATTTGAGTAAGTGGAAATTGGGGCTCTGGGAAAATAAGAGACTTAGTTATGGAAATGAATTCTCTGTAACAGTTTGGATTTAAGCTGGTTGACTTGTCACACTGCAGTATTACCACAAACAATAATATATTGTTTGTTGTGAATAAGAGTAGGTGAAAGGGGTTGTCAAATGTATCACAATGGGGGTTTTAAAGAACATAAATTTATTTTCTCACACTCTGAAGGCTTAAAGTCCTAATGGAGGTCATGACTTTAGAGGGCATTCTTGTTGAACTTATGAATATAATATGGAAATAATGCAAAGAAGAAAATGAAGAAAGAGGAGGAAGAAGAAGACCACAGAATAAAACGACCTTAACAAATGCAGAGCTTCATATTTCATAATTCTGAATCCTTCACATCACTTTCTTACTTTGAAACACTGAATTCTAATCATAGCAGGTGTAATGCTAAAAAATATACACAGATTCTCTGTATTCTATGCTCTCTGGCCAAGCAGGTAAGTACTACCCTAGCCCCACTCCACATTTATGAATGAGGAGAAAAATTTGAAAACTTCTAAGAAACAAAATGCCAAGAATTGGATGATATTAATGCCCAAAGCCAATGGAGTCATACATTATGAGTGGGGCCGCTGACTGCAAGGTAAGCAGTTTGATCCCACCAGCCACTCAACAGGAGACAAGGAAGCTTTGTGACCCCATAAATGTTTGCTGCCTCAAAAACTGAAAAGAATGGGCTTTTTCGGTTGCCAAGAGTTGATATCAAGTTGATGGCAGTGAATTTGGAGTTTTTGGAATGGTAAGAAGGATATGCACAAAATCTTGACCGTGAAGTCCCTATTCTTGCTAGGGGTGATTCCCAAATTGAATTACAAGCTTTCTAACACGAAAATATGAAAAGAAGAAAACTATTCACTCTGCAATTCATTTACTAGAAAAAAATACTTCATGTTTGATCAAATGAAATGAGGAAAAATCTCCATTACTGGAATGGATAAGAAATATACCAAGGATTCTGAACTGGAGAACCCATAAATCTGAGCAATGTTCTGCTCTATTATATGTATGATGACAACAGAGTAGAGTCCAAACAATAGCAACTAAACTAGTAATATACAATGAAGGGTGACAACAATAAATCATCCTGTAGTTAAAGAATAGCACAACTGTTTATACAACATTCAGCAAAATTCCTTATAGGAACCCTCATAGAATGGACATTGTATAATCTAACATAGCCATTATGTAAAACAATGCTGTCCTACATGTGAGTGAAGGATATTGCGATCTTATTATGTAGGGCTTTTTCTTGTGCACTTACAGGAAAATTGAAATGTTTCAAGAAGCTGATGAAGCACTGGAAGCCCTAATTTGTCAATGTTGGGAAATTTGGGAAATAGGTACGTGGCCAACTGACAGGAAGAGATCCATATTTGTACTCATTCCAAAGAAAGGGGACCCAACATAATGCTCCAGTTGTTGAAAAATATCATTGATATCACATGCAAGTGCAATGTAGCTGAAGATCCCCCAACAATGTTTGCAGCATTACAATAATAGGGAGCCGCCAAAGATTCAGGTAGAATTCTGAAGAGGATGCAGAACAAGGGATACCATTGCTGATATCACGGCAGAAAGCAGAAATTAACCGAAAGTCTACTATGTTTGCTTCTGTTCTATTGATGATGCAAAAGAATTTGACTGTATCGATCAAAACATACTGTGGATAACCTTGAGAAGAATGGGAATTCCAGAGCACTTCACTGCGCTCATGCTGAATCTGTGTATGGGTCCAGAGGCAATTCTGCACACAGGAGCAGGGATTGCTGCATGGTTTAAAATGAGGAAAGGTGTAGCTCAAGGTTGTATCCTCTTACCATACTTATTCAATCGGTATGCTGAGCAAATGCTCTGAGAAACTGGATTATATGAAGAAGCATGTGGAGGAAGGCTTATGAACAACCTAGATTGTACAGATGATACAAGCTTGCTTGCTGAAAGTGAGGAGGACTTGAAGCATTTGCTGATGAAGATCAAGGGTTGCAGTATTGCAGGATTTCAACTAAATGTAAAAAAGACATAAATCCTCACAACTGGACCCATAGGTAACATCATGATAAATAGAGAAAAGGTAGAAGTTGTCAAGGATTTCATCCTGCTTGGGTGCACAATCAATGCTCATGGAAGCAGCAGTCAAGAGGTCATACGATGCTTTGCATTAGGAAAATCTGTTACACAAGAGTTCTTTAGAGTACTGAAAAGCAAAGATGGTACTTTGAGGACAATGGTGTGCTGGCCCAAGCTATGGCAATTTCCATTGCCTCACGTGCATGTGAAAATCGGACATGAAATAAGAAAGACTGAAAAGGCATTGATGCACTTGAATGGTGGGGCTAGAGAAGAATATTGAAGGGACCATTGTGTTAGTCTGGATGGACTGGAGAAACAAATTCATAGGGACTCATGTGAATAAGAAAGAGGTTTATATACAAGAGCAATTGAATATTGAGAACATCCCAGCCAAGTCCAGATCAAATCCATAAGTCTGATATCAGCCCATATGTCCGATGCCAATCTATAAAGTCCTCCTGAGACTCATGAAATACATGCAATGAAGCCAAATGCAGGAATATCACAGACCAGTGGGTTGGAAGTCTTGTGGATCCAGTGGAGTTGTAAGCATCTCAGCGCTGCCAGGAGTCTCTACATGGCTTCCCCAGCTTCACAGGTCTGGTTGCATCAGGGTAGGACCATGTTGCTTCTCCAGCTCCCAGGGCATAGCGCGATGTGTCTTGTCAGTAGAGCATCTCTCAGGGAGGGATCAGAGAGAGAAAGTGTCTCCTGTCTCCAAGGAGGAAATACAAGAGTTCCCAGAATCCTCAGGAGGCCATGTCCACACAGAGGCCTCATTGGCTATAACCCAATTGACAGACTCCACCCGTTCACTCTAACTCCTCAAATTGACAAACGATTATATAACTACCACAACCATGAACTATAAATAGCCCCCCCAAAAAAATCTGTCTTGGAAGAAGTATACCTAAAGTGCTCCTTGGAGGCAAGGATGGCTAGACTTCATCTTCCATATTGGGACATGTTCTCAGAAGAGACCAAACCCTGGGAAATGACGTCATGTTTGGTAGGGGCAGGCTCTCAAGGAGCTGGATTGACCCAGTGGCTGTAACAACAGGCTCGAGCATAAGAGCAATTGTGAGGAGGAGGTGGGATGCTTCCTTGTGTTGTGCTTAGGGTTGTTGTGGATCGGGCCGACTCGATGGCACCTAACAAGAACAAAGCAACACCTGAAGAACACCACTGTGTACATGGATCTTAAGAATAAATGTATAGTAGCTGTTAGTTAAACTCCCTGAAATTTTATAGCTGAAACAAACACCATAATTTTATTATGAAGATGCTGTTATGCAAGACCACATCTCATAGCGGTGACAAATGCTGCTAGGAAGAGTGCTTCTGTTTAGTGCTAGTGGAAAGATGTCCTAGTGTGTCAAATTTACAAGATTGCACAGAATCTTTTGAACAGAGTAGAACCTTTTTTTAAAAAAAATAACAGGATGAAGTTAAGCAGCAGATTGACTAGTATTTTAAGCATAGAGCCTGCCTGGATTCGAGCACTCTGGTTTCTTATGAAGACTCTTCCTCTAGCCCTCCCTCCCTTCCTTTTTCCCTTTTGGTTTGATTTCCTGCACACTTCCGTACGCTTAGCATTCTTTCAGTGATGTTCTTTCGGCTTGTGCCAAGGGAGTGTTAGAGAAGTAATATAAACAATTACCATAGCACTTGTTAAGAGCTAAAAGATTAGGAAGTAGGGTTTTCTTGCTCTTTCTGGTGCCATCAAGGAAATCATGACAGATGCATCATTGAGGATAAATAATGGCTCACCAGAAAAATCAGATGGAAGAAGAAACAGGATGTAATTACTCCAGAGGACTGAGAGAACATATGATGTACTGGGAATTGCAAGTGTTTTCAATAACTGGAGAATTAGAGGCATATGGGAGGTTGCAAAAGATGAAGCATCATTTACATGTTACTGACCCTTAAATTTGGCTTGTTCACAATAGAAAGTGATAAAAATGTTTTTAGAGGGTATTGATACAATGTTATATGTGTTTCAAGGCACAGAAGTATGGGAAGAAATTAGAGACAACAATAGAGGAGTACGATGAAGTGGAAGGAGAATGTGGTATGAGGAAACACTTGAGTATAAAATCTAGCACATAAAAATAATACTTAAGTTGGTATGGCAACTCATAAATAATAAAATACTTATATACTTTAACTTTAAAAAGTCATTTCACTACAATTAAAGGACTCTCGGCCTCTTTGGAATATTTTAGAACTCACTGCTGTAGCACTAATACCCCAAGTGGTTGGTTTAAAGAACAGAAGTTTGTTTTCTCACAGTTCTGGAGATTAAAAGTCCAAATCAGAGACAAGGTCATATCAAATCCTTCCTTGACACTTGCAGGGAGCCTGCTTCTGTTCCTTAGAGATCCTCACCTGGTGGTGTCTATCTTCCCTATGTCTGATGACTATTCTCTTTTTTTTCTGACTCAGGAGTGATTCATTTTAAGATAAGCCTGCCATATGCTGATGTGATGTAATGAACATAACAAAGACAAAACAATTTCTAAACAACACGACTCCACAAATATGGAGGTGGGGGAGTGTGGAATGAAACTAAAAATCATAAAAGAGACCAGGCTTACTGGTCAGATAAGATCAGTGGAATGCTCAAGACTACGGCCCTCCATCACCATCCAGGGCTGAAACTGCATTCACGGCTGTGATTCAATTTTCAAACAACAGATGGATGTAATGGGGAAATTGCACCTTGAAGCAATCAGAATGGCAGCATTTACCTAAGAGCAAAGGTCAGACAGGTTAGGAAAGGAGGAAGAATAGAAAAAGGGAGCACAGGGAGGAAGAATGTGTATTTATAAAAACTGCGTTTGGATCGTTGAATGTAAAACTGATGATGTGCTCTGTCACAGCTTTCACCCAATTCACAAAAGAAAGTTTTTAAAAAGTACTCCAATATATACGCTTTTTAAAAAGCAAAAATGCAAAAGAGTAATCTGAGAAAATAGGTGTAAGAGCAAGGTCAGAGATAGCTTCTGGCTTGTTAATATACCTCGTGATGAAAGGGGACCAGGGACACATAAGGAGTTATGGTAGTCATAGGAAACTCATGTATTTTTTATCACCAACTATTAGAAGCATTTCTTTCTTCTGTACTACCATTCTCTGGCAGCAGAGATTTTGTGAAATTATGTCAACTTTTCTAAAATAGATCTAAAATAAATTGCTTTGAGAGCAGTGAATGTAGAGGCAGTATTATAGTGGATAGTCTCTTAAGAGCTTAATCTATGTAAGTCAACAATTAATGTATTGCCATCTGAAATTAGCCTATACTTGTATAATTTCTTTCTCTCAACCATGTTTTAAATTCTATAGCATTGGATAAATGAATGACATTATCAATAGAATTACCTTATCCCCCAGGGGAATGATTTATAATGCTCTTTATCATAAAATGATAATGACATCTCTAAAAGTGAACCATATATATGAGATATAGATATATGAATGGATTTGGGAATCACACTTAATTCTAGCCCCCATCTCAGAACAATTAGTTCTTATAGCATGGCTTGGCCCAATGAAGAGATCCCTGAAGAACAGGGTACTACAGAAATGTATACTGAACAAACTAGATGGTTTCGCTTCCCTTCAAATGAGCAGTCATCTAAGTGCAGTGCCAACTAAGACCACATGGAAGAAGCCTGTGTGATCTAAGGATAAAAGTAATAAAACTTGAACACAAAAGAGGGAATGGTAACAGAGCTTTAAATGTAAACACCTGGTTTGCAGAAGACTATGGATGACAGTGGAAGTCCAAAATCCATTTGCAGTCCACATGTGGGTTGTCTCTGGTTAAATCCCTCTGGCCGTAGTCCAGTGGTGTGCACACCTTTGTGACCAGACAGAGAAGATTGTAGATTGGATTATGGCAGACCTCTTTAGGTCAGATGTCATATCTTATCCTTTGATCTCCTGTAGGACACACTTTATCTTTCTTTCTTCTTTGATTCTGAAGTGAAGACGGACATGTCAATCAGGTCTCGCTGACCGCACCTGAGGGATGTGAGTGGCCTCGCTAACATGCAAAGTGCATTGGAAAGTGGATTCGTGCAAATGCAATTCAATTCAAATTAAACACCTGATCATTTGAGTTCCCTTTTTATCCCTTAAAAGGTTTTACTGGTTTTAAATCTATTCTGCTTTCCTTGTGACTGAGGTCTTCCTCTGTTTTCTTTTGTTCCTGTTAGTTTTTATGTTCAGTTTTGTGTTTATCTGTGTATTAAATTCAGGATAGGGAAATAGAGAGAGAGAGTAACTGGATGATGGTTCCTGGGGGTCTGGCAGGGGAGGTTGGGGGAAATAGGGCACTAATAACAGTGAATATAAAAATGAAGATAATGTTCTAAAACTGATTATAGTGATGGGTCAACAGCTCTTCTTGGTGTGATTAAACTATTGAATTGTATGTGTGGATTATATGTCAATAAAACTTTTAAAAATAAAGAAAATCCTATGGGGGGGATGTAATGTCTTATCACTTGATCCTCCTTTTGACCCATTTTAATGTTATTTCTGCTTTTAATATTTTCTGCTCTTTTTTATTGAGCTTTTCCTAGGCTTCCTCTAGTCACTGTTGTTGGAGCTTTCTTGTTTGTTTGATTCATGTGTGTATATTGTATGATATTCTGACCTATAGAGATAGACAGTCACTACCTACGGGGTATGGCAGAGGAGGAACGGGGAACTAACAACAATGAGTATGGGAAGAAAGTGCTTCTAATTTATTGTGATTATGATTGCATAGATCTTTTTTAATATGATTGGATGACTAAATTGAATAGTATGTGAAGTATATGCTGATAAAACAATTTTTTAAAGATTAGGTGTTGTGGGGGTCTGAGTACTCAGAAATGAATATTGACAATGCCACGTAATATCTAGGTAACCATTGCCAAGATGCCTAATGCGTCTGTGTCTCATGTATTACTAAAACAACAAAACAAATTCACTGCTGTCAAGTAGATGTCGCCTCATAGCGACGCTACATGACAGGAAAGAGCTGGCAAGACTGTGACTCTTTATGGGAGGACAAAGCCCTGTCCTTCTCCCTTGTAAGAGGGTGGCAGTTTCAAACAGCTGGCCTTATGGTTAACAGCACAATGCATAATCACGACACCAGCAGGGCTACTTATTATTACACCTCATATATAATCTAGCTATAATAATAGCACCTCCCCAATAGGCTATGGGGATTAAGTGTATTTATTCATTTATTATTATTATTGCTGATAATAAAAGATCAGCATATGAGATATAAATATACAGAACTTCAAGTTCAGGAGCCCTGGTGATGTCATGGGTTATGCTTTGGGTTGCTAACCTCAAGGTCAGTAGTTTAAAACCACCCACCACTCAGAGAGGGAAAAATGGGGCTTTTTACTCCAGTAAAGAGTCACAATCTTGGAAACCCTCAGGGCAGTTATACTCTGTGCTATACGGTCTCCATGACTCCTAAGATATGATGAAGTGAGGTTTTATTTTGTGTTGTTGTTGTTTTTACTTCAAGTTAAATAATACCAATAAACCTTTTTTAATAATTTAAAAGCATTCTAGGGCTACTTGCATAGAAAACAATCAATAAATGTTATTTGATTGTGGGAACTACCTCTGAGGTTTTGACAGGGTATTTGCTTGTGAAGCATTCTGTTTCATAACTTGAATTCAATAGAGAATCAAAGACTCTCATCTTAGCTTATCCTGTAACAGGTGAAAACAAGTCTCAAAAATGTTCTAGTCCAGAGATCTAGAATAAGAACTGGGCTTACATCATACAGCAAACTACTCTTGGACCACTTGTCAGGATCCGTCTCTAGACAGAATCCACTGGTTCCAATTTATTTGGTGTAAGAATGACTGGAGTCAAGAGAGGAAAAATGAGCTTTGTCTTTAATCTTTTATAAACACATGCAGTTTTTAATGAAAATTCACTGCCTTTTAAATGGTGTTTTAAAAGTATCTGACAGAATAAAGGCCAGCTTCCAGCTTTTAAATTCAGAAATTAGTCAAGAATCCAACCTGTAGTGTGTGTTCATATGTCTTCAAGTTATAAGGGAAATAGAAAAATGCTATCATTTCATACAAATACTCATTTTAAATATATTAACAAGTACCATCCGCATAGTCTTTTCCTGCTTTATGTTTTCCCATATCTCATTCGATCCTGTAAAGTAGAGGAAGTAGTGTAATTGTGCTGTGGTTCAGGGTACATACAGGGCGTTTCTAAGATCCCAGAGTGGTGAAAGAGGAGAGCTCGGTGAGCTCTTCTGCTTGTTGAGACACCAAGGTACCTCGTTTCCTAAAGGATAACCTACCGTTTATTGTTTCTGTCTGACATCGTCCTGTCACAGCAACAATCATCTGAATGCCGTCATTTATTTCAGATTTCCTCCTGCAAGGTGGTTTTCCATTGTGTCTGCAGACATGTCACTCCTGAGCAGCAATTGTTTCCCTCTCGGCTCCTCAATCCAGTGCTCCTTCCCCTTCCAAATTTAGTTACCTTTCCCCCCGAAGAGGAACTAAGGTTCTTTCTGAAATGGCGTTTTTTTCTTTTCTATCCTGATAACGATTGATCTAAGATCACGCAGTCTCTTCAAATAAATGTATTTAACAAGTACTGGCATATTCCTCAATATTCCTGGCAGTGCCAAGGAGTGAGCTTTATGGTGACATTCAGCAGGTTCTGTTTGCCCAAGGGTCCATTTGGAATTACATCTGAGCTGAAAATATTTCATTAGGGAATAACTAAGCAATGGAAGCTCAAGGAATGACAAAAGTATTATGCCTTTGTACTAATCTAGATAATCTGCTGAAAGGGTGTTTTTTTTTTTCTAATACCCAATCTTACCCTCTAGAGATAAAAGTGAGACTTAATCCACACAAGAGTTTTCAACTATAAAATCAGAGAAACTGGCAGTAGATGCATAAGCGTTTTATTTTGTCCTGATGGGAAAATAAATGTGCATGGTCAAGGTTTAGTGTCTTTTCCTCGGGGGAATGCCCTTTTGCTAGTACCATTTAACAACTGTAGCATGGCAATGTGTAGTGCCTAAGAGTTACTTAGCATAGTCATAGAGACTAGCTTTCAACCCCAAACTTCTGTAGGTTTTACCTCCGTAACAATGAGCAAGTAAGCTTTCGAAATATGTTTCCTTGGGGGTAAGCTACCATTGCTGTTACCTGGTTGACCTGTAATGAGGATCACATAAAATACGGTAAAGGAAACCATCTAAACAGGAACTGGTACAATTTACCAATTTTCAAAGGTTATTATGCATTATAAAGTTATACAAAGATGATAATACTTTGAATACTATGTTCAATGTGAAATATCTTACAATTTAGATATGGACTTATTCAAAAGAGTGAAATTTTAATAGCAGGTATGTAAAGTGCATGAGGCAAGAGAGGCATGCGGTTTTTTGCCCAAAACTCGTGTCCTGAGAAGGCTGCGGGAACAGATGCAGTGTCGTGGTGGCAAAACCACTCTCTTGTCTGGCAGAAATCAGGCCTTTTGTTGTTGTTTCTGCACACTTGTTAAGCAATCTTTTCAGAATCTCGAAATAGAAAGTTTGATTAACAGTCTGACCTGGTGGAATGAACCCCAAATACACTATCCCGCTCACATCAAAATACAAAACCAATGAAAAAGAGCATCATTTTGATCTTTGATTTCACTTGACGAGCTTTTTGGGGATGAAGTGATGACGGCGTTTTCCACTGGCGTGATTGGTGTTTGCTTTTGAGGTTGTAAAAATGGCGCCATGTCTCCTCACCAGTAATGTTTGGGGAAAAGTCTGGGTCACCTATAAAGAGGTATTGTTTTTAGAGCACAGCATGTTTCCACTCAACACTTTTTTGCTGGTCAGTCAGAACCCGAGGCAAAAAAATTCACAGTGATTCTTCCCATTCCCAAATCTCCCTTTAAAATTCTCGGAACCGAGCTCCGAGATAGTCCGGGTAACTTCCCCATCTTTTCAACGGTCCCTCATAGTTCTTTAGCACAAGTGCACGAATTTTGTGGACATTTTCATTCTTTTGGAAAGTTGATGGACGTTCAGAACGAGGTTTGTCATCACTCCGCATTTCGCCTTTCTTGAAATGAGAAAAACACTCGTACACTTGAGCGTTCCCCATAGTGCTGTCCTTGTAAGCTGTGTTCAACAGCACAACAGTTTCCGTGGCATTTTTCCCGAGCAATAAACAAAATTTTGCAGTTGCACACTATTCTCTTAAATTAGCCATCACAAAAACGCAGGGTTCTAGGGAAACTGCTTTTATGAATACATTGGCACCTTCTATGCGATGCCACTGGGTGCACTGACAAGCGAGCTGCCAGGGGACAAGTGCGTCCTATGAACTCTCCTCCCGATGGAGCTTTTTTCCATTGTTGGTTTTTTTGTTGTTGTTTGGGGGTTTTTTTGGAAGAGGGGTACCTCGTAGGGCATTTTCTTCTTTCTTGTTCTCATGGGAAACTATTAATGCAGTACTCTCTCCATAGACGTATCTGGATTTCATATACAGAAAACATACACAAAAACCAACACCAATGACAAAATAAACACAGAAAACCCTCAACTGAAGAGAGAGCAGAAGCTATTTTAAAATGGAACAATTATAAAATGGGTCAAAAGGGAGATCAAACACAAGGTGTCATATTTTATTGTAATCACATCTGAAATACTACACACAAACACACACACACACACACACACACACACATCACCGCCTTATAGTATACTTCATGTAATAGCAAGGTCACTCACATCCCCGGTCCATAGTCAGAGGAGGTTCACTGAGGCTTAATGTACGTGGGCACCCTGCAAATGAATTTGAGGCTGTGTTTTGTTTTTTAAAGCTTTCCTATACGTATATAATTTCCTTTTCTCAATAGTGTTTTAAAATTCTACACCATTGACTAGATTAATGATAATATAATAGAGTTACCATATGCCCCACGGGGATCACTTATAATGGTCTTCACTAAAATAACGATGACGTCTCTAAACTGAACCAGGAACACAAAAACCATAGTTCTATGAATGGATTATGAGCTCACATCTAATCATAAGTCCTGATCGAAGAACAATTAGTTCTTATGACATGGCCCTGCTTGATACGTGCCCTCATGAAGTGATCATTAAAGATATGGGTGCTATAACAAAACATAGTGGGAAAAAAACAGATGCTCCCCTGCTATCCGAAAGAATAGTGTCTGGAGCCTTAAAGGCTTCCTTTCAAATGAGCAGCCATCCAAGTGTGGTGTCGGCGAAGTCCTCACATCCTCACAGAAGAGGCACACCAGCCTTGGTGATGCAAAGAATTGTAAATAATAAGGTCCAAACCCTTAGGAGCTAATGTATTAGAGCTTAACTTCTTAACATCCGGTTTTGCAAGATTCCCCTCCCCGCAACCAACCTTTTTTCTTTTTAGCAAATACTCACAAATTTACTAATTGTCTCTCTGTGTGTATAGTTTTTCTCTAACACCCCACATCAAAGCCATCAACAAATCCTCTAGGCTTAGATATATTTCTTCCTAGGTTTACTCTTAACAAAATCTACTTAAAATTATGACTTTAAATTAAAAAACTAATTTTTCCTGGCCTGTAATGCATGCTCAACATACATTTTAAATTTAGAATTTGATTACAATATTTTCTAACATCAGTATTTGCTAATTTGCTTGTGAAAAATTGGATTAGCATCCCTAATCTGGGTTATAAATTGAAAACAGTAATTTAAGTGTTATTACATGAATGAACTATGCAATTTTATCATTATTTCTCCTATTAGCTGGCAATTAACACTCGATGTAATTGCACTGTTCAATCGGGATGGCAATGGAACGGTGGTGCGGGTGTAGTGAAATGCTGTTTCTGTTAAAGGCTTGACCATTAGTCTTACAATTCCTATTATTTGATTATAATCTGGTGTCATAGTGGTCCATTCGCTCAAAAATCAGAAAGGATCGGTTTCTGGTTAACAGCAATAAGTTATTGATAAGCTTGATATGCTTGCATTGGATTGGGGACTGCATAAATTAAACTAAGACATATCCTGATCTCTGGCCTCAGGTAACACACAACATAACAAATGAGATATAATTTATCAAGTAACCCAAGTGTGATGTGAATTGCACAGACACTGAGCTTAGAGATACTATTTTAGTGGACCAAGAAAAAATCCTTGAGGGAATGATTTTATCACTCAAACCAAAGGTATATAAGATTTAGGATTGGAGTATCATGCCAAGAAAAAGATTGAAAATCTCTTAAGACAGAACAGAGCATGTGTGAGGAATATCAAAATGGACCAGGAAAAACTACATGTGTGTGACTTTGATTTTCAATGTTTCCACAATAATTTCCTGGATGAGAAAGTCTCTTTAGTTCAATAACATTGTTTTTTAAGTGACATAGTGACGATGCCTAAAATGATCCTTCCAGTGCAGACTTTTGAATTTGGGGCTCAAGTTTCATCATCAACTTCCTACTCAACATCTCTATGACACTCGAATAGACATCTCAAACGTAACTGAACCCTAATTTGAACCCTAGCACTCCTATCTCAATGATGCCATCTCCACGGAGCATGTGGTTTATTCTACCCTCAAAACAGGTTTTAATTCTGGCAACAAGGTACTAGCTCCACTGTTGCAAACCACCACTGCGTCTCTGTGCAGAGACTATAATTGATATCCCAATCTCTTGCCCTTTACTCTTGCTACTCCATCATCTACTCTCCATAAAAATGAGAAGTACTCTTTTTAACGTGGAAATCAAGTATAGTAGTCTTTTGTCCAAGACTCTACAAAAATTTCTAATATTTTTCTGAATGAAAGCTGAGGACTATCTTCCCTAGTAGTCCGCATAGTCATTTCAGGTACCATCTCTGGGACCATCTCACTTCCTGACATTCCAGTTTACTTCACCATCCAAGATAGTGAATCCTGCAATTATCAACCTTATTATGTTAATTTCATTCCCCCCCCATATTGCTTCTTGATATCCTGAGAACAGGAAGTTTGGCCTATTTAATTGTCATTATTTCTTTGGTATCTAAAATAGTTCCCGACACATGCAGATGTTTGGTAAATATATTTTATTATGAATTACCAAATTAATGTTAGAATATGACCAATAAGCAAATAAAATAATCCAATACTAGTTTCAACTATTGAGCTGGTCCCAAATGATACTTCAGGAGAGAAAACATGTAGCTAATTAGTTAATTAATTAATTATAATTTGGTATTTAGAGTTGCTAAGAGGTGCAAACAATTCATAAACTCAATTGCTAAGTGAAAAGTTGGAGGTCTAAGTCTACCCAGAAGTGCTTTGGAAGGAAGGCCTGGTAGCCTCCTTCTGAAAACTCAGTGATAAAACCCTATGGAGAACAGTTCTTCTCTGACAAACAATCTAGCCATGAGTTGAAATCAACTCTACAGCAACTAGTCTTTAATACATTTGGCATTAGTACGTACTGGGATAGCAAATAAAGAATATTTGTTACCCTTACAGAATAGAAATCTAATAGGAAGAAGGATGTGTAAACAAAAAAAAGAAGTACTAGTATACAATAAGCTAGGGTCTGTAACAGGAGGATGTAAGATTCCTATGGGAAGTCCGGGAATACTTCACAAATAAGCCTATATGCCGCTCTTCTCCTTGGGACACTTAGCTGAACTCTTGCCCACCCTTTGTGATGGGGGGATATGGCATTTCAATGATGACTATTCAGTTTGACATAGATCTGGGTGGACCCTTCGTTTGGCAAAGGACTCGTTCCAACCAGAGAAATGAGGAAATGGTGGGAGGAAAGAAGATGTGGCAAAGATGGGGAGAGGGAAATAGAGACGAGAGGAAGGTTGTTAGATGCCATCGAATCTGACCCTCTCGGCACAGCCCTGTGCACAGGAGAAGGAAACACTACCTGGTTCTGCGGTGACTTTAACCACCACAGCTGCTCATGTCACATAGGATTTATTTAGCACAACCCCAAGCTATGAGTGTAGCTATCTTTTCAGTGATCATTTCCCCATTGTGCATGATTTAATTACATAGGTCTGTGAAATATCTCTCAGTACAAGGCAAACGTTCCTGATCAAACAGAAAGAATCTCGTCACAGAAAGAAGGGAAGATGATGACTCTCCTTGCAGCGATGGACCAGAATCTATTTTTTCATCTCCTTTTTTCTAGGCAGCCTATTCTAAAATGCTTGGCAATCTCACTCATTCCTCAGAATAGTTGAACAAAAATGATGGTGACTTGATTGTTCTGGGTCTATGCTTTTCCATTTCTGTGTAATATTTTAAAACTAACTTCTTCTGACAGTTCTGCTGAGAGGCATAGAAATGTAAATAAATGAAGGGGACTCAGAAACTTAGACATAGAAAGCTTTGACATTTTGCAAAGAGGATGAAAATTTAGCTGCACAAGTCTGTGTGCAACAAAATATGCACATTCTAGTTGGTGCTGAAGAGAAAATGAGAAGAGGCCTTTACTGTAGATATTCACTGAGCCAAGTATCACATGAAGACTTATAATGTTAGTCTGCTCCTTTATTGCTCTGTGCCTGTGAGCGTCAGTCTCCTGCAAGAAAATCAAATTGCGAATGCCAACCTACTGCTTAAGATTTTGTGAGGAATGAGTATTGACTGTGAAAGCCTCTGCAATAACCCAATGTTGTTCCAGCACTGCTGTGGGATATTACAGATCTTACATTGTTACAATCATTATTAATTACATACCATAAACATTTGGTTTGGTTTGTTAAAAAGAAAGAAAAAGATCACTTACCTGTTTCTCTTGATTTTTCTAGATGCAAAATAGGTCTGTTGTTTATTCTGTTAATGCCCAGGTTAACAGGAAAATAATTTGTGGATAATTCAAATACTCTGGCTGTCTTCCCTTCTCTTTTGTCTTTTGAGCACAGCATACTTATTATCCCTCACATTCGAGTGTGGACTTGATTATGAAGAAGAGAATGTCGAGTTGGATAAAGCTGCTTGTGAAGGAGGGTTGTTTGAAAGATCATGGTGAAATATTTCTTTAAGATAAATTAAGAGAAAACTAGGCTTCTATTAGAATTACATTAGCACAATCCCTCCAAAGCATTACTACACATATGTAGCTCATTTTTCTAAATATATGAAGGAAATGAGACTTGTTGAAAATTACATGCTTAACTGATTATACATTTGGCCTTGGGACACAGCGCTCTAACCTCTCAGGAAAGTGGATTTATTTTCCTGATCGATGACTTCTTAGAAGCAACGATGTATTTCAGAAAGCCAGTTGGATTGGGACCTGAAGCCTGTCTTAATGGATTTCCGCCTTATGGAATTGCCGTGTAGCTTCATTCCCGGGGTATTTTTAAGCACCTTATGCCCTCTGATATACAACCAGAAAATGCTTTGGTAAAAGGAAGTACAAATCCATGTTGTGGTCACATTTGGGTTTAAGGTGTCTACAAATGTTTTTATGATTTTTTTATCTTCACGTTTATATATTTTTAAGTTTTATTGGCATATAATTCACATAGCATACAATTCAATGGCTTAAACATATTTAAAAGATTTGTGCAATCCTCATCACAATCAATTTTAGAACATTTCATTCTTGTATCCATAATTATTAGCATTACCTTCCAACCTTCCCTGCTACAACTCTAAGAAACTGTTAATCTAGAAATATTTCTATAGATTTACCCATTTCTTGTGGTGTAGTGTCATGATGCATTGGGCTGCTAATGACAAGATCAGCAGTTTGAAACCACCAGCTGCTCTGTGGTAGAAAGATGAAGTTTTCTATTCCCACAGAGAGGTGCAATGTCACAATCGGCAGGGACAGTTCTATACTGTCCAATATAGGTCACTATAAGCCATAATTGACTCTGTGGAAATGAGTTTGGTTTTGGAGATTCCATAAAAAGAAAATCATACAAAACCCCCACAATGACAACAAAACAAAATGCAGGAAAACCTCAATCCAAGTGAAAGTAGAAGGTAAGAGAAACTAGAACACACTTAAAAATCAGTCCAAAGGGAAAACAAATGATAGTACATTAAATTTTAACCTAACTATATTTACAGTAATCCACTTTCAATGCCTCTAAAGGCAAGGCTGTTTACATCCCTGGTCAATAGAGAGTTCAGTGGCATCTTAATACAAGTGGAGATTCTGAAATGGCTTTGCAGCTCTTCCTATCATTCATAGCCTTCTGAAAACTGGGGCTTAGAATGTAATCTCTATTATAAATCTCTCCTCTGATCTTGGATTTTATTATCTATACTCCTTGAATCACATGGCTTAGTGTGCTTCTTCTGTGTGGATTTAGCTGACACCTCACTCAGATGGCTGCCTGTTTGAAGACAAACTTTTAAGACCCCAGATTGTATTTTTTTTATAGCCGGTGTGTTAGGTTTTTTGGTGTCAACGTGGCACCCAGAAGAAGATATGCATGGAGTTAGTCTGTCAATCAGGTCGCAGCTTGATGATCTTTCTTGGAGGTGTGACTGAGGTAAATGGTTCACTGGAGGCCAGCCACCTTCTTTCTCTCCCTGGTGGTTGGACCGCCACACACTCTGATGGAGCTGCCCTGCCTCAACACACATGCTATGCTGCTACCTGGGCCATGCAGTACTCTATTCCATCTGGCTGAGTCACCCATGGACCATGGTGGACCACTTCACTATGCCATGCTGTCATGGTGCCACGTGACTTTGCTGAGCTTGCTGCCTGTGCTGACTCCACTCATCTTGCCACCACTCCAGATGCCACACCTTTTCGCATCACTACACCATGAGGCTTTACCATGAACTGTTCCACTACCCTGTGCTGCTGGCCTCTGCTACACCTCACCACTTTACTGTCCTCCTATCTGCTTCCTTGGCCTTGGTTGCAAAGACCTTCACTTTGCCCCACAAAAGTGAGCTAGACTGAGTTCTCTGTAGTGCTGTGTGAACTAATTTGCTGTTATATTCCTTCTCGCTATATAAACTTATCCTTTCACATCTATATAATCATGTGTTTTTATCTTGCTTCTTTAGAGAATCCTGCCTAACATAGCCAGGAACCATCAGATTTGTTCACCACATTTTGCTATAGCACCCATTTCTTCAGTGATCACTTCATGATGGTATATACTTAGCAGGGCCCCATCAGAAGAACTAATAGTTCTTAGATTTATGGTTT
>NW_022107431.1:55015535-55031861 GCF_000313985.2 Echinops telfairi | reverse complement strand
TCCCTTTACAGAAGGGTTTTGGGGAGGAGACAAGCCACTCAGGGTGCAATGTAGCAACGATGAAACACACGACTTTCCTCTAGTTCCTAAATGCTTCCTCCTCCCCGACTATCATCATTCCAGTTCTACCTTACAAATCTGGCTAGACCAGATGATGTACACTCATACAGATTGGTACTGGAAATGCAGGGAATCCAGGGCGGATGATCCCTTCAGGACCAGTGGTGTGAGTGGTGATACTGGGAGGGTCGATGGAAGGTGGGTTGGAAAGGGGGAACCAATTACGAGTTGGAAAGGGGGATGGACAACAGAAAAGTGGGTGAAGGGACACGTCGGACAGAGCAAGATATGACAAAGTAATAATTTATAAATTATCAAGGGTCCATGAGGGAGCAGGGAGTGGGGAGGGAGGGGGAAAATGAGGAGCTGATGCCAGGGGTTTAGGTGGAGAGCAAATGTTATGAGAATGAAAAGGGGGATGGACAACAGAAAAGTGGGTGAAGGGACACGTCGGACAGAGCAAGATATGACAAAATAATAATTTATAAATTATCAAGGGTCCATGAGGGAGCAGGGAGTGGGGAGGGAGGGGGAAAATGAGGAGCTGATGCCAGGCGTTTAGGTGGAGAGCAAATGTTATGAGAATGATGAGGGCAATGAATGTACAAATGTTCTTTACACAATTGATGTATGTATGGATTGTGATAAGCGTTGCATGAACCCCTGTGTGAAGAATAACTCTTCATCTTTCTCCTTTGCAGCAACTGGTGGCTTCAAACTATGGAGCTTGCTGTTAGCAGCCCAGTGCACAGCCACCATGCTACCAGGGCTCCTTTTATACTACAAGCAAGGAGATTTTTACGTTAATTTCTATAGTAAAAAATTCTATGAGTAAATCAGTTTAAACGGCAATGGAAATTTTCTATGAACTTTTTGATGTCCCTTTTTAATATATAAAATAAACATATATCTATGCATAGATTAATTTTAATAAAAGTAAGATTTTGCACAAACTCTTGGAAAATTGTATTTTCACATTGGCTTATATTGAAACTATTTGTAAGATTACTGTATCTTCTTTATAATGTCTTAACCAGTGTTCTCTATTTTACTTCTCTAATTTCTAAAATCCATTATAATGGCTATACAGAACCTACAGGCAAAATTCATAGTTAAAGGGATTATTATGGAAATTAACAAGTTGCAATACCAGTGAGAAATGCTCAGGGTTAAGTTGTCTATGAGGACGTGTTACAAAATTCTGTCAAGTCCACTAATAAATGCCCAAAGGGCATACCACTTTGCTATTAATCTAAACCCAAAGGCATTCAGCTTAATCTCTGTGGTTCAACAGCCTCAGCTCCCTAAATTGTCTGCTCAGAAACCATCCCACTCGAATAAGGCTCAGCCCAAAGGCACTCAGCTTCTTTTCGGTGGTCAGCAAGTCCCGGTTCCCCAATTAAGTGCCCTGAGGCACCCACTCCTCAAGCCAGCCTCTGGAACAAAAACACTCGGCTTTACTTGCTCTCTGGGTTGGGCATTCCCCACTGTTCCATGCTCTGGTTTCTGGTTCTGCTATTGCTCTTGTGTTGGTATAGCTGGATCCAGGAGATTATTTCACAAGAATCTCTGCTCAAGAGGACTCGTTCGACTCTCGGCTCTTGCTGGTAATGAGATCCCTTCTCCTGTTTCTCAGAGGGCTCATTTTATACACAGAAGGATGACACTCCAGGAAATTCTTTTCACAGTTAGCCACAGGTGAATTATATAAGTATCTTCCCATATTCTTATCAAATCTAAGCAGTAAAAAAGACTTTTCTGTGGAAGTTAGAGACTTTGACTAGAAGAGGCATTAAATAATTCACTTGCCTGCATTCCTTTATAACATAGTTCTTAATGTGCACAATTTTATTTTAAGTCATTTGGGGGTTTTAGCTCTATTTTAACAACAGTACATTTTATATAGATATTTATATAAATGCATCTTATCTGTACCTATTTATTTTCAGAGGGTAGGATTTTTATAGGTAAATATTGTTAAATTAAAAGAGCAAGAAAATTTTTTAACTTTCAATTAGTGCTAATACATTTACTCGAGAAATGTTGCATCAATTTATGCATACTAGTAGTGTATGGAAGTCAATATATTTTTGTTGTTTTGTCAATTATGGATTTTCTAAAAGCTATATTTTCTAGAACTATTTGCTAAATATATTAGCCCCAAGGCTATACAATTTCCTTAAAATTACCTGGTAATTCTTTTTCCAGCATTTCCAGTTTCATTTTTTAAAACGTATTTTTTAAAATGTAAGTATACTATTTCAATACTCATGTGCATCATGGGCTGCAAAAGAATGAACAAATCTGTCTTGGAGGAAGTACATCCAGAAAGCACCTTGGAAGCCAGTGGAGGAAGATTTGATTTATTCATACCATCAGGAGAAAAACACCAGGCTTTGCAATATTCAAGGTTAGTAAAAAATTGGGAAATTCTCAATGAAATGGACTGGCACATAGCTCAAACACAGGAACAATTGTGAGGATGAAGCAACACTGGGCTTCTGTATATGCACAGGGTCACTGTTCATGTCGTTATGTAGTTAATACTTCTAAAAATTAGCTCTAAAAAAATGAGGAGCTGATTCCAAGGGCCCAAGTGGAAAGCAAATGTTTTGAGAATGATGGGGGCAACAAATGTACAAATGTGCTTGATGCAATGATGTATATATGGATTGTGATAAGAGTTGTATGAGCCCCCAATAAAATGATTTAAATAAAAAAATAGCTCTAGCTAAGAGTATAAGATGTCTCATAACAAGACTACTCACATCCCTGGACTATGGTCCGAGGGGATTCACTGCAGTGTTGTTATCATCCCGACAGTATTTATGAAGTCAATTATGACAGATGGAGTTAGTTTGAAATGCAGTATCATTTGATCTCCTTTTGACTCATTTTAAAGTTGTTTCAGTTTGGAAACAAAAAAGTGAAAGGGAAATATATGTGAATTAAGCCTCCCTCCAGTGAACCCCCTCTGGCCATAGACCAGGGATTGAATAGCTTTGCTATTATGTAGAGTATAGTGGAAAATGGATTATGCATTGGAAAGTGGATTATTACAAATGCAATTAAGTTAGAATTTAACATCTTTTCACTTTATCTACCTTTGATCAATTTAAAATTTGTTCTAGTTATTAATATTTCTCCCTTCTTTTCTATTAAGATTTTTCTGTTTTACTTCATTATTGTTGCTGTTGTTGTTTTGTATGTTTTTCTGCATATGAAATTCAGGATAGATAAATCTATCGATACAGTAACAGGATTAATGGTGTCTTGAGGACACGGCATGGGCAATTGGGGGATATGGAGAGCTAACAGCATTAAAGGCAAGAAAGAAGAAAATTTTCTAAAATTGACTGTGGTGGTAACTTTCCTTAATATTGGGTACCCCCCCAAAAAAAATAACCTGAAATAAGCTCCACTTGGTGGAGCTTTCTTAGTATGCATTTTTCCCACTGGGTGAGCATCAAGCAATTCGCTCTGACTTAGTGCACTCAGTGGCATTGCCTGGGAAGGTCCTCTCTGTCACAGTGAATTTTTTTCATAAAAGCAGTTTAGCTCTAACCTCATTTTTAGTGTTGGCCAATTTAAGAGAACAACATGCAGCTGTAAAATGTTGTTTCCTGTTAGAAAAAATGCCGCAGAAACTGTTGTCATGTGGAACACAACTTACAAGGACAGGACTATAGGAAAAACTCAAGGTGTAAGGTTGGTTTTCTCCTTTCAAAAACTGTGAAATGCTGATTAATGACAAACGTCATTCTCAAAGTCCATCAACTTCCTGAATGGATGAAAGTGTTGGCTTGTAGTGCATTTGGAGTTCATTCCACCAGGTCAGACTGTTAATCAAGCTTTCTATTTAGAGTTTCTGAAAAGAAGACATAACAGTGTGCAACTAAAAAAAAAAAAGCCCTCATTTGTGGCAGACAGGGGACTGGTTGTGCCACCACAACAATGCACCTGCTCACATAGCCACCTCAGTTCGCCAGTTTTGGGCAAAAAACAGCAGGCCTCTTTTGCCCCACATACCTTACTCACCTGACCTGGCTCCATGTGACTTTTTGTTTCCCTGCATGAAGAGGGACATGAAAGGGCAGTAATTTGATGACATAGAAGAGGTGAAGAAAAAACGTGGGAGGTGCTGTCAGCCATCAAACAGATGAGTTTAAAAAATGTTTCCAAGAATGGAATCACAGGTTTGACAATTACATTCAGTGTAATGGAGTGTACTTTGATGGTGATAAGGTTGTTTTGTAAAAATATGTAAATATATAGCATTGAAAAAAATTCCAGGTTTTTATTTGGGGGGGGGAGTTCCCCTCACATCATTGAATTATTAAGTTGTACACTATGTGAATTATATGTTGATAAAACTGTTAAAGTGTGAGTTTTATAATAGTTGTTGTGGATTAAATTATGTCCAAATAAAATATATATTGAAGCTATATTCCTTGTACTTGTTGATGTGAACCTTGTTTGGAGACATATACTCTTTATTTAAGATATTATCAGTTCAATTCATGCAATTATACAATGTAGTGGTTGTTAGCATGTGCTGTAATGTAAGCTCTGCTTTATTACAACCTTATGTAGATCAAAATGAGATGTTGCCAGGTGTTGAGCGACCTAGCAGATTGTTGGTAGCTATAGGGAGAAGGGAGAGCACCAGAGTATGGAGTTCCTAACCCTGAACATTTGATAACTAATTAAAGAGGAAGACACCCTTAGAAACAGAGTCACCCACAGGAGGACAGTCTTATGAGGGTACATGTATAAATAGCAAAGGAATGACAAGGCTTGCCAGCAGCCAGTAAAGCGAACAGAGATTATCCTGTATCATAAAACTCAGAAAGGACTAACACTAGATAAAGTTAAATTTGGACTTCTCATGGAAGAACTATGAGACAATAACTTTTGTTCTCTAGGCTACATACTTGGGAATATTTTGTTACTAAGTCCCAGGAAACTAAGACAGCAATTCGCAAAGAAGAGCCACGCTGAGCCATGAGCGCTTCATTAGAGAGCACACAGCAAAGGCAGATACAGCACACATGTTTCTCCCCCACAGTGCTTACCCGATCTATTTGTGTCCTTGCATCGCATAGCTTAGAGGCTGAACTACTCTCTGCTTGTATCTAGGAAGGTAACCACACCTCCGCCCGCGTGAGGGATTACATAATTTGTATTGTCACCTTGCAGTACATTTGGGGACAATATTAGAAACCCATGTCATCAAAATAACTTTTAGTACGTATTTTATGTGAAATGTTCCATTTTTGTTTCAACATTGTAGCTTGTTTTAGATACTGGGCATGTTCCAATACACTATAATTATTGTTTTCCCTTCTGATACTCTAATTGCCACAGTTTGGCCACTAACAGCCCTTGCTTTAGGTTGGACAAATTGTCCTTTTCGATTCTAATTTAGATTACTGAGTGACTCCCAATTCCTGAAAACAACATGTCCCAGGGTGATCTTTATTTTTCATGTGGGGAGACATGGGAGCAGCTATGCTCCACAGGGCTATTGACATGAGACCCCAATCTAGGCAGTAAGGACACATAAATGCCATCATTAGGCAGGTGGCCTTAATAATACATAATTACATAATAAAAAATACATAAATCACATTATAATGGAATTAAAATTCTTATCTTACTGAAAAGGTCCTGAGTTCATGTTGATATTTCCATTTGACCCTTTTCCTTAAAAAATATTCTTATTGGAAAGGGTGTGTGGAAGGAGACAAAGGCATGGGGGGGGAGCAGGGCACCCATCCAGGGGGAGAGTTTTGGTTATGCCTCCACATAGTTGGGAGTGTGCATACAGTCCCCACCATTGCATACCAAACCTGAGGGCAACATAACCATGTGGAGGAGCACATGAAGAGTAGGCTACAAGGCCGGCCCCAATTAGAGCCAAATTGACCCCCTCCCTAGAAGTAAGTGCGACAGAGGACAACCCTAGATATACAGGTTGGGGAGAGGGGCTGGCATGCCACACCCACACAGAACCAAACCTAGAAGGACAAAAAGAAAGGGACCTACCCCATGTGGGCTCATCAAGCCCGAAGGACAACATCCCTGCCTGGAGCGGCTAAGGCACAGAGAGGACTGTGGGGCCAACAACAGCTCAAGACATGATGTCCCCTCAATGGAGCAGACTGTGACAGAGGACAATGCTGGGGACACATGGCAGGGAGTTAGTCCAGTTGGAACACCTCCCAGCAGGGCAAACCAAGAAGGGAACATAGCAGATCAGCAATAGCAATAAAGCAAAGCCACAAAGTCCCTGAGGAGTCCCCAAAATAGATTTCAGGCTAGGAAGGGCAGCTTGCAGCATCCCCCCCAGACCAATGGGGAGATAGCCACAAAAGTCAATAGAAAGACCTGGGATTACCTATGCTTTTTCGTCTGTTTGTTTGTTTGTGCTAGTTATTACCTTTTTAAAAATATTTTTATTCAATCTTTGTTTTCTTTTCATTTGGTCTCTGATATTGTTGGTTTGCCTACTTATATACTATAGGCATGGGAAGCAAGCTTGAGGAGAAAACAATGGGACTGGCAGTTTCGGAGGGACTTGGGAGAGAGAAGGAGATAGGGGAAGGGAGCGGTGAGCAGACAATGCTATAGACAGGGGAATAACTAGGGAATTAAAATCAACCACCAGGAGGATGTAGAGAGCCTGGGCGTGTTGGAGTAACAGCAATCTAGCTGAGAGGAAGCACTATGAGGCAGAAGTAGGGCAAGCATGATGGTGGGGCAGAAGGAAGGTGAAAGGAAGCAGAGGAACGATCTAGGAAGCAAAGCTATGGATAGTCGTATAAGCATAGGTGTTCACTTATGTAAATACATTAATTCATCAAAATGGAAGTATTGGCCTATGTACATGTATTTATATGGCAATACACTGAGGAAGTGGATGGACTTTTGGCCTCTGCTCATGCCCTTCCTCAATGCAAGAACACTTTGCTCTAACAACCTGGCATGCTGTGATTGCTGATGACAAAATGGCTGCATAAGCAAATGTGGTGGAGAAAGCTGATGGTGCCAGGCTATCAAATGATATAGCATCTTGGGCCTTAAAGGCTTGAAGTAAAACAAGCAGCCATCTAGCTGAGAAGCAACAAGCCCACATGGAAGAAGCATACCAGCCTGTGAGATCATGAGCTGTCAACAAGTTTGGTTAACAGGCATCAGAATACCCAAAACAAGCAAACAAACAAAAAACATATTGTTGAGAATGAGGGGGGTCAAGGCAGAGACCCAGACTCCATCGGTAAACAATAGGACATCTCCTCACAGAAGGGTCACGAGGAAAGGATGAGTCAACCAGGGCACCATTTAGCACAGATGAAGCACACATATTTCTCTGATTTCTAGAGGCTTCCTCATCCCCCACTATCATGACCCCAGTCCTGCCTTGGCTTTCACTGCAGGCTAGACCAGAGCATTTGCACAAGTACAGATAAGAGCTCAGGAATGGGAATGGAAGTAGCTATACCAGGAGAGTAGTGGAAATGTGGAGAGAGGAGAGGGTGAAAAAGGAACTGATTGAAATAATCACCACCACCCCACCACCCAGGGGGACAAACAACAGAAACTATGGGGGAAGGGAGATGGTGGTAGGTGTAAGATATGAACATAAATAATAATTTATAATTTATTAAGGGGTCACCAGGGTAGGGGAAGGAGGGAATAAAAAGGAGCTGATATCAAGGGCTCAATAGAACATACATGCTTAGAAAATACAGTGAACCCTCGCCACTTCGCGCTTCGACTTCCGCGGCTTCACTCTATCGCGGTTTTTGCGTAACAGCGCGTGCTCTGTCATTACTGCCACTGATTGGCTCATACTGTACACGCTTCTGTCTGCATCGCTACGTATCAGATGCATTTTTGCTTTTGTACAGTGTACTGTAATTGTTTGTGATTTTTAAGAAATTTTATCTAAGCCCTATGATGGCTCCTAAACGAGCTGCTTCTTCTAAGCCTTCTGACAATAAAAATAAGCGCCAGAGGAAGATGCTCACCATCCAGGAAAAGGTAAAACTTTTGGATATGATCAAAGATGGCAAGAAAATCGTGGAGGTTGCACGCCATTTCGACTTGAATGAGTCTTCTGTTCGCTCCATCCGTTGTACTTCATAATATAATAAATAATAAATGATAATTGTAACGTCCAAAATGTTTTACTGCATTTTCCCTTTTTCGTTTAATAAATTGGGTAATATGAGTGTAATGGTGACTAAAGGGTGTTTTTTCATGTCCTCTATGCTCTAACTACGAAAATATTTGATTTACAAATAAGGAATCCTACTTCGCGGAATTTCATTTATCACGCTAGGGTCTAGAACCGATTAACCGCGATAAACGAGGGTTCACTGTAATGATGACAATATATGTACAAATATGCTTGATAAATTGATGTAGGGATTGTTTTAAGAGTAGTAAGAGTGCTCAATAGAATGATCTTTTAATTAAAAAATATTCTTACATAAGCTAATGTATTCTAAAAAATAATCTTCTCTGGTTAAAGCACCATTGTGTGATTGACAAGAGTACACATTATTACAAAAAGATATAATTAAATTCTGATATCAACCCTAATTTTCACTATGTAGTTTTCATTTCTCTTATCCTCCTTTTGTGAACAATCTGAGAGGGATTTTTAAATGTACCATCATACATGCATACATATATGGAGTTACTCCTTTCCTATAGAAACTAAATTAAATATTATAAGGTGTAGATATATTATTAAAATATTATCCTACACCAATATTAATAAAAGATACTAATGAAAAGTAGATAAATGAAGACAGTGGGTTCCAAAATTTTGTTTAAAATCTCACTGTAGGTTTTCTATTTTATCCAACTATATAAAGTTCTTTTTTCTTTCAATTTTCCTTCATTATTATCATTTTTTATTTATTACAGACTATTTTGGTTCTGAGTGCTCTTACATATAGACATATACTCCCTTCTTTCTCATATTTGAGATACTCTGAAACTATTCAAGATATATTGAATATATTGAAATCACAAAATATATTGAAACTAATATGAAACATTAAATATGTGTGTGTCTATACTAATGAATGAAACACAAATAAACATATCCCTATTATTTTCTGTCCTGAGCCAAGATCCATCTGTCATCAGCAATGATATCCGTCATTCCAAGGCCTCTTCTGAATCCAGCCTGAATCTCTGGCAGTTCCCTGTCAATGTACTGCTGCAACCATTGTTGGATGATCATAAGCAAAATTTAACTTGCATATGATATCAATAGTAATGTTCTATAATTTCTGTGTTCTATTGGGTCACCTTTGGGGGGGGATGGGTACAAATATGGATCTCTTTCATGGGCCAAATAGTTTTCTTCCAAATTTTGTGATAAGTGAGTGCTTCCAATGCTTCATCATCTTGTTGTAATATCTAATTGGTATTTCATCAATGCCTGGAGCCTTACTTTTGGCCAAAGTTTTCAGTGAAGCTTGGACTTCTTCCTTCAGTTTTTTTTGTTTTTATTTTTTTGCTCATATGCTACCCTCTGAAATGGATCAAGAAGCAGTTGTGAAAACAGAATAAGGCAATATTGCATAGTTTCATTCAGGAAAGGTTTGTGTCAAGGTTGTATCCTCTCACTATACTTAATCAATCTGTATGTTGGGAAAAGAATCAGAAACACTGTATTAAATGAAGAAAAATGTAACATCAAGATTGAGGAAGGCTTATTAACAACCTTCAATATGCAGCTGACACAATTTGCTTTCTGAAAGTGAAAAAGACTTAAGCATTTGCTGATGAAGATTGTGTTAGTCACATAATCTGATGTCAGTTTAAGGATTAAGAGTGTAGGGGTGGAGTCTAGGCTGCCAATCTGGAGATAGCCAATGAGGCTTCTGTGGACGTGGCCTTCTCCTGAGAATTCTGGGAAATCTGGTACTTCCCCTCTCTCTCTCTCTGCTACTACCTGGGAGACATTGCAGAAGACAATGGACGCAAACAGACCTTGGAAGCTGGAGAAGCCACAGAGAGGCCCCTGCCAGTGCTGAGATGCTTACAATGACACTGGATCCAAAGACTTTCTACCCACTGGTCTGTGATCTTCTGCATTCAGCGTCATTGCATGTGTTTCATGAGTCTGAAGAGGACTTTATAGATTGATATCAGAAATATGGGCTAATATCAGACTTATGGACTTGATCTGGACTGGGCTGGGATGTTTTCTCAATGTTCAATTGCTCTTGTATATAAATCTCTTTCTTATACACATATATGTGCCCATGGATTTGTTTCTCTAGTCTACCCAGATTTACAAAAAGATCAAGGATTATAGTCTTCATTATGAATTACAACTCAACGTAAAGAAAAATAAAATCTTTACAACTGGACCAATAGGTAACATCAATGAAGTTTTCATGGATTTCAACTTGCCTGGATCTATATTCAATGTTCATGAAAGAAGCAGTCAAGAGATCAAATGATGGATTATATTAGGCAAATCTACTGATAAGACCTCTTTTATGTATTGAACAACAAGGATGTTACTTTGAGGACTAAGTTGTATCTGATCCCAATTCATGTTACTTTCACTTGCTTCATATGCTTGTGAAAATTGGTTAGTGAATAATGAAGACTGATGAAAATTGATGTATTTGCACTATGGTGTTGGTGAAGAATATTGAAAGAGCCATGAACTGCTAAAGGAACAAACATATTTACCTTGGGAGAAGTACAACCGGAATGCTTCTTAGAGGCAAGCATGGTGTGGCACTTATATGTTGTAAACCCCACACTCCTATTTTGGTGTTCAGCCCTATTAATCAAGTGATGGTGATACCTCTTAGGGATGTGGTCTTTTTTACAGATTGAACATAGACAGTATTTCTCTTCCACTTCACCTTCCTCCTCACTGGGATTGTGCTGGGACTCTGTGCCTGCTGCCCGGGGTGGCCTTATGTGGGTGGCCCAACCCTGAGGGATGCCAGTGCCAGACATGTTTCCATTGACCTTGGATCCATGAGACTCTGGATCACTGGCTTGTGATCCCCCTGCTTTCCCCTTCACTTTTCAGTCATCGACCTAAAGCAACTGAGTCTGAGGAGGGACCTGAGTAGCATTGGATCTATGGACTTGAGTTGAACTGGGACTCTATAGACTGTAAATGTGCTTCTTGATATAAAGTTGTTTCTTGAACATCGAAGAATGTCACTGGTTTGTTTCTATAGACAACCCACCCTCATACAGATGATGACACTTCGTCTCAAGTATATTGGACATGTTATCAGAAGAGATCAGTGCCTGCAGAAGGACTTTATGCCTCGCTGCAGTGGAGAGGCAGTGAAGAGAGAGCATTGACACAGTATCTGCAACAATGAGCTCAAGCATAAGGACAACTATGATTATGAAGCCGTGCCCTGCAGGCAGTGTTTTCTTGTATTGTACCCTCTGAGTAAGAATCAACCCAACAGCACAGAACAACAACAGCCGCATCATAAAGAATTATAATTTAAATATGCAAAAAGTATAAGTTAATAAGTCACAGTGGTCAGTGTAAGACAGGAAAACAATAATAATTTATAAATTATAGAGGGTTCATGGGAGGGAAGTTGTGGGGCGGGGGATGAGCTGATACCAAGGGCTCAAGTAGAAAGAAAATGTTTTGGAAATGATGATGGAAACATATGTACAAAGGTGCATGACACAATGTATGTATGTATGGATCATGATAACAGCAGTAATAGCTCCCAATCAAATAATTTTTTAAAAAGTTACATAAAACAATTTGTATAGGTCTATTTCATTATCATAACATTGATTGTATCACAAAAGAACCAGTTCATACAAAGTGAAAGAGTAAATAAATTAGAATAAATAGGTTTCCAAAAAAATGATTCCATGCTGATTTTAGGTACTGAAATTGAAATTACGCTTTAACATTTTAAAATGTTCACAGACTCAAAATATTCAATCAGATTATTCCCAATATTGCATTTTATGGAAACATATGTACCACTGATATTAACAGTCTACCACAGAGCCAGCTCTAACACACAGCCACCCTATAGGACAGATTATAACTGATTCTTACAGCTGCAAGACAGTGAATCTTCTAGGGAGCAGTCAGATTCATCTTTCTTCTGCATAAAGAGCTGGTGGGTTTAACTGCTGACCTCTGGTTATCAGCCAAACCCTGAATCACCTGTACTTTCAAGTCACGTTGCTACTGTTGTTTGGTGACTGGATGAATTGTGACTCATAGTGACCTTATGTATGTACAACGGAAGGACTTAGCACCCAGTCCTGCACCGTCCTCATACTTGTTCTTATCTTTGACCTCCAGGGCATTAAACCCATAAAATTAAGCTGAATAGCTTCTAAAATATTTTCTCCTCTTTGGTTTCCTCTGGAGGTATTTGGATTAATCCACTGAAACCTTCCCTTTCAGACGCATCCAGTCATGAAAAAACCCCTTCCTCATCATGCTGTTATTGTTCTTAGGCACCACCGTGTTGGTTCTAAACCATACCCCATTACAAAATTGGGAAACTACATCCTGGGTGAGAAGCACACATCAATATTACTTATACTGACATTGTCCCAGCTTAGCTGCACTCAAGCAGGCCATTCAAGCCCTTTGATGAGCATCCAGAGATGTGACTTTACTTTACATTTACATTTTACCCACATTTAAACTTTCTATTATATTCAGATAAAAGTTTTGGACAGGTACCCTTAATCACAGATTTGTTACTAATGCAACAATATCTTCAACAACAAAAACTAGGCCATGTTCACGCACCTAGAAAATGCAATCCCACTCAATACCATTTCTATCACAGACTTTAAGAAGTGTGATAAGATTTTCTGTCAACTTGACTGGTCCAAGATTCTCAGTTGTTTGGGAGTATACCCCGTGATGTTATCTACCATGATACAACCAACCTCATAAAGGACTCTAAGATAGCTGAAATCAATTCTGTAAGTAGCCAGCTTGATTAGATTATAACCTTGATGAAATTGGAAGAAAGACTCCACAGGAGTGTAATTTGTTCAGTTTTAAGCCAACTTCATGGGAAAGATCCACTCTGGCTGGACATTGGGACCATATGAGGAGGTACCACCAAAAAAACCCCAGAATTTTTTCAAAGCTATGTATTTAATTTTTTCCCCAAAACAACCTTATTACCTTCAAAGTACACTCCAATATACTTAAGACATTTGTCAAATCTGCTATTCCATTCTTGGAAACATTTTTCAAACTCATCTGTTCGCATACCTGACAGCATCTCCCTCATTTTTTCTTTATCTCTTATATGTCCTCAAATCACTGTCATTTCATGTCCCACTTCATTCTTGGAAACAAAAAGAAGTCACCCAGAGAGAGGTCAGGTGAGTAAGGTGTGTGGAGCAAGAAAGGCTTGGTGTTATTTGCCCAAAACTGGCACACTGAGATGGCTGCATGAGCAGGTGCATGGTCATGGTGGCAAAACCAGTCCCCTGTCTGCCATAAACCAGGTCTTTTTTGCCACAAACTGTTATGCTATCTTTTCAGAAATTCTAAATAGAAAGTTTCATTATCTGGCCTGATGAAATGAACTCCAAATGCACTTATCCCCCTCACATCATAAAAAACAAATGAGCATCATCTTGATCTTTGATTTCATTTGATGAGGTTTTTTTCTTAGGGAGGTGACAATGGCATCTTCCACTGGCTTGATCGATGTTTGCTTTCGGTATCATAAGAAAAGCACCATGTCTCTTCACCAGTAATGACCTTGGGAAAAAGTCTGTGTCACTTCAGAGCTGTTCTTTCAAAGCACAGCATGTTCCCAGTCAATGCTCTTTGTATCCTGGTCAGCCAGAACCCAAAGCACAAATTTCACAGCAACCCTTCTCATTCCCAAATCTTCTATTAAAATTTGCTGAACTGATCTCCAGGGTAGTCCAGATAACGTCCCATCTCTTCAATGGTCCATCATCGTTCTTCTAGCACAAGTGCACAATTTTGTTGACATTTTCATCCATTCAGGAAGTTGATGGACATACAGAACAAGGTTTGGCATCAATCGACATTTCACCTTTTTTGAAATGAGAAAACCACTTGTACACTTAAGTTTTTCCTAAAGTGCTGTCCTTGCAAGCTGTGGTCAACATCACAACAGTTTCTGTGGCATTTTTTCTTATCAGGAACAAAATTTCACAAAAACAAGGCTTGAATGAAACTGCTTTTATGAAAAAAATTGACTGTGACCAGAGAGTACCTTCCCAGGCAATGCCACTGGGTGCACTTATTCAGAGTGTGTTACTCTATGCTCTCCTAGTGGGGAAAATGCATGCTATGAAAATTCTGCCCAGTGGAGCTTTTTTCTATATATATTTTTGGGGGTGTAGATGGTTCATCAACTACCTGACATATTGCTTGCCAATCCCATGTGCTATCAGTGGATGTTGATTTTTTGATTCATTCATTTGCATTCACATCCATCATCCTATGGTCTTCCTATTGCCTGTTTCTTCAGCCCCCATAGCTACATAAATCAGAAGAAGCGTCCAGTTTACCAGGTGACCCATGGAATAATCCTTTTCTCCAACTGTGTTAGCCATTTCTTGTTATAAGTCTCTTTCTATGTCCTGGTGGTGCAATTGTTAACCACTGGGCTTCAATCTATATGGTTGCTAATTCAAAGCCACTAGCATCTCTGTAGGACAAAGAATGGACTTTCAGCTTTGAGCAACAACAGGGAGTCTCTATGAGTCAGCATTGACTTGATGACAGTGAGTTTGAAGTTTGGTGGGAAAATACCATAGAGAAGCTCAAGATCAGCATCTAAAATCAGGCCAAGGGCTGACTATGGGAGCTATCAAGTTCAGGCTGAAGAAAAGTAAAAGAAGTTCACCGGGGCCAAATTATGACCTCTAGTCTATCCTACCTTAATTTTGATAACATCAGAAGAACAGAGCTACTGCATTGAACAGTAATGAAAAACGATCTAATGGGCTTTAGGATGACATCAGGAACATTACACATGGAAAAAGCAAAAGGTCATTAAAAAGACAGGAAAGAAAGAAAAAATCAAAGTGGATATCGGAAGAGACTCTGAAATTTGCTCTTAATCCTAGAGTAACTAAGAAAATAGAGGAAATGATGACGTCAAAGAGATGAATAGAAAATTCCAAAGGGCAGCTTGAAAAGACAAAGAAAAATATTATAATGAAGTGTGCAAAGACCTAGAGATAGAAAACCAAAGAGGAAAAACATGCTCAGCATATCTTACTCTGAAAGAATTCAAGAAAAATGTCAAGCCTCGAGTTGCAATATTAAAAGTTTCTATGGGCAGAAAATTGAATGCTGTAGGACGCATCAAAAGAAGATGGAAAGATTACACAGAATCACTGGACCAAACAAACAAACAAAAACTAGCTGACATTCCATTTCAAGAGGCAGTATATGAACAAGTTTCAATGGTACTGAAGGACAAACTTTTTAAAGTGCACTGAAAGCATCAGCCAAAAACCAGACTCAGGAATTGGTGGAGTATCAATTGCAATATTTCAACAAGCTGACGAAGCACTGGAAGCACTCACTTATATATTCCAGGAAATTTTGAAGACAGCTACTTGGCCAACTTACTAAAAAAGATCCATATTTGTCCCCATTCCAAAGAAAGATGACCCAATAGAATGCTCAAAAGATAGAACAATAGAGTTAATATGGCATGCAAGTAAGATTTTGCTGGCGATCACCCACCAATGGTTGCAACAGTACATTGGCAAGGAGCTGTCCGAATTCAGGCAGTTTTGGAAGAGGACATGTAACAAAGGATATCATTGTTGAACTCAGATGAATCTTGGCTGAAAGAAAAGAATATTAGAAACTCTTAGAATTTAGAATATTATTTGTGTGCTATCTATGATGGTAAGGAATTCGACTATGTGGATCATAGCCTTGAGCAGAATGGGAATCACAGAACACTACCTTCTACTCATGCAGAACCTGTACATGGATCCAGATGCCGTTGGGGGAACAGAACCAGGGAATGAATGCTTCATGGTTTAAAATCAGGAATGGTGTGGATGAAGGTTGAAAGGTGTGCATCAAGGTTGTATCCTCTCACCACACTTATTCAATCTGCATGCTGAAAAAATAATCAGATAATTTGGATTATATGAAGAAGAATGCAACATCAGGATCAAAGGAAAACTCATTAACAAACCTGTGATATGCAGATGACAGGAACTTGTTTGCTGACGGTA
>NW_022107431.1:55000685-55009845 GCF_000313985.2 Echinops telfairi | reverse complement strand
GAAGCTTTCTACTTCTACTTTCTACTTCTAAAAAGAGTTACAGTTTCAGAAACCTACAGGGGACCTCAAAGGGGCAGTTCTAATCTGACCTATAGGGTCATTCTGTGTTGGCATAGACTTGATGGCAGTGAGTTTTGCTTTTCAGAGAGTCATTGTGGTTACATATATGGCTGCAAACCTCAATGTCAGCAGTTCAATCCACCAGTTGCTACCAAGCAGAAAGACGGGAAAACCTGTGTCGGGTCACTGTGAGTCAGAATAGACTGGATGGCAATGAGTGTGATTTTTCGTATGGGCCCAATGCAGTGTAAAATTTTGGAAGTACTCTCTTTCAAAGAGTTATCTTATTTCACACAAATTTTGGGGGGAAATAACTATATTTGCTTGCCAAAAGAATTTTATATTTCTCTACCTCTGAGTCAAAAGAAACATAATCCATAATATATTTGACTTTGCTACACAAAGAAATAAATTTTCTTTTGAAGAAATAACTTTCTTTAACATCCAAGGTCAAATAAGACTGGATTCTGATTCATCTTGATGTCCACAGGCAGAATAAAATAATTTCATATTTAATTCTTGATGTTCTGGTGGGATATATCAAAATGTAGTAATGCACCATTTGTTCTTTGAGCATAATATTGGAAAATTTTATTTATGAGGTTCTAGGGTTTAATAAGACTTTCAGAGTTCACTGTGACATGCCAAGTACCCTCTGAGTTTCTGAAAGACTAAAGTTCACTTTAGGCTGTTGATTAGGGCAAACTTCCCCAGTTAGCATCCTATTAGACTGGGTGATCACCTTTCATAAAAGATAATGAAGAACCAACTCTGGAGTTTTTGCAGGTAACACAGCTTACCCTCTAGAAAATATGAAGAACAGGTTATGAGTGAAAAATCTATGCTGATGAAACCAAAGAAATGCTTAGAGTTAAGTACCAATGCCAGGGGATATGTTAACAATAAGTTAGCGTAGACAGGAAAATTGTTGTATGCCAAGCGTTTGCCTTTAGGCCCTTGAATTTTCACATTTTGCCATTCTATGCTGTGACATACATAATCTCCTGTCAATTTGCGAAGGGCTGTGGAGTCTAGCCTGTCAATCAGGTCATAGCCAATGAGGCCTCTGTGTGGGCATGGCCTTCTGCTAGGGATTCTGGGAACTCCTGTCTTCCCCCCTAAAGGTGGGACACACACTCGGCATGCAAGACATTCCTGTTGACAAGCCACATTGAGACACACTCATGGAGTCAGAGCCCTGGAGTTAGAGGAGTCATGTGAAGACCCACACCAGCACTGAGCTGCTTCCACCACCACTTGATCCACAAGACTTTCCCCCACTGGCCTGTGATATTCCTGCATTCGATGCCATTGCATGTGTTATATGAGTCCGAAAAATAATTTATAGACTGGTACCGGATATATGGGCTAATAGCAGACTTAAGGATTTGATCTTTCTTAATATACAATTACTATTTATATAAAGCTCTTTCTTATACACATAGAGAGAGTCTATGAATTTGTTTCTCTAGTCAACCTAGACTAATACATACGCATGAAGAGAAGTTCTAAAATTGTTTAACTTCTAGACTTAAAAAACAAAACAAACCATATGCACTGCCATCGAATCAATGCTGACTCATAGCGACCACCTTGTGGGCTCCTGAGATCATACATATTTATGGGAGGAGGAAGTCCAGTCTTCTCCCACAGAACTGCTGGTGGTTTCAAAATGCTGCCCATACGGATCACAGCCCAAGGCATAACAACTACACCACCAGGGCTCCTCTTGGAGAGCTACTTACAATAATTCTTCCACTGATCATGCAAATTACAGATTTTGAAAAAAATATTTTTAAAGAAACAAGTGAAACTTGGAGGGTGCTAGGTTTCTGGTTCATTAATTTGAAAACTGGTAAATAAGGGGGGTGGAATGCAACATTTAATAGGGATTGATAATAATCAATAGGCTTTAAACAATTACAAATTAAAAAATCAACTTCTTGGTACTTGATGGCCAAAGTTGAACTTCTAATGAAAATTAAAATTCTTTGAACATATTTTACATAAATAATGCTGTCTATCAAAAGTTATGGGAAATAATTAAGCAGAATCCATTTTAAAAAGTATAATAGCATAGAATTTGAAATTTAAAGACACCATTTATGGGCAGTGGCTTTGTTGAGCAGATTTAAGGAGTGTGGAGTGTACTAAGTGACACCATCAGACAGGGTGACCCCACACTGAATAAGAGGAGGTTCCCACTGTGCATCACTGTAGCATCAGTTGTAGATGGAACGTTTCTACAGTAGAGATAATTGGGTGGGAGAATTAGCTATATTTATGCTGAGAGACTGGAAGTTAACCACAGTGCCTACAGTCACTCAAATTGTGGTTTGGTCATTATTTCTGTCATCGGATGTGAAAATGTTCTCAAGGGCAGTGCAGTAGCTCCATCTGGGAGAAATCGTATTAAATTAAGAAATTAATCTTTGCTTGGTGTTCTCATTTAGCAGATCTATTTGCACATACGGTTTCTGCTTTCCAGGGCTTGAATAAAAAGTAGAGGTATTTTCAAATAATCATTTAGAATGGCTTTCAGTATACAATAGGGTCCAGCAAAACAAAACAAAACAAAAGGCCAGGTCTCCTTTGAGTCATGAGAGTCCATTTGGTGAGCAGAATGGACGTCTGCTAGGATGTTGTATGACTAGCTGACATCACCAAGCCTCATGATTATCTGTAATGTAAAAAAAATTACCCTCTGGAAAGACCTCAGTCAAGTATTTTAACTGATTGAAAATTAAACACTTCAGTTAATAAAGCAAATCAACAGAAATGGCTGAAATTGGAAAAAGTAACACTTTGGGAAAATGTTGATTTATTAATTATACTAAATTCATTAAATTAACTTCCTTAATAAAACTAAATAGAAATAATTGTATTGAATAAAATAAAAAAATACTATTTAACTGCTGAAAATTTACTTTACAAAGTTACTTTCCTTTTCATCCATTTTTATTTTCCTAAATAAATAAACATCACTGCTAGTTCATCTGGTCAAACAAAAGAAAGTTCTGAAATAAATTTTAAATCATTTACTTCTATCTTTCTATGGCCCTGAGTCAATAGCTTTATATTATTGTAAAATTATTCTCCTGTAATAGAAATCAGACTTCTTGAAAACATAGGCAGTCACTGGGTTAGGAAAGTCTGACTGGTGGACAATTTGTACTCACCCTGGAAAATGTTAACATCAGCCCCTACTTGAAATAAAAATTTTATCACAATAACTTCACTGCCTGCATGTGCAACTTTTAAGTAATTGAAAGGGCTTTCAGCTTCTTCTTGCACAAATACACAACTAATAAGAAGTGCATTTAACTAGTCCAACTCAACCACTAAATCCAGCTGCAAACTTACAGACAGTTAAGAACAGATCTTGTTCATGACCCAGAGTTTTTAAGGGAGTAATTTGGTATTCACTCATTTAAAGAGTGCAATGCACAATACTATTAAGAGCATGAGCGTTGGAGCTAGACAACTGTAGGTTAAATCTTTGTCCTGTCCTTGATTATCTATTTGACCTTAAACGATAAACGTTAACACTCTGGGCCTCAAATTCTTTAGTTTTAAAATAGGCACAATTTGACTTATACCATAGGGTTGTTGTACATAGTAAAGATAGAGCAGTAAAGGTTTTAACTGTCACGCCTCCTATCAGCCTCACTGTGATGACTTGTCTGCCTCTAGAATGCTGGAGTCCGTGCCACCTGCAATTCAAATACCAGCATGCGTTTTTGGTGGACAAGTTAAAGTGGATCTTGTAAACTAAGACAGACTAGAAAGAATGGATGTGTTCACCTACTTTTGAAAATTAGCTAATGGAAATCCTCTGGATCACAGTAGAATTATGTGTTGGAAGATGAACCCCTTTGTTAGGTTTATTGTGCCAAGAGCCTTCCATAGGAATATGTGGGTGGAGTTTAATCAGGTCTAAACTTACTTGGAGGGAGACAAGATAAATGGTTTTACAAGACCGGCCTCTTTCCCTGTTTCTCCCTGGTGATTGGACCGGGCTCTGCTGCCTGAGCTAGTTCTTTGCCTCAACCCAGTGCTGTGGTACTGTGGGCCCAGCCAACCTGTGGATCGTGTTGCCTTGCCAGGCATCCCCAGAGCGCGAGGTTCCATCGAAACCTGCTTCTCCCCGCTTCTCCAGAATCCATCAGACTGCTTCACTGTGTTCCCGCGCTCATGGCCACTACTCTGCTTCAACTTCTCTTTCTGCTGCCGCTACCCCACCCTACCGGTCTTGCCTAACCGCAAACTCCACAGCTCATGTGCACTGAAGGACCTTCAGTATAGTCACTGTTCCGGGAAAGTGAGTTGAACCGAGCCTTCTCTACTGCTGTGTAGACCAATTAGCTGTTATATTCTGTCTCGCTGTATAAACCTATCTATCTACCATCTCTCATCTATCTAGCTATCTATGTCTCTCATCTATCTATATTCATATATGTCCTGGTTTTGTTTCTCGAGAGAACCCTGCCTAACACACACCCCTAGGTCTGAAGGCACAAATATAATGTTGAAAGATGAACCCTCTAGGTTTGAAGACATTAAAATTATAAAATAGCAGCAATAATCAATTTAAGAATACCAACAATCATAAAAACGACCAGGCAAATTGCATTCTATTGTGTATGGCGTCACCCTGAGTCAGAGTGGACTTGGTGGTAACTGACAACAACAAAGCATTTAATGTGTTTGGTAAATAAGATGAAAGAAGCATTAGTATTAGGGATTGGTTGTGATAATATATAGAATCACCAATTGCCTGGATATAAAACAATTGACTAATTAAATGTTAGATAAATAAGTCATAAGTCTCAGTAGAATGCAACGTATAAACACAGAAACTCTGCCAACATAGATGTATAAAGATCTTCCCTCTAAAACTGTAGTTTAAGGCAGAAGAATTATAGTGTGTCAATAACAGATCACTTTTCAGAACCAGCCTTTAGCAAAATTGTGAAATGGCTCACAATTATCTTTGCCACCTTTGGCCTCCTTCCTAATAATTCTTCCTTACCTGAGGCATGCTTCTTTCCAGTCCCAGAAGGATTTGCTTTCTTAACTGTCACTAATTGAAAAAGCAAGATAATTCCCCTTAATATGTCAACCGTTCAATAGTAACATCTCCCAGGATTATAATAAAGATTTTTGCTGACCAAGACAATCTCCAATTCCCAGAGAAAAACATTTCTAGAAGTGCAAGTTAGCGTTATCATCAGCACTTCCAGAGATATTCACATACACAGAAACTTTCTTAGCATCACTGAAATACAGCATAAACATTGCTTACTGGCAAAGCTTACTCTAGAAATTTCGTTTTTCATTTATTTTGCTTGTCTTCCAGCCTGCATAAACAAAACATGCACACACACACGTGCATACATATTTATGCCCAAATTGTTGTTCTTGGTTGTGGTTGGGGCTATCTAATGGGTCAGCACTGATGCATAAGCACCCTAAGTGCAACAGGGAAACAAACGTGAAACACAGTCTAATTCTGCAACATCCTCGCAATTATTGCTATGTTTTTTAAATCGTTTTATTAGGGGCTCATACAACTCTTATCACAATCCATACATACATCAATTGTGTAAAGCACATCTGTACATTCATTGCCCTCATCATTCTCAAAACATTTGTTCTCCACCTGAGCCCCTGACATCAGCTCCTCATTTTTCCCCTCCCTCTCCGTTCCCCCTTCCTCATGAACCCTTGATAATATATAAATTATTATTTTGTCATATCTTGCCCTGTCCGACATCTCCCTTCACCCACTTCTCTGTCTATTGCTATGTTTTTGCCCATTGCTGCAGCCATTGTCTGAATCCATCTTATTCAGTCTTTGTCTTTCTCATTGACCCTGTATTTTATGTCCCCTCCCCCACCAAAAATCAACAACAAAAAATGGTCTTCTCCAGAAACTGGTCACTGCTGATAACGTGTCTAAAGATCTTGAGACAAAACCTCATCTTCAATTTTAAGAAACATTCTGGCTACATTCATCCAAGTCAGATTTGTTTACTCATATGGCAGCGCGTAGTAATTTCAATATTCTTTGGCAACATCAGAAGTTAAATGCCTCAATTCTTCTCTGGTATTCCTTATTTATTTTCCAGTTTTCACATACATATGATATGATAGAAAATGGCTTCTGCCAAGTTCATTTTAAAACTCAAAGTACAATTTTTGCATCCTAACACTTCAGATAGGGGTTTTTCCCAATTAAAAAAAAATTATGCTACTTCATGTATTTTTTTACTTTATATTATAGCCTATGTGATGATTTACAGAGCAGATCATTAATTTTACATTTAACAATTCATACAGAGTTTGTTTCCATTCATCCATTGCAATTCCCTCCGTGAACACTCATTTTACCCATTTCTTTCCTGTTTCTCGTTTTCATTGCTCCTTCCCTAACCCTCTGAATTTTATCCCTGGGTAACTGCTGCCCTTTCTATCTAAAATGGGTGGGATTCTAACACAAGTTTGAGTTCTTTTTTAGACCTACAGAATAACTAGGGGCCATAATTTGGGGGGCCCAACACGTCTCTATCCAACCAGTAAGGTTTTTTAAAATTTGTATCTCTATCCAGGGTCTTCTAACGTCATTCTTTTCAGAGCAGTTGGTAGTGCCAGCCAAGCATCATCTACATCTTCTGATCTCACAGTGGAGATTGATGTCTTGGGGGTCAGTTAGCACATTGTACTAATTGGTATCATGTCCCCTTTTGTTTTAATCCCTCTTCTTTCCTCTACATGTGGATAGGCCAATCATACCTTAGAGTCCTGTCACAAGCTTTAAAGACCTCTCACATTACTCGTCAAAGTAGGATGTAGAAAATTGCCTTTGTAAACTATTGTCAGGCCGGTTAACCTTTAGTTCCCAGGCCCAGAGGCTCATTTCTTCAAGGTGTTTGTTGATGTCAAATAAGTTTTTGAAATTTTGCCCACCACATTCATGGGCATATTTGTAGCAAATGTAAATAGACTTTTACAAATATCTCCTGTTAAACCCATGTGAATTAGTATGAATAATTTACACATTTTCTCCACCAAACTTGCTCAGTCTCTGTATCTAGCCAAGCATCTACTGTAGATATACACTACTGCAGGATTATTTATTGTCTCTGTTGCCTTTAACCCTTTAAATTTATAGATATAGCTATAGCTATAGATATAGATATAGATATAGATATAGATATACACACACAGATATATATTAGGAAAAAGGTCACCCAGAACTAAGTAAATCCACAGAAAAACACAAACCAGAAACTCCAGATTTTAGGCACATACAACTAAAACGTGAGAAATCTGATATTTCTGTACCCAGACTTTCTGCCAGATATCACAGGATTTCATCTCTAGAGGGGAAATTCAGACTCTGAAATATGCTTATGAAGTAACTGGCAATCAAAATGATATTATCAGTAATACCAAGTTAAGGAAAAGAAAAACTGGATGAACCCCCCTCCCCAAAAAAGGCTATAGGTGATACACATTTTAGAGTTCTTGAATACAAGCTATAAAATAAAATTTATTAATATGTTCAGATAACTCAGGATAAATTGAAAGTATCATCAGAGATCAGATGCCCAATAATATTGTATATTCAGGCAAACATATTTTTTATAAAATCCTAAATTAAGGATTTGAACTACTTCTGAGTCACGGAATACTAAATTGGGGGGGGAAGTCAATAGAAATATTCAAAGTGAAATATTAAAACCAAATAATGGAAATAAAGAAAGAGAGGTTAAGAGATATATGGGATTCTGTAAACATGTCTAAAATACATGTAAGTGTGCTGTAGCAGAGAAAAAATAAGCAGAATAATAGATTTTGGGGGACATAATTTTAATATGAATAAAACTGAGAAAAGATATTCATCAACAGATTCAATAAGAAGTATAAAATGCAAATAAGATAAAAGACAGCACCTATACTTAAGAAAATTAGAGTATAAAGTAGACCAAGCAGAAAATGAAAGCTTTGGAACTTATTCTGAGAAGAAAATAAAACACCTTTGGAAACCTACCTTTGTTTCCAAACTAATATTATGATTGGTGTGTTCAATTGCCATTTGCAGTAGGCCTAGAAATAAGACTAATTGGACATTGAGGCAATGGTGGCACACATTTCAGAACCAGCAATAAATGAATTTTAGAGAGATTTGAAAAATGGAGTTGGTAGTGTTTTCTGGTGTGTTTGGTTTGATGAGAAGAGATGAAGATAGATACTTTGGACCAGACAATTCTGTGTGGTGAGGGTCTGTCATTCGTATTGTAGGACATTTAGCAACACCATTGGTATATTTCTACCAAGAGCAAGTAGTATGCTTGCCTCAGTTGTGGCCATCAAAAATGTTTCCAGGCATTGCCCAACTAGGGGCAAAATCATCCTTTGTTGAGAACTACTGTTTTACACTGTGGATTGAAAAGATTTATCAAATATATTTTTTTAAATATACTAACTTGGGAAGATGGTTTTATATACTATAGAAGGTATCAAGAAGAAATGTGTAGATGGAAATATGTAGTTGGGTAGGTGTGGGTGGGAAGCTGGGAGCATAGACACAAATATGCATAACTTTGATAGATGATATTTATACATGTGTATGTATCTCTGCTGCAACTATGTCTATGAATATGTTGGCAAAGTTATGAAAACTTCTTAGACATAACCAAACACACACCTTAAGGTCTGAGTCACTGGGATTGGGGCCTCAGGACCATAGAGTCCTGGGACACCAGGGTCAATTGACATAACATAGTTTACAAAGACAGTATTCCATATCCAACACTGGTGAGTAGAAACTAGTGTCTTAAAAGTTCATGAGTGACCATCTAAGGCACAACTATTGGCCTCTCCCTGTCCAGAGGAAGAAATGAAGATAAAGACATGTACATATGCAAATATATTTATATGAGGATGGGGAAATAGATCTATGAACCTATATTTATAGGTTTAGTATTAAGGTAACAGAAGGACATTGGGCCTCCACTCAAGTACTCCCTCAATGCAAGAATACTTTCTTCTTCTATTAAATTGGCATTCTATGATGCTCACCTTCCTGACACAA
>NW_022107431.1:54989356-54999792 GCF_000313985.2 Echinops telfairi | reverse complement strand
GGGGAGTGGGGAGGGAGGGGAAAAATGAGGACCTAATGCAGGGAGTTTAAGTGGAGAGGAAATGTTTTGAGAATGATGATGGCAATGAATGTACAAATGCGCTTTACACAATTTATGTGTATGGATTGTGATCAAGAGTTGTATGAGGCCCTAATAAAATGATTTAAAAAAAGAAAAGAAAATAGAAGAAATTCCCAGAAGCAATTAGTCCAACGGACAGATGGACCACGTGAGTTTCAATCTCCATACCCAGGTGGCCAGAAAAACTAGATGGTGCCTAGTTGCCACTGCCAACTGCTCGGACAGGATCGTGTTAAAAGATTCTACGAAGTGGGAGAAAAGTGTGGAACAAAATTCAAAATCATTTGAAATAATCCAAATAGGTTTACTGGTCATCTAGAGCCTGGTGAAACTCCTGATACTATGGCTCTTAATCACTTAGCCGGTCTGTAAGTTTACCTCCCTGTCTCAATTGTCAAACAATAGTTACTAATATACTAGGGGGGGCTAAGCATACCTTAGAGTAATCAACCATTTGAGGTCAAAATGGAAGCATTTACCTAATGACAAATTTCCGAAGTGCCAGGAAACAGAGAGGATTAGTAATAAACAGCTAGGAAGTGGGGTAGGTGATATTACATTGTGAAGATTGCAATCAATGATATGAATAAGATGTGTACGAATTATAGAATGGAAAATTGATGCGCTGTAAACCTTCCCCCCAACTTACAATAAAAAGGTTTAAAATAAAATTAATTAGCTATAGAATTTCAAAAATCTATGTATCAGAGGAGAGATCGAGGCTGAAGGAATAAAACTGAGCACTGTCAGCACAGAAAATGACATCATAATCATCAAACGAAGAAGAGCAAATATGTTTAAAGAAAGAAGTGTGCTGCTTTGGGGGCCAAGAACTTGCCATGTTTAGCTGTAGAGAAAATGAATCTAACTTGGGAAAAGTAGTTGAAAGTAAACATGATGGCTAATTCAGAAGTCTAAAAAGGCAATCTTTACGACCAAATTGAGAGACTACTTAAAATGCTGCTGGAAAGCCAAGAAAGAAAAAGACTGAAAGATGGAATCACCATCATGGCAGTTACTGATAGCCTTGACAACAGCAAGTTTTCTAGAGAAGTGGAGATACAAAAATTTAAAACTTGATTGCATTCAAGAATGCATTAAAACTTGAATGCATTCGAGAGATAATAGAGGTAAACAAGTAGGGACTGCAAAAACAGAATACTTCACAAGCGATCTACTACAGAGCAGAACCAAAATGACGCAGCAGCTGGAAAGGAGTGTGAAGGCAATGGTGATTTATGGATTGTTGATTTTGTTTTATAGATTGATGAAAATATGGCATTTCTTTTCTGTTTTGCTTCCGATAATAATACACTGGAGAGGGGAAAATAAGGATGCAAGAGGAGAACACTATGGGAATGAAGCCTTTGAGAAAAGCAATAGATTGTTATTGTTAGGTACCATCAACTCATTTCCACTTGTTCGTCCCTACATTCAGGGGACAAAAACTGCTGCATCATTTTGACAGTTGTTCCTGTTTGAGCCCATTGCTGCAGCCACTTTGTCAATGCACCTCAATATTAACGAGTGAAGCACACATGGAAAAATTGAAGAACACTGATAGTCAAATCCAGAGACACTAAAGAATGAGTCAATGCGAGGTTTTTAATCCATGGGAGTAGACTAAGGTTCAGACAGGCCATTCCACAGAAATAGCTTCAGAGGTTTACTATTGTATGGGTTCCAACACAGTCAACCCTTAGGTTGAAGCATCAAAAGGTCTTTTCTAAGCCTGTTGTAAGTGAAGCGGGGTCATTGCAGAGTTACCTTATTTGACTAAGGAATAATTACGGACATTTTTTAGGCTGGAGTTATGATAGATATAACAATCCCTAGCCCATTTCATGCCTTCACAAGTATTCAGTTACCACTTAGATGAATTATTCCCTACTTGGGTCATAAATACCTTTGCAAACACAACTACTACGTAAATAAAGTTCATTTGTGTTCATTTCCACATCCCTTAACTTCAAATCTAGCCTGTTTTAGTTAATAAAAAATATTTTTCTTTGCCTACGTTTAGAACTGTATTCTGAAAGGTGTAAAATTGAATCGGCATGACCCAGAGCAAGAGAAAGAGTTTGCATTTATTTCCCTCTCTTTTTGCCGCTAACTTTTTGCTTACACTGACACGTAAATTGTCATCAGAAAATATCAGAGTGCAGTGTAACTATTTTCATGACTCCGATGATAATGTCTTAGGAGGTACTTTGTAAAACAATTTCTCAAGTTTTATAATAACAAAAATTGGACAATTGCAGAAGTGATTTACTTATCTAGGTTTTCACTGCTGCCTACACAGGTAGTAGAAGAGATTAGTGTTAGTGATATGAGTACATTTGGAAGGAAAGAATTTGCCAAATGCACATTGTAAATTTTTTTCACATGGTTCAGCTTCATTTGACTGCATGTGCTCTCCTAAATAAAGTTTGTTGAGATGATGCCCTACAGCCATCAGCAATTCAGTCGTTAAATCTTATAATGCACTCGCTTGAATTACAAAATCAAATTTTGAACACCCTTGAACTTCTAGAGTAGACGCTATCTATAATCTATCTATTTCAATCCCACTCCTGAATTCATTTGGTAAGTGCTTTACTAAAGACCAGCCATGTAATACTAATTGTATCAAATTCCATTAACCACATTCTTACCTCCTTCTGATATACTACAAAATAAAATAGTATTTATTTTAAAGCTAAAAAAGTTAAATAAGGACAATAACATTGGGTATTTCTAAAATTCTGCATGGCTGCTGCTGCATGTGGCTCTCTTTTTTTGGCACATGCAGATTTATCTGATCTTAAAGCATTTATTATAATCAAAGAGCATATCAATTTATTTATCTTACATCTCAATTTTATCATCATTTAATAATCAAGTTATCTATAATGGCTTATAAATAATGCATCTGACTATTCCTGGGAAAAAGCACAATACTCAATCCAGACAATTAATTCATCCACTGGGCACAGTAGGAAATTTCCTTATATGTTAGTATTCGTGAAATAAAACCCTTAGAAACACATTGGGATATTATTTCATTTTAAAATATTAATGGAAATACTTTTTATGTGGGAAGCAGAGGAAGGTCTTTGTGTACCATATCTGCCTGCCTCTATTTTCACAGTGGCACCACACCCTAACCTACTACCACTACCAAGGACCCATGAAATACACTTCCATTTCTCTTTTCCTCAACTGAAACTCATCTTCCCTTGAGACTAAGTACACATATGTGTTAGTCTGGGTTGACTAGGGAAACAAATTCATAGACACGCATATGTGTATAAGAAGGAGCTTTATATAAAAGTAGTTGTACATTAAGAAAACATCCTAGCCGAGTCCAGATCAAATCCATAAGTCCAATATTAGCCCATATGTCTGATAACAATCTATAAAGTCCTCTGCAGACTCACAAAACACATGCAATGATGCCAAAAGCAGGAAGATTACAGGCCAGTGTGTTGGAAGTCATGTGAATCCAGTGGTGTTGTAAGCATCTCAGTGCTGGCAGAGGTCTGCACGTGGCTTCTCCAGCTCAGAGCACTAGCCCTAGCTCCATGTGTCTTGTCAACTGCATTGTCTTCCAGGGAGTGAGCATGTGCCCTGCTTCCAGCAAGCTATTTATCTTGTTAGCAACTCAAAATGAGGTCATCACCTGATTGACAGGCAGAACTCCACCTCTTCACTCTTAAGTCTCTAAATGACAACAGATTATGTAACTACCACAGATTGCATTGGGCAAATCTGCTGGCCCTGGCGGCTTTGTTCAAGTGTGGAAAAGCAATATTTTACTTGGAAGGCTGTGATGTGGCTGATCCAAGCCACAATATTTTCAATTGCCTCATATTCAGGTGAAGATTGGACAATGAATAGAGAAGACTTAAGAAGAATTCATACATTTGAATTGTGGTGTTGGTGAAGTGAAGTACCATGGTCTTCCAGAAGAACAAGTGAATCATTCTTGGAAGAAGTGCTTCCTTGGAAGCACGAATGGTGCAACTTCATCTCCTGAACTTGGAAAACGTAATCAGGAGAGACCAGTCCCCAAAGAAGGACATCATGCTTGGTAAAGTAGAGAGGGCAAACAATAGAAAGACTCTCAAAATAGGTGAATTGACCTGGTCGTCGCAATAAGCTCAAACATAATTGTGGGGATAGTGCAGGATTGAGCAGTATTTTGTTCAATTGTAGAGAAGGTCAAGGTGAGTTGGAAGTTACTTGAAGTTACTAAAAGCAATAATAACAAGCTCAGATATCTAGACCCTGTCAGGAAGATTCTGTGGATGAGTAAAATGATAGTAGGAAATGGCCAATTAGAGTGACACAGTCAATTATAGTACTTCTGGCCAGCTAAAAATTCTCCTCAGCATAGATAATCATGACAATGAAGGGATTCAGAACTAGCAAACCACATTTGATTTTCTGAAACCAGTCGGGAATCAAGATTTGTGTGTGTCTATGTCTGTGTCTTAAGTTAAAATCTTCTGATCAATGCTACTTATTAATTCAAATAATAGAAACATTCATCAGGTCAGTACTACAACAATGTAATAAACAAAATTGCATGCATATTTTATCCTGGGGCTACTATTTTGCAAAATTTAAAGGAAATCTATTTTGAAAGTATATTTACTATTGAACAAATAGGTCTTTCCTAATCTGTATATTATTAAGAAATTCTTCAAAGGTTGCAGGGGTGGGGCATGGGGCAAGAATAAAAACTTGGGTAGCACTAACATACAAAAGAAAACATATAAATTAAATTTGTTGTGTTAGTGACTGAGATGGAATAGTTTCTCTACATCTGCCTGGTAGCTAGGCCTCTAATTTCTTCATGAATCTACACCTTGAATTATTGTCCATATTTCAATTTTTGAATTTGTGTTCTTTATTCCTTTGAGTATTAGCGATTCAGTGATGAGTGCGTCAGTGAGCCAACAGAATTGTTTGCATGCCTATCATTAGTGTAAGCCCTGAAAATTACACTGGTTTATGGATCTCTCTATGAGCTACAAGAAAAGTAAGACTGTTGGGACCTATTTCAAACTAATGTGTGATAAGCAAACTGCCGGAATTCCACATGTCCGTCCTTCAAGAGCTTAGCACTGGTGGTGTAGTGGTTACACATCGGCATCAATGGACACACAACAGTTCTGTCCTAGAGGGTCTACTCAGTCCTGCAGCATCACTATGAGTTGGTAGTGAATGTTGTGGTTTTTAGGTTTTTTTGGGGGGGGGGTTGGATGGGATGGGATTGCTTCAATAGGAAAATTTGTGCCCCTACCCCCATTGATTTTCAGGATGATAATATAGTGAATCCTCTGGATTCCCACTAAAAATGTCTTCCAGCTGTTAAACTGCACCCTGTCTGCCTGAATTGAATTTCTCTTTGGAAAACATATTTATCTGAGAGATGAATCATAGCATTTATATTAAATTGATAATCCAGGGCTCCATAGTTATTTTCCATTGCTATGGGAAGCATTTCTCTTCTCATATTTATAACAGAATCTCAGTTCATTCCTACTGAAAAGAAAGCCTGACCTCTTTTCCGATTTCTGAAATTTGATTATAGGTCCCTCAGAGGGATCTCACTGCCTTAATGATCAACTGGAGCACAGTAAGAGCTCTGCTTTCCTGGTCAGATCAGTGCGTTATGGAGATTTCAATTGTCCTGAGTCATCCGCAAACATGACGCTGAGAACAAGATGTTTTCATTCAATGCAGGGACAAAGCAGAGCCAATCTTCAGTATCATTCACTTCTGACTGTTGATGATGCACAAAAGATTTAGATCATAAAGCTTTGTGTTCATTGTCACCAGTCCTTAAAAGAAGTATCTGCCCTTAGTATGTTGCATTGGTTAAAGACCTGGGCTTATGAGTCAAACAGAACTGGGTTTGAATTCTGATACAAGCTCTGTATCCTTGTTTTACTGGAATTAGGTTCTTGTTTTACAAGAGGAAATTTTATTTTTGGAAAACAAGGAATTTGCAAGAGAATTTTATTTTAGAAACTCATGGGAGAAAGTAAGATTTACCATCCAGCAAGGCTGGCCTTGGTATATCTTGCTTCCAGTAAGGTCATCCAGATTTTTCAAAGGGTTCTGTGAGCACAAAAGCGTAGGCACTTCCATCAGGGAAGTGACGGGCTCTGGGAAAGGTAGTCCTTAGGTGTTGTCCTGGACCCCAAGCAAGCGTGTTCAAATCTCCCATTTCATCCCCTTGTCCTGTCTCACTTAGAAACTGCCCTCTAACCTCTTCTCTCCTTCTCAAAGCAAACTCATCATTTTCACTCATCTTGTTATCTACTCGAGAAGGTGTGTGTGAAGATTAAATGGAATAAAGTAGAAGGAGGGCAGAACACAGAACCTACTCCAGGAAAGGGCCAAGAAAGTGATTACTTTCACTATGGTTGCTTTATTCATTATGTTGCTTCTATAACAATTGAGTGTTCTTTAAAATAGCCTTTCATTGTCACTATTCTTATTCACTTCTCTATATTTAGCTGTTTTTTTGATTTTATTGCTCATCAGCATGACCCTTTAAATCACATATACTCTCTCAGTTCAAAACAATCTACTCACCCAAAAGGAATAAAAATAGCAAGCTACTCACATCTGAGAAGAAGCACAGTAATAACATAAAAAACAAGTTGGAGGACTTACCTATTTTAAGTTAATTGAAAATAAGGCAGAGTTAACACCTAGTTGTGGAATTTGTCATATTTTCACAAATATTAGACCCGTTCATATCATGAGAATAGCATGCATAAGAAACTAAATTTGATAGGGCTACACGGTTTCAAAAACATATAATGGCCTTTCATTTCACATTAAAGTATGGTATTTGTTTGTTGTTTGCCTTAAGCTATTGTGAGTGTTTTCTTAAGAAGAGAAATGAACTTAAAGAAGAGAAATGGACTTGGAAAGAAAATAATAATTAAGCCATAAAATAATAAACCATAAAATAAAAAAACAAAACAATTAATCACAAGCCATCATTCATAGATAATGCTTTTGAAATAGTACTAAGTATAAGCATGAAAACATTTAAAAAGCTCATTCTACATAATAGTTAAAACAGTATTTATCATTACCTACACACTGTGGCTGACACGTGGGGCTCATCATGTGGTTTTTGAATAAGTGATGGTCCACACTCATGGTTCAAAGTGATCTCCGTCTTACAGTTCTAAATAACAATTTTGATACAATAGCCATTTGTTGGGACTTCTGGACCCTTAGCTTTGTAGATTAAATAAGTTTTCTATTTGTGATATTCAATCTGTTACTGGGCTTCTAATTTCAAATCTCTCCAGGGTATAAAAGCATCACAGACTGATCCTTTTATTTCTAATTAGTGGAACATTGGGATGGCTGAACATTATTCTATAGAAACTTCTGCAGTTATGGTATATGCCAAGGCTGGGATCTGGGCCAAATGTAACCAAATTATACAGGAGCTGGACACACAAAAACATATGGGTTCTTTGAGCAGATCCATAAAATGATACATCCTCAACTAATTTGTCAATCATTTGACAATATTTATTTAGTAAATGGGATAGGATAAAAACTGATTTCTTTTTATGGCATGGAACTTCAAACATATAGGGAAATATTAAGAATAATATATTGATAACTGACCGATCACACCATCTAACATGCCCTAATTTAACATGTTCCCTTAAAAAGAAATATAATCCTGATCAAAAATGAAGAGTGAAGATCAGAATTCCAAATTCTAATGGAATCCAGATTCTCTAGAGTCTTTGGATGAACCTCTGAAACTTAAAAACCAAAAATATCCCCTTAAGTCTTCTTAAAGCCAAGCAATTGATATGATACCTGTGTTAGCTGCCTATTAATGGTTTGGCTCGGGGGGGCGGGGGGAGAATTTAATAAACATTAACTAAGTAAAAACAAACAAACAAACAAGCAACTGTTAAGCCTAACTAGTAAAGAATATTTGCTTTATGCCCTGTGCTCTTTGAAGATCTGTTTATATGGGTAACATTGACAACAGTTAACTTGAAAGATTAGATAGGAAACTTAGGGGTCAGGAAGTATATGTGATGGGGGAAACACAACTCAGAAAAGGGAGACAGAGTGGATTTACAATATGAATAAAGTAATCAATGTCACTGAATTGAAATCAGCAAATTGATGTCTGTTCTGCTGTGTATCTTCCAAACAACAACATAAAAATTAAAATATATATAATAGGAAAAACATATTACAAATATATTTGAAGCTAAGTGTATTCCTTCATGATCACACTTCTGTCTTTCCCTTGAAGCAAGTAATCATTATTTTGAATTTGGTGTTTATAACCTTGAGATATGTTTATATGAGTTGAAATGGGGCTCTTTTTAAGGGTGGGGTCTCCCACCAGTATATAAGTAGATGCCAGAGCAAAGGTTCTTTCTATACTTTAGCTCCCCCCTTCTCATCTCTTGACTTCTTGCATTCTTCTTGTTGCCTGATTTCCAATTCTTCTGATACAAACCTATAGAAAATGTTTGGAAACTATGCATACCTAAAGCAAATGGAAGAAAGGATGGAGTCAAGGAGCTGAATAAAAGATTTCACAGGGAAGTTTGATAAGACAAAGCCAAATATTATAATGAAATGTGCAAGGACCTAGAAGGGAAGCACATGCTCAGGATATCTGAAACTGAAATAACTCAAGAAAAGCCTCAAGCCGCAAATTAAAATTTTGAAATAGTCTAGAGGCAAAATAGTGAATGATTCAGGAAGCACCAAGAGAAGATGAAAAAATACACAGTCACTGTGCCAAAAAGTACTAGTCAACAGCCCACAATTTCCGGAGACACCATAGGAGAAAATACCAATAGCGCTGAAGGAAGCAGTTCAAACTGCACTGAATGCATTAGCCTAAAGCAAGGTTCCAGGAGTTGATGAAATGCCCACTGAAATGTTTCAGAGAGGTGAAGAAACAATGAAAGCACTCACTCGTCTGTGCCAGGACATTTGGAAGATAGTTACCTGGCCAACTTACTAGAAAAGATCCACATTTTTGCCCGTTCCAAAGAAAGATTATCCAATGGAATGCTCAAAATATAGGACAATATCACTGATATCGCACCCAAGTTAAATGTTGCTGAAGATCATCCAACAACAGCTGTAGCAGTACATTGACAGGAAATGACCAGAAGTTCAGGCGGGATTCAGAAGAGGATGTAGGGATACCATTGCTGACGTCAAATGGATCTTGGCTCAAAGCAGAGAATACCAGAAAGATGTTTACTTGTGTTCCAATGACTTTGCAAAGCATTTGCTTGTGTGCACCATAATAAACATTAGCTATCTTTGAGAAAAATGGGAATTCTGGAAGGTTTCGCTGTGCTCATTCAGAACTTGTACATGGATCAAGAGGCAGTTGTATGAACAGAACAAGGGAATACTGCCTGGTTTCAAATCAGGAAGGGTGTGTGTCAGGGTTCTATCCTCTCACTGTATTTGATCAATCTCTATGCTGATCAAATCATCAGAGAAGCTGGCTTAAATGAAGAACAATGTGGCATCAGGATTGGGTGATGGTTTATTAACAATCGGAAATATGCAAATGACAGAATCTTACTTGTTGAAAGTGAAGAAGGCTTGAAGCACTTGATCCTGAAGATCAAGGATTGCAAGATTGCAAGATCAAAGATCAAGGAAGCCTTTGGTGCGGATTACAATTCCATATAAAGTAAACCAAAATCCTCACAATTGGACCAATAGGTCACATCATAATAAATGGAAAAAAGGTTTGAAGTTGTCAAAAACGTCTTGTTTGAATCCAAAATCAAGTTTCATAGAAGCAGCAGTCAAGAGATCAAAAGATGTGAATCTGCTGCACAAGAGTTCTTTAGTGTATTAAAGAGCACTGATGTTACTTTGAAGACTAAGGTGCGCCTCACTCAAGCCATGGTATTCTCTATTGCATCACATGTGTATGTATGAAAGTTGAACAATAAAGGTGTGGTAGTTACATAATCTGGTGTCAAACCGTTTCTCATACAGGAGGTTGGCCACCATGCTCATGAGCGTGTAGGGCTTGATCTGCTGACCTTCCTTCAGCTCGTAGAGGTTCAGCCGGAACTTGAGGCGCTGGGCAACGGTCTGGACGTCCGTGGCGAGCCCTGCCAGGCCGATGTACAGATGGTCTCCCATGGGGAAGATCTTCTGGAAGTCTGTGGTCACCATCTGGGCCTGAATCCCGAAGCGCCTGTCCGCCGCGATGGCCACACAGTTCTTCCCTTTCATGGCCATGACGGCCCCGCCATTGTAGGACATAATCGACATGATTGCAGTGGAACAGAGCCCCCAGTCGCCGCCGCCGC
>NW_022107431.1:54982219-54989253 GCF_000313985.2 Echinops telfairi | reverse complement strand
TGGGTTGGGATGCTTTCTTAATGTACAATTAACCTTTATATAAAACTCTATCTTATACACATATGAGTTTCTAGAGATTTGTTTCTCTAGTCCAGTGGTTCTCTACCTTCCTAATGCCATGAGCCTTTAATATAATTCTTCATGGTATGGTGACCCCCCAACCATAAAATTATTTTCATTGCTACTTCATAACTGTAATTTTGCTATTGTTATGATTTGGGTGACCCCTTAAAAGGGTCAGTTGACCCCAAAAGGGGTTGTGACCCACAGTTTGAGAACTGCTGCCCTAGTCTATGCAGACTAACACAAAAGAAGAAAGACCATAGACCAATGGATGCATTGAATTGTGATGCTAGAGAATAATATTCAAAGGACCCTGGGCAGCTGAAAGGACAAACCAATCTATGTTGGAATAACTAAAACCAGGGGCAAAGATGCAAAGACTTTGTCTTACATACACTGGACATATTGTCAGGAGACACCTGTCCCTGGAGAAGGACAGCATGTTTGGTAAAGTAGGGGGTGTTGACAAAGAGGAAGCCCTTGATGAAATGGATCGACACAAAGGCTGCATCAATGGGCTGAGGCACAGAACAACTGTGGGGATGGTGCAGAACTGTGAAGTGTCTCATTCTGTTGTGCTGTGGGTTGGAGCCGACCTAATGGCACCAAATACCAACAAACCTATAGAAGAAGTCTTCAGTCTTCCGATGGGAGACGACGAAAATGTTTAGCCTTCCACTGACCAGCTGAGTGAATAATTTCCTTGAAATAAATCACTTCATATAGGTTTATGTGTTATGCATTTGATTCACTTCACTGGTTTTACTTCTCTAGAGAACCTAGGCGAAGACAACTCCCATTTTCACAATAAAAAACGTGAGCTAGCTTAAAACCAAACTCCTCTTAGATTCATAAGAACTGGAAAGATAGCGAATAAGAGATCTACAGTTTACTGGGAGCATCAGGCTGTCCTAAGGCCATATTTAAAGGGTAAGTGCATAAATTGCAAATTATAATACTAATAATTAAAGGGCCATTAACTAATTGTTGGATATTGAACATGGGGGCACTTGAGAGATGAAAACTTCTGAGGGTCCAGCCTGGGGGAGTGGGCAGTGTACAGGGACTCAAATATTTGTGAGTTTTAGCTCCAGTAACTCACCAGGTTCTCAATTTAAAGATCAGAGAAATTCATGCATCTAGGAGGGTACGGGGGAAAATGCACCATTAAAATATATTAAAAGCATTTTTCTCTTCTTAATAATGGCCTGCTCTCTAGGAAAACTGGTTTGTATTGTGCCACAACCTGTCTTGAGAAGAAGAAAAATACTGAATTCCAGCCCACTATAGCTTCTCTGTCTTAACTAAAATGAGAAGGGACTGAAAATCACTTGGGATGACTACAGTCCAGCGGCAAAGAATGAAATCAAATTTTAGGGTTTTATAATGATACCATTTTGCTTACACCTGATTTTTACTGTATAATACACAACATTACAACTGAAAGAATTGAAAGTAACTAAAACCCCAGACAAGTAAGAGTGCTCAAACAACATTATAGCCTCTAATATCTATAACCACAACAAAGAATAGGTAAAACTTTATGAATAACTATATATGCGTGTGTTACTGTTGTTGTTGGTCGCTGCTGAGTCAGTTTATACTTGTAATTGTGCTGTAGTACAACACAAGAAATGACAAATTGTTGGAGCAACATATTATTCGATCTCAATATCTTTCTTTTCTTTCTTTTTTTTGCTGATGCTTTGATTTATCAAGCATGATATCCCTCCCCAAAGACTGGTCCCTCCTAATGATTTGCTTTAATCACAGGGCGTGGTAGTACTGAGAAACAGCCTAGGGGATCTCCTGGATTCCAGACATATTTCTCTTTACCTCCATTGTGTAGCACTTCAAAATTTCTCCTTCATAATCAGGATCAATCACAGCACTCTTACAGTGATGCCTTTCTTGACCTGCTGATCTAAGGCAGGAGAAGCCAAAAATGTCCAGGGGGCATTCTCAGCTGCCAGTCAGTGGAATCTGTGCTGTGTTTTCAGGTGGGAGAGTTCCTTCCTTCAAGACTAGTACCTCCAGGCCTGAAGAGCACAGAGTTGCTGGGATAGGAAACAACAATGCTAGAAGTGGATCACTAGGAGTAATAGTGAGGGGTGACACTCCGGCCTCCATCCTTTGGTTGCTGGACCCATGAATCCTGGCTTTTGGGATCACAGCACCATGTGTTGGCCTCTGGTTTGGAGCATATACAGCTTCCTGGAGAACATTGCCCCAGACCCGCAAACTGTTGCCACCTAGCTGGTGCCCAAATTGTGTCTATCATTCCACCGTTCTATCAAGCCAGCAGCTTCAGGATGATGAGGAACATGATACGACCAGTGTATTCCATGGGTATGGGCACATTGCCGCACTGCATTTGTTGTGAAGTGAGTTCCTTGATCTGAAGCAATGCTATGTGGGATGCCATGCCGGTGGATAAGGTATTATAAGTCCACGATTGGTAGTTTTGGCAGAAGGATGGCATGCAAGGAAGGCAAATCCATATCCAGAGTAGGTGTCTATCTAGTAAGAACAAAATGCTGTCCCCTCCATGACAGAAGTGGTCCTACATTCCTCCCCAAGGAATGGTCCCATATTTTGGACTCAATGTTGGCTTCTGCTGCTGACAAATGGGGTACTCAGCAGTGGCAGTGGCTAAGTCAGCTTTGGTGAGTGGAAGTCCATGTTGCTGTGCTCATGCATAACCTCCATCCCTGCCAGGATGTCCACTTAATTCATGTGCCCCTTGGGCAATGATAGGTATGGCAGAGGAAAGAGGATAACTAGTCTCTGTAGTGCATGTCATCTTATCCATTTGATTGTTAAAGTTCTCCTCTTCAGAGGTAACCTTTTGTTGAGAATTCATATGATATGCAATTATCTTCACTTTCTTGGCCCATTCAGGGAAGTCTATCCACATACCTCTTCCCACACCTCCTTGTCACTGGTTTCCAATCATCTTCCTTCTAATTCCATGACCATCCAGCCAAACCATTAGTCACAGCCCATGAATCAGTATGCAGTCTCACATTCAGCCATTTCTCCTCTCAGGCCACCTGAACACCCAGGTGCACTGCTCAAAGTTCTGCCCATTGGGAGGATTTTTCCTTCACCACTGCAGAGGGTGGCAGGACTTTACTCCAAAATCCCAAGGATCTACACTGTGATTTGCCAATAAGGGCCAAAAACTCCACACTGTATCTCTCTCTACTACTGACATCTCTAGCACCATTGGATCAGCTGGATCACATGGTCCCAGTGTCAAAACCTGAACCTGTTGCAGAGCCTTTTCTTGTTCTGGGCCCCACTCAAAATTGGAGGCCTTTCATGTCACTCAATAATTAGGTCAGAGTATCACACCCAAATGATGTGTGATATTGCCCCTTCTTCATCAAGCCACATTGTATCATCTAATGATCATAGGTTGTTAATAAGTTTCCCTCCAATCCCGATGCCCTATTCTTTTCATATACTTCATGTTCTCAGATTATTTGATCAGTAGATAACTTAAATAAGTATGGTGGAAAGATATAACTGTAGCACAGATCTTTCCTGATTCTAAATCACAGACTGTCCCCTATTTTTAATTGGCCTAATAGATAACAGTTTGCCTTAAGCAACAATACCAGCAATGTATTGGGTAATTATAGCTCACAGATAGGTATAATGAATAACAGCAATGTTATAAGGCATGGAAATGAGGAATTAGGAAGATTTATAATCATGAATCCCTGTACTTTATTAAAATGTTTCTGTATTATAAATTCTTATTAAAAATTTATAAAAAGGAATATTTCATTTAATGAAATATTATACATACATTTTATAGCATTACCCATGAACCAGTATAATGTCATTTGAAACTGAACTTAGTCATAAATATACATTGCAAACTAAATAAGTTACTAAAACTATTTTTAAATATAATTGATATGCTAAGAGGAGAGGGAATGGAATTACTTATAATGCTCAATTAAAACCAGAGAAGAAATTAAGAAGGAAAATAAAAAAACACAAACTAATAGAACCAAATGCAATGACCAAAAAATTACAAATATGGTGGATGTCATAGGCTGGGTTCTCTATAGAAGAAAAACCAGTGAAACTAGTCTTTGTAGCTAGATAAATAGATAATAGATAATTTATCTAAAAAATTATTTTTGCAGGTGTAGAGACTGTCAGTTCCCAAGCTCATAGGTCAAATACCAGTCTGCAGGAGTCTTCTGCCTTACATAGCTTCAGAGGCTAATGATTCGTAGATTGCTTGCTGGCAGACTTCAGAGCCTAAAGAGTCTCAAGGTCATCAGGTGTTAAGACAGGCTGCTAACTCAAGTCCCAAGACCTGGAGGGCAAATGATGAGCCACTTGCAGAATTTCTTTTAAATCATTTTACTGGGGGCTCATACAACTCTTAGCCACACATATACCCATTGTGTCAAGAACCCTTGTACATTTGTTGCCATCATCATTTTCAAAACATTTTCTTTCTACTTGAACCCTTGGTATCAGCCTCTCTTTTTTCTCCCTCCCTCCCCAACCTGCCTTCACTCATGAATCCTTGATAATTTATATATATATTTTTTCATGTCTTACACTCACCAATGTCTCCCTTCACCCACTTTTCTGTTGTCCATCACCCTGGGAGGGAGTTATATTAGATCATTGTGATCAGTTCCCCTTTATCCTCCCACCTTTCCCTTCCCCTCCTGGTATTACTACTCTCAATATTGGTCCTGAGGGGTTTATCTGTCCTGGATTCTCTGTGTTTCCAGCTCTTATCTGTACCCGTGTACATGTTCTGGTCTAGCCAGATTTGTAAGGTAGAATTAGGGTCATGATAGTGGGAGTGGGGGGGCATTAAAAAACTAGGGGTAAGTTGTATGTTTCATTAGTGTTATACTGCTCTATGACTGGATCTTCTCCTCACTAGGACTCTTCTGTAAGGGGTTGTCCAATTGCCTACAGATGGACTTTGGATCCCCACTCTCCACTCACCTTCCTTCATAATGATATGATTTTTTTGTTTTGGGTCTTTGATATCTGATACCTGATCCTATCAACACCTCATGATCACACAAGGCTAGTGTGCTTCTTCCATCTGGGCTTTGTTGCTTCTCCGCTAGAAGGCTGCTTGTTTATCTTCAAGACTTTAAGACCCTAGATGCTATACCTTTTGATATCTGGGCACCATCAGCTTTCTTCACCACATTTGCTTATATACCCACTTTGTCTTCAGTGATCTAAGATGAAGTATACATCCAGAGAAATTTGATAGAAGGTTCACTTATATTTAATAAAGGTCAAATGCCCAAGGAAACACCTTGTTAGATGATAGGATGCACATAGTAGATTTCATCATGGAAATGATTATATTATATCAAATCTAATCATGGAAGATTATTATATCATTACATTGCTAAACTACATCATAACTGCCAAATCGCTGAAAATCATGGCTTAAGCAAGTTGTCACTCAACTTTAACTGTCACAATAAATATTACTTTAAATGAACAATCAATATAACTAAATTAAAGTGATTGTTCACATTTAAAGTAATATCAACCATCAATTGTTCATATGTAAGTTCAGAGTGAAGCTGAAGAAAAGTTGAAAAAGTCTACAAGAGTCAAAATATGACCTTGAGTATATTCCACTTGAATTTCAAGAATATCTCAAGAACAGATTTGATGCATTGATCGGTGGTGACAGAAGACCTGGTAATCTGTGGCATGATGTCTAGGACATCATTTATGAAGAAAGAAAAGACATTAAAAAGCCAGGAATGAAAGAAAAGATCGAAGTGGGTATCAGAAGAGTTCTGATACCTGTTCTTATTTGTCAAGCAGCTAAGTCAAATAGAAGAAATGATGAAGCAAAAGAGCTGAACAGAAATATTCAAAGGGCAGCTTGAGAAGACAAAGTAAAATACTATCATGAACCAGGGTTAGAAAATAGAAAGGAAATCACACTCAGCATATTTTAAATTGAAAGTACTAACAGGAAGAAAAAATCCAAGCATCAAATTTCAATATTGAAAAGAAGATGGAAATAATACACAAAGACACAGTACCAGAAAGAACTAGTCTACATTCAGCCACTTCAGGAGGGAGCATCTGAGCATAAATCAATAGTACTGAAGAAAGAAGTCCCAGCGGCACTGAAAACATTGGCAAAACACATGTCTCCATTAATTAATGAAATACTGATTGGAAAAAAAAAAGAAATACTGATTGGAATGTTTACCAAGCTGATGAAGCACTGGAAGAACTTATTCATCTATGCCATGAATTTTAGAAGATAGCTACTTAGCCAGCCAACTTGAAGAGGTAAATTATCAGGGATAATGAAAAGTATTATACAGTTAGAAAGGTGATGTTTCCAAGATATCACAATCCATAATGTGCTTGTGTCTAACAAGAGAGGGTCAAAATATATTAGGCCAAAACTAATAGAACTGTGAGGAGAAATAAGGAATTCCACTCTTATGGTAGTCGACCTCAGTATTCTTTCAATAATTGACAGATGCACAGGAAGAAAGTCAGTAAGAATACAGCTGAACTGAATAGCACCGTCTATCAATGGGATCTGATTGATATTTACAAAACATTTCATCTAACAACAGCAGAATATACATTCCTCTTAGGTTCGTGTGGAACATTCACCAAAATAGGCCACAGTCTGGATAATGAGACACTTTTTAATCAGTTGAATAATACATGAGTCAAAGAAAATGTGTTAAGAGATATCAAAATATATGTTGAAGAAAAAGAATGCAATACATAATCATATGTGGGGTGTAGTGAAAGCAATACTCAGGGGAATAATTAGATTAATGGATCCATACTTCAGAAACCAAACCAAACTCACCGCCATCATGTCTGTGTGAACGCATGGGCAACCTTGTAGGACAGGGGAGAGCTGCCCTATGAGTTCACACCTGTAACTTTTTACATGAGTAGAAAACTCCATTTTT
>NW_022107431.1:54975949-54980772 GCF_000313985.2 Echinops telfairi | reverse complement strand
CTGGGTTGGGATGTTTTCTTGATGTGCACTTACCACTTATATAAAGCTCTCTCTTATACATATGAGTTTCTGTGGATTTGTTTCTCTAATGTACCAAGACTAACACACCAAGATTATAAAAATTACCAGATCAGATGATTGACTTTTTAAGTTATAACAAAAATTTAATGAAAAAAGATTGCCAATTTTCTACAATCTGTTCTAGTATGTAGAAATCAGAGGCAACAATTCTTACCTAATGAGTGCAGGACTATTATAATACCCAAAACAAACAAAGTATCCCAAGAAAGGAACATTACAGATGACATTTTTTATGAACATATATGCAAATAACCTCAAAAAGAATTATATACAGCTAAGTAGGATTTACTGTCGGCATTCATTGTTAGCTACTGAAAACCTAATGAATAGCAATAGTCCATCGCTAAACATCGTATCAGGAGAGGAGGCAGTTTTGTGAGCATAACAAGGGCATAATCCATGGTTTAAAATCAAGAAAGTTGTATGCCATGGTTGTATCATCTCATCAAATTTATTCAATCTGTATGCTAATCAAATCATGAAAGCTGAATTATATGAAGAAGAATGTGGCAGCAGGATTGGAGGAAGGCTTATTAACAGCCTGTGATAGGCAGATGTCACAACCCTACTTGCTGAAAGTGAGGATGAAGCACTTGCTGATGAAGATCAAGGATTGCAGCCTTCAGTATGGATTATGTAGGAGTCAGTAAAGAAGACCCAAATCTCCACAACTGGACCAGTAGGTAACATCATGATAAATGGAGAAAATACTGAATTTGTCAGGGATTTCCTCTTGCTTAGGCTCTCAGTCAATGTGCATGGAGGCAGCAGTCTAAAGATCAAATCTTGTTGCGTTGAACAAATCCATTGCACAGGACATCTTCAGAATGTTGAAAAGCAGGAAGGTTACTTCCAGAGTTTAAGTAGACCTGATCGAAACCATGGTACCTTCAACCACCTCTATGTATGTGAAAGTTGGATATCGAATAAAGAAGACTCAATGGATTTGAATTGTGGTGCTTGAGAAGAATATTCAAAGTACCATAAACTGCCAAAAGGACAAACAAATCTGTCTTAGAAGAAGTACAAGCAGAGTGCTCCTTAGCAGCAAGGATGGCGAGACTGTCATATACTTTGGACATGTTGAGAGAGACCAGTCTCTGCAGTAGGACATGATGCTTGGAAAAGTAAAGCAAAAAAGAGGAAGGCCCTTGCAGTTAATGGATTGACATAGTGGCTGAAACAATGAATTCAAGCGTAGGAACACGTGTGAGGATGGCGCAGGTATGTGCATATGGTCTTGATGGGTCAGCACTGACTCAATGGCACCTCACAACATCAGTAATAGCACAATCAAGTAAAATCTTGCTGAGAATCCATTCAATGGTTGCATCAGTACATAGACAGGGAGCTGGCAGAAGTTCTGCCCAATTTCAGAAGAGGAAGTGGAACAAGAAATCTCTTCATTGCTGTCACCTGTCTCTGGTTGAAAGCAGAGAACACAAGAAATATATTTACCTGTGCTATTCTGCCTATGCAAAGACATTCAACTTGGTGGATGAAAACCAACTACAGGTATTTTCAAAAAGAAGGGGAATCATAGAATAATTCACTTTGCTTCTGGAGAATCTGTACATGGATCAAAAGGCAGTCATTCAAACAGACCAGGGAATACTGAACGGTTTAAAATTTGAATAGATGTGTATCAAGATTGTAGCCTCTCACTAAACTTATTCAATCTTTGTTTTGAGCAAATAATCAGAGAGGTTGTATTACATAATAAAGAGTATAGTATCATGTTTGGAGGCAAGCTTATTAACAATTTTTGATACCCAGATGACACAACTTTGCTTGCTGAAAGTAAGAAGAACTTGAAGTATTTGCCGATGAAGATCAAAGAGTGAAACCTTTGGTATAGATTACAACTCAATGTAAATAAAACAGAAACATAATTACATCATAATAAATAGAGAAGATATTGAAGTAGTCAAGGGATTTTTTTCCTATCTAGGATCCACAGTTAATGTTAATGGAAATAGCAGTAAAGAAATAAAACGAAGCAATGTATTGGGTAAATCTGCTGCACAAGACCTCTTTAAAGTGTTGATGAGCAAGAATGTACCTCTGAGGACTACTAGTTGTCTGACCTAAGCCATGGTATTTTAAATTGTGCCTTATGCATGCAAAGGTTGTGCATTGAATAAGAAAAACTGAAGAGATATGGATACATTTGAATTACAGTCTGGCAAAAATATTGAAAGTGCTATGGACTACCAAAACAACAAATAGATCTGTTTTGGAAGAACTACAGCCAGAATGCCCTTAAGAGATAAGGATGGCAAGACTTCTTCTCCCATACTTTGAACATATTATCAAGAGGGTAAAAGAAACCATGCTTAATAACACAGAGGAGCAGTGAACATGAGGAAAATTCTTAACAAGGTGGATTGACACAGTGGCTGCAACAATGGGTGAGTTAGTCTGGGTAGACTAGAGAAACAAATTCATAGACACTCATATGTGTATGAGAAAGAGCTTTATATACAAGAGCAATTGAGTATTGAGAAAACACCCCAGCCCAGTCCAGATCAAGTCCTTAAGTCCGATATTAGCCCATATGTCTGATACCAAACTACAAATTCCTCTTCAGACTCATGAAACACATGAAATGACACCGAATGCAGGAAGATCCCAGGCCAGTGGGTGGGAAGTTTTGTGAATCCAGTGGCGTTGTACACATCTCAGTGCTGGCAGGGGTCTGCACGTGGCTTCTCCAGCTATGAGGTGCTAGCTGCCGTCAGCCTCTTTCCATGTGTCTTCTCCACAGGGATGTGTTGGAGGGAATGAGCATGTATCTCACCTCCAGCGAGCTATTTATCTGCTTAGTGCCTCCAAAGGAGGTCATTGAGCTGCCACCTGATTGACAGGTGAAGTTCCACCCCTTCACTCTTAATTCTCTCAAACGGTCAACAGATTATGTAACTACCACAGTGGCTCAAACAAAACAATTGTAGGATGGCATAGGATAGACAGTGTTTCAGTGTGTTGTACATAAGGTCACTACAAGTCAGAACCACCTTGAGGATACCTGACAACAACAAAGATAAATTTTTTAAATAGCCCATAAATGACTCTGCATAATGATTTTTTTTCTCCCAGAATTTCAGTGGACTGCTATGGTTGTCAAGTTTCTGCTAGACATGTAAATTGCACACACACACACACAAACACAATGAGATATTATAATATCAGGAAACTCTCCCTATCTCTACAATTTGGAATGGGGGCAGGACCAATTTATATGCATCCAATCTGTGCTAATAATATTTTGGTGTCGCCTATAGAAAATCTTCTGGGCAGTTTCTCAGATGATCTACCCCTTATACCACTTACTTAAATAAAGGTAGACATGAGGCTCATGCGACTCCATCTCAAATTCCTTTGACATATCCTCCAGAGGGACCGGTCTCTGAGGAAGAACAGGATCCTTGATTAAGTCGAGGGCCAGAGAAAAGGAGGAAGACCCTCCATGCAATGGATTGATAAAGTAACTGTAACACCAGGCCAGATCGTAATAAGAATTGTGAGGCTGGCATTGTACCGAGTTGTGTTTTCTTACGAGTACACAGGGTTCCTATGATTTGGAACTGACTCAACAACACTTAATAACACAAAAACCATAGTTAGACTCAAATGGTCATCTGTAATATTTCACTCGTTCCATGGCCTTGTTCCATCCCCACAACACCACTACCACCACCAAGGTAAGCTAACAAAGTTTGTATTCCATTTAACGTCATCTTTGTTTTTGTACTGCTTATTTCTTTTCAAAATCCCTATTCCATTTGCTCTTGAAGATATGGTTGATCTAATAAGCCAATTTGAGTTCTACTTTAGTTGTTAATGCTCCCAGGAATATGTTCTACATATCTTGTTACTGTGCCATCTAAAAGGGTGAGTCAGATGACAAGATTAGACACAGTCACAGAGCAAATGTAAAAGACTTTCCAAAATGAGGGCAGAGGGACAATCATGGAAAAATTTAAGTGCTGTTCAAGTCATGCCTTTGTTTTTCACTCGGTCATCTGCCCTGTGAACGGAGGGAGAGCAAGAGACCCTCTTTCAGCAGAGAGCATTACTATTTTAAGCAAACACATTTGCTCAGGAGTAGCAGGTCATCCGAGATCAGATTCTTACACTTTTTGTATGAACTTTGCTTTTATTTAAAAGTATATTGTTATGTGGTTTGCTTATTTCACTCACTATAATATTCTCCAGGTCCATCTATATCATGAAGTGATTCATGATTTCCTCATTGTTTTTTTTAGCATGTATAGTAATTGTGTGTGTATTTTAAGTTTCTTTGTCCATTCTTCTATGGTGGGATTGACTGTTGACTGGTGTTGACCTGGGTGTGATGGTGGATGGGTGAACATAGTGGTGGAATATGGGTTGGAGATTGGGTAGAGGTGGACTACTGGCGGGTTTGATTAGTGGCTTGGACTATTGAATGAAAATTTGATGATCCTTGATCATGCCCAACCAGGCTTCCACCGATTTGGAACTCTTGTTGTTCCCTTGTCCCTGGGTTTGTTAACACCACTTCCTTTCCCCCTACCTTCCCCTCTCCCATGTCCCCCCAAAACCATTTGTAGGCCACTGGACATCCCCTTACAGAAGGGTCTCAGGGAGGAGATGAGCCAGTCAGTGTGCGATGTAGCAACAATGAAAAATACAACTTCCCTCTAGGTCCTAAATGCTTCCTCCCCACCCCACTATCATGATCCCAATTCTACCTTACA
>NW_022107431.1:54969217-54975302 GCF_000313985.2 Echinops telfairi | reverse complement strand
GAGGAGCTGATGCCAGGGGCTTAGGTGGAGAGCAACTGTTCTCAGAATGATGAGGGCAATGAATGTACAAATGTGCTTTACACAATTGATGTATGTATGGATTGTGATAAGAGTTGTATGGGCTCGTAATAAAATGATATAAAAATGCATTTGAATTTAAGGTAAACCTTTACTGGTTTTTAAAGCCCATCTCATAGCCGTCTAGATCTATGTAGCTTGGATAAACTCTCTTGAAAGGAAAAAAAATGAAGTTCACTCCCACTGAGTTAATGCTGACTCATAGTCATCAGACATAGTTTCTGAGATTGTAAATCTTTAAGAGAACAGACAACCTCAACTTTCTATGGTAGAGCAACCGGGAGGCTTTGAACTGCCAAGCCTGCATTTAACAGACTATCCCATAGAGCCATTTGAGCTCATACTTTATGAGATGATCTGTTTAATATTGCTTTTACTGACATATATTATGCATGTCCTGGTGAAAGCAACATTATACTAAATATATCAAATAAACATAACAGAAGCTTTTATTAGTATGAAATCCTAAAAATGTATTTCAATAACAGTTAAACAATTAGTCTACTTGTTTTGCTTTTGCTTATTATACAAGAGGACTCTTAAAAGTTCACAAGAAATTCCACTATCTTTTCATTCTATTTTTTCCATAAACTTCTTAATATAATAGTTCTATTGACATATCTTACACAATCCAAAATATCTATTTACATACAATTTTGTTGAACTTTTTAAAGTTCCTTCATATATAGCATTCTTTCTGGATTACCTGCATATTCTAACACATATTATATGGGAACGAATTTTATTAACTAGAATTCTCTAAAAATAATAGCACACTGATTAATATTCTGAGAATGTAGATATATAATGGTTAAGTGGCCCTAAATTGCAGAAATAATGCAGGTTTCAGATAACAAGGTTTGAAAGCCTCTCAAATAATCTTCAGAAAATGTTTCCATCCATAATAAAGTATGCATTAAAATATATATCTCTCATGACAAAAAATAGAGACAGCACACAGTAGCTTCTCTTCTCTGTGTTTAATAGCATTTAATAAGTAGTGTAAGCTATGTATCAACTAATAATTAAGAAAAGGTAATATAATTCAATGTTTTATTTACTTAATGATTGATATTAATGATTGGTATTGCTAGCACTGCTAGCAATGAACAATATTATTTCAACATATATCAGTATTTTTAGAATTTGCCATAAATTTTAATGTTACTTAATAACAGTCATCTCAATGGAATACCTTGATTTTCTCTGTCTTCTCGTTCAAATTCATGACCCTGTTGCCATTTTCCAACTGCCCCTCTCCTCTGGGTACACTTTTGAGTCTTCAGTTGGTGATAGGCATAATTTATTTGATTCATAGAGCAGATATGGCTAGATGGTCTATACAATAAGAGATACATGCTAAAAGCACTGCAATTGGTTCTTCTGCCTCTATAAATGATCTTGGACATAGGAATGAACAACTGTATATTTACATATAAAAGAACAAGAAATTTGGAGCAAATGAGATAAGTTTATGACCCATAATAGATGCGCTCCTTTACACTAAGGTCATGTTATTAGCTTACTTCTCTGTATTTTATTATTTTTCATCCAAGTTTATAAAGTTTGAAATTTTCAGATATATAATAATTGTTACTAATAGCTAATATTGTTTATCAATCACTACCCTATGCTTTGCATGTGTCTTGTCTTTTCATACTCATAAGCCCATCAATCCTTAGAAGTACAAAGAAAGAAAAAGAGCGAGAGAGAAAGAGACCCCAACCTGGTGTGCCAAGACTTGAAAGCAACATACCAGCATGAAGCAGCAAACCAACAGAGAGGTCTGGGGGCCAGCTCCAATCCCAGAAGAATGCCCTACAGAGGAAAGCACTGAAGATACAGCTTGAGGAGAGAAATGAGTCTCCTCCAATCACAAAGGAGCAAACTAAGAAGGAAGGAGAGAGATAGAGAGAGTGGACCATATCCTGGCCCAACAAGTTCTGAGGTTATTCCTGTTCAGAGTAGCCAATGCAAAAAGAGGACCATAGGTCCAGCCCCACCATGAGACATAGCGTCCCCTTACTGACCCATAATCCTACAGGGGACAACACTAGAGACACAGTGTGGGAATTGTGTCCGGTTTGACCCCCCCCCCCCCCCGCACATACACACAGGCGAAACACAAAGGGAATAAGACAGAGTAGCAAGGGGAGAACAGCAATGAAGTCCTCGAGTTATCTAAAATGTAGACTTCAGGGATAGGGCTTGGAACCTCATCAGACTTGATTGGAAAACATTCATAAAGGTCCACAAACAGACGTGGAAATGTTTATAGCCGCCCCCCCTCCCCAGGCCCGCCAGATCTATCTATATAAGATAGGCAGGATAAACAATTCCAATGAAAAACAATGGGACCTATGGTTCTGTGACAACATGGTGAGGAGGGCATCAAATGCCTACTGGGGTTTGATCAAGTAGCCAAGAGGAATTACTGAAAGTCAAATGAAAGTTGAACATGATAGTGTGACAAGAGGAAAGTAAAAGGAAATAGAGTAACAAACTAGGAGGCAAAGGATATTTATAGAGGTAAAAATACAGGCACGTACACATGTAAATATATTTATATATAATGATAGGGACATCGAGCTATGCACATATATTTATATGTTAAATATAAACATAGGGCCTCCACTCAAGTTCTCCTTCAACACAAGAACACGTTGTTCTAATAACCTGATGTTCTGTGATGCTCACCTTCCCCACACAATCACTGAAGACAAAAATGGGTGCATAAGCAAATGTGGTGTAGAAAGCTAATGGTGTCTGGCTATTAAATGATATAGCATCTGAGGTCATAAAGGCTTGAAGTTAAACAAGTGGCCATTTAGCTTGGAAGAAACAAAGCCCACATGGAAGAAGCAGATAAGTCTTGTGATCATGAAGTGTCCAGAGTATCAGGTCTCAGGCACCAGAAGACCCAAAACAAACAATCATATCAATGTAAACAGGGAGTGGGAGGTTGGGAGAAGTGGAGACCCAAAGTCCATGTGTAGACAATTGGACATACCCCCACAAAAGGGTCACAAGGAAGGGACAAGCCAGGCAGGGTGCTGTATAGCACCGAGGAAACATTCAACATTCCTCTGTTCTTTAATGCTTCCTGCCTCCACCCCCCACCCCACTATCATGACCCCAGTTCTACCTTACAAATCTGGCTAGACCAGAACATGTACGCTGGTACAGAGAAGTACACTGGTACAGAGAAGAGCTCTCAACATATGGAATCCAGGACAGATACTCCTCCAGTATAATAATGGGAGTAGTGATACCATGAGGGTAAGGGAAAGGTGGGGGAAGAAGGGAGGAAATGATCCCAATGATCATCAAACAACCCCCACTGAGGGTGACAAACAAGAGAAATATGGGTGAAGGGAGAGAGCGTCTGGTGTAAAGTATGATAAAAATAATAATTTATAATTTCTCAAGGGTTCTTGAGAGTGAGAGGGTGGGGGAGTGAGAGAAAGAAAATGAGGAGTTGATACCAAGGGCTCAAGTAAAAATAAAATGTTTTGAAAATGATGATGGCAATATATGTACAAATATGCTTGACACAATGGATGTGTGGATTGTTATAAGAGCTGTAAGAGCCCCTAGTAAAATGATTGCATAAATAAATAATTTTTTAAAAGAAAGAAAGAAAGAAAAGAGCTCTACTGGTGTCCAACAGTTGGTAAGTGCTAAAAAGGACTTATTTTCTGCAATCTCACCCAAGAGGTCATAAGTGTTCATTATGACCCATGTGATTATTATCACATCCTTAATACTTTAATAAAAATGTCTCAGTCAAATGGAGCTCTGTTATTCACAGCACTTTAAATATCGTAATTCAGACAGCCCAGTATGGAACTATTTAAGACACTAAAAATTACCTTAGATTCTGAGAACTTTGATAGAATGCCAGTTCACAAGTAAGGTATTATCTCAGACACTATTCCTAATTCTGGGCAAACCTTTTTGAAAAATCATAGTTCTGAAAGGCATGAAATGATCATAAAAAATGATAGCGACATTTCCAGAAGGGGCTGGACATCAGAAGTAGAAACTTCCCACTTGTGTATTTTGAATATCATAGCATTGTTTCTTATTACTCTAAAAGAGCTTCATTTCTGCTAAGTGATTGCCTAAATGAAAGAATCAAAAAGAAATGGCAGGCTTCTTGCTGAACACTTTCAGTGTATCAGCGTCTTCATAAAAATTATCCTAACATCATAGGATGGTACATACACAACTGGGTAAATGAGTGCCTTTTGACTAGACCGATACACAAATTATCTCTAAGAGAGAAGAAAAATGACTAAGCATTTATCATTCCAAGACAACTTACTATCAATTCCAATCAATACAGAATACTTCATTTAACTAATATGCAATATTTTAATGTACATCTACAATCTCTGAAGCAGTTTCTCTTAGATGTCTAGCTTACAACACTCACATGATTTTACTTTCTTTTACAGCACAACATTAGAACTCACAGCACTGGGGCACACATCAAAAGCATTGGAGAAAAAAGAAGTTCAAATGTTTCTATAATATATATTTCTTTAATTTATTTGATTTATTAATCTTATTATAAAAATGGCATTATTTTCTTGAAGTTCAAAGTTCTTGAAAGTGTAAGAGATTTGAAAGACTTCTTATACTTGGAAGTTTTCACCAAAGAAACAGCGAAAAAGAAAGAAATTAAATAAGGCAAGAGGATGGAAGAAAATCATCCAAATTAATATATACATATGTAAAACTACTCTCACCATATTTATTCAATCTGTATGCTGGGCAAATTATCAGAGAGGCTGTATTATAGGAAGAAGATGGTAGTGCCAGGATTGGAGGAAGGCTTATGAACAACACATAGTATGCGGATGATACAACCTTGCTTGCACAGCGAGTTTCAGAATAAGGATGCTTTCCCTTACAGTTTTTACAGATGGGGCCAAATTGCCATCCATAGGAACCATATCAGCATATGGCCACATTAGCAATGTGAGTGCTTGTTGCCCCAGTCACCCTGATCAAATGACTCTTTTCTATGAATCTACATTTCTCTCATTTTGAGTATAGTGAGTATAGCATAGCATATTTTCATATTTTTAGTGCCACGATGTTTTATTTTCTATGAATCCTCTGTTCATATCAACTGCCTGTTTTTATGTTGGATTCTTCTGTTGCTTAACCATTTTGTTATTATCATTTTATTGGGTCTCTTACAGCTCTTATAGCAACCGTTAGATCAATTGTATCGATCACATTTGTGCATATGTTGCCATCATCATTTTCAAAGCATTTTCTTTTTACTTCAGTCCTTAGTATCAGTTCCCCTTTTCTCCCCTTATTCCCCCACCTTCTCTCTACCCTCATGGTATCGCTACTCCCATGACTGTTTTTGAGGACTTTATCTGGCCTGGATTCCGTGTTTAAAGGGTTCTTATCTGTTCCAGTGTACATGCTCCATTCTAGCTGGATTTGTAAAGTACCCACAGGGTCATGATCGCGGGGGTGAGGAAGCATTAAAGAACTAAAGGAATGCTGTGTGGTTTGTCTGTGCTGTGCTGCACCCTGGCTGTCTCGTTCCTTCTTTGGGACCTTCTGTGAGGGGATGTCCAATTGTCTACAGATGGGCTTTGTGCTGAATTATTTTTAGATGATGTTTTAATACATTGAGGGTATTTGTCTGTGATATGAGTTCAAAATTCTCCCACTTTGTTGTTTGTCTTTTGACTTTGCTTATTTTTTCATCTATAAACTGTTCAATTTAATGAAGTCAAAGTTGTTTAGTCAGGACAGGCTCTTCTCTGCCATGCTCTCCGGCAGGGCTCTCTGTGGACCTCAGTCACTTGACCTAGCCTCTCCCCTGTGCAGTTAGTGTTATAAAACCCTCTCCCCTGTGCAGGTAGGGTTATAAAACCCTTCTAGAGATGCCAATCAATACCCAACTGGCCACAGTCAAGGGGTGCAAACAGCTTTGCTATCAGACAGATTATTGTAAACTTTATTATGGTAGATG
>NW_022107431.1:54966101-54968125 GCF_000313985.2 Echinops telfairi | reverse complement strand
CTTTGTTTCCTTGAGCTGCCTTTTGAAACTTCATGCTCAGGTCTTCTACATCTTCATTTTTTTCCCTATTAACTCGAGCTGCTGTAGAGTCAAGAATAAGTTTCAGAGTTTTTTTTTTAATGTCTACTTTGGCCTTTATTTCCTATATTTTTAATGCTGTTTTCCTTTCTTCAAATATGATGTTCTTGATGTCATCACATAACTTGTCTCATCTTCTATCTTTAGTATGCAGTGCATAGTATCTGTTTTTTATTCCAGTGGGATAGACTCAAGGTAGTAGTATTTGGCTTTTGTGATTGTGTTTTAATTTTATTGAGCTTCAACCTATGTTTGCATATGAGCAGCCCCTAGCTTGTTTTGGCTGATGATATTGAGATTCTCAACTGTCTCTTCCCAGCAATGCAGTCTATTTGGTTTCCATATATTCCATCTGGTGAGGCCAACGTGTGTAATTGCTCTTTCTGTTATTTTCCTTCAAAATTATTTTTGCAACAAAGTTATTTGCAACAAAGAAGTCATTAGCCTTTCACAATTATTTTAGGTGATCTTCGGCTTCTTTTCTATCACTAAGGCTATATGTTTCAACTCCTGATTCTTCCTTTTTGTTTCAAATTTTCACATTCTAAACCCCAATGGTCATCACTGAATCTTGATCTCATGATTGACCAATTTCAGCCAGAAGTTGGTAAAACTCTTCCATTTCTTCATCACTAGTGTTAGTGGGTGATGTATAAATTTGAATAATTTAATATTAACTAGTCACATACAGCATTATAATTTAGATAGATTTTGATGTGTTCTTTTAGATTATAATGTGATGTCATTCTCTTGAATTTATCATGCCTTGCATAGTAAACCAGGTGACTGTCTAATTCTAAATGGTCTACAGCAGTCCATCTCTGCTTACTAATGCCTGCAAACCCAAACCAACTGCCACAAAGTCAATGTTGAGGCAAACAAACTCTATCTAGGATTCCAAGACTGTAAACTTTTAAGGATCAGACACCTCAATACCTAAGATCTTGGTATTTATGCATGCCATTTCATTTTTGAAGACTTTAAAGTTTCCTAGATTGATTCTTCATCTAATACTTTCGGGGATTTTAATGGACACCTATCATCATTTCTTCTCATTTTAAGCAGTGCCTCTTTAGCCAATGAAGGTCCAGAAAGTCTTGCTCTAGCCGCATCTCTAAGTTTGACTTCATGTGGAAGCAATTCTTCCTTAGTCATGCTTTTTAATGTAGTCCACCTGGGAGGACTCATCATCTGACACTAGATATGACAATATTCTGCTGCTAGGAATAAATTTTTCAGTGGCTTGTCTCTCAGAAGTAGACCATCTTGTGTTTTCCTAGTCTGTTCCTCATTTTTAGACTCTGCTAAACCTGTCTACCATATGAGACCTTGCTGCTATTTAAAACACAGATAGTACCACTTCCAGCATCATAGCAGCACACCAGCCACCACAGTCCAATAGACTGACAAACACGTGGGACTCTATTTCTAAACCCAAATCAATGCACTGCTGTGGTTTCCAACTCACATTGCCATATAGTGTAGAGTAGAAGTCCCCCATTTGGGTTTTCAAAATTGTAAATCTTTAAGGAGAAAAGCATCCCCCAATTTTCCCAGTGGAACCAATGATGGACTCAAACTGTTAACCTTGCAGTTAGCAGCCCAATGCATAGCACGTGAAGCCACTGGAATTCTTTCAGTGTTAATTTACCAGTTCCATTGTTCAAATATATTGGATAATCTGTAAGTTTCCTCTACTTTATTCTAAATTAAAACAAGCTGTACATTGATATAGCGCTAAGAATATTTTATATCTTGAATTATCCCTGGAGGGATTTTTTTCCCATATTTGGGTAAATGTTACTTGAACATATTTATAATGCCCATTAAATGCCAAAAGAGCAACTTTGTCAAAACAAATTTGTTTGTGAAAAAGGGCTTAACATTTTTTTCCTCTAGAAACTATAGTCTCAAATACTTTTTACTATGCATGTTTTTTTTAAGGG
>NW_022107431.1:54934033-54962406 GCF_000313985.2 Echinops telfairi | reverse complement strand
AAAAAATAATAGTAATTTATAAATTAGTAAGGGTTCATGGGGGAGGGAAACATGCGGTGATACCAAGGGCTCAAGTAGAAAGGAAATGTTCTGAGAATGAGGATGGCAGCATATGTACAGATGTGCTTGACACAATGGATGGATGTATGGATTGTGCTAAGAGCTGTAAGCGCCCCCAGTAAAATAAAATTAAAAAGAAATCAGAATTTTCCCAATATGATATATTCACTTGTTCGCATAGTGTTAATTTTTTGGCTTGATATAATGTTAGCGAACTTTACAAAGCACAAATATATGTGCCAACATATGTGCAACTTCTTGTAGATCAAGATCATTCTTCTCCAATGTCTCCGTTTGGAGTTGAGTCTGACTTTATTGCCAGTGTTAAAAATCCTTTGGTGAATGAGGCTCTACTGCTTTTGTTTCTACACCAGGATTCTCTGGATGCTGAAAGTCTGTGAGAAGACGTGAAGAGGTGGAAAGGGAGTCACATCCAGGGACCGAAATGACGGGAGCGTTTCCCTTGCAGTTTCTGTCTTGTCCGCTAGTATGTAATTTTAATAAGGACAGTGACTTTGTGTTTGAGTAGAAGTGGACTCATCGGCCATGGGATACCCACAGCATGCAGAAAAATGCCCTATGATATATAGTGACAACAACAACAAAAGCCTACTGTCATCACGTTGAGTCAAACCCAGAAATTTTAATCAGAATTTGAGGCTGTACATCTTTATGGGATCAGAGAGCCTTGTTTTCCTTCCACGGCATGGCTGGTGGGTTCAAATGGCTGAGCTTGCAGTTAGAAGTCTAACACATAAACCACCATGCCAAAAGGGCTCCCTGGTGACACAGTACGTGTTCAACAAATCGCTGTTATTATAAAAAGGAAATAAACTGAAATTATCATCCAATCCCTTCCATTGCTTCAGGAAAATTAACTTTGGTAACCATTTTAATGTTCTAGTGGTCAAAGAAGCTCTTTGTAATCATTTAGAGTGTAGGCCAATTTTATCCAATACACTTGGTCGAATTAACATTAAATTAAAAATGACATTCTAATATACCCATTATTGTGACCCAATGAACACCAATCTTACAGACAGAGTAGAATTCTCCCATGAAGTTCCTTAGACTGTAATCTTTCCTGGAGGCCATTGCCACAGAACCAGATGGTGGTTGCAACTATTGACCTTTCAGTTAACATTGAGCTTTTCATCATTGGACTATGACGGTTCCTTAAATTACTTATACCCACATACGTTTTTTACTTCCAAGTACATCCATTTAATATGTCGCCATATTTTAATAATTAAATTAGTCATAGCTATTTGGCATTAGTATTTGCTAAAAGAATAGGAATTTATTGATGACAAAAGAATGCTAAGAACTTCTACACACATCCACAATTCTGAATCTGAAATTTCATTACGTGATATTTAACATAACTCCATGTATTCTCAGAATACTGCAAGTAAATGAAAGACGGCTTTAAGAATGCAATAGTGTCCTGTTCTGTAAAATAGATCACTCCATTCCAAAGTAGATGTACTTAACAAAAATCACCAAATGGTGTATTCTTAGGGATCAAGTGTAAAACAAATTCATGGAAAAGAACAAAATACAGAGGAAGAAACCATGAAGTAGAGGAATTTCCATGTTCTATCTATACTTGAGCTTGAACTCTTTATTATTAAAGCTTTTGTAAACATAGTCTTATATATACCATCTACATATATGGCAAATGGTTCCCAGTGAGCATAGAACCTAGGATTAAACAATGAGAAACATAATATCCCTTTACTTTTTTCTTGATCAAGAGCCATTTAGTCTCTTCTCTAGAAAGGCATGTTTATCATAGACTCTGACTGCCATAATTTATAAATATAACAAGAAACACAATATGTATTAATAATGTGTTGTATACCATACACAAAAAGAAACACATCTCTTATTCATCATAAAGCCACTAACCAGTCTTTATTGCTCATTTTCTGAAACTTCTTACAATTCTCCATATTCTTCATATTGTAATTCCCTCTTCAATATCCCCTGCAAATCCTTTATCATCAGTGTCTTAATAGAACTTGTAAGTGAAAATACTGCAAGGCTGAGTTATTACAATGTAAGAAGAGGGACAGTGCAGCTGAAGAATAGGGATGGCATAGAATTGATTTAAAAAATTATAAACTGCAAAGACAAAAATCATAAGCCCATACTGAGGACCAATAATTAAGTTATTTGGTCCTTGAAATTATGGAAAATGCAGTCCAAATAAAAATTTAGGGATAGTTAAGGATGATCAATGCCATTATAATGTTCAAAAAATGGTAACTGAAAAACTAGAGAGGAAGTAGGCAAGTTAGTTCGACTATGAGTGTGCCTTCAAGCAATTCCTTCATTCTGGTATCAGGACTATAGATTTACAAATCAATCAACTGTAAAAGCAAATTAATATCAGATGATGTTTAAAGGTTTATAGATTTATGATATATAGATTTCCTGATCACAGGACTATCTTAGAAACACAATTTTTCCTTTTATTTTAAGGATCTTACAATTATTGCCGAAGAGTGATCATTTAGAGCAAAGCATTTAGAGAAAATTGTATTTTCTGCCCCTTGTTATCCTAGCAGGGCCACCTTCATACTGGTCAACTGCCCCCAAACTGGTACTTTATAAGAAACAAACCAAGTGAGTATCTAGGGTTAAAAAAAAAAAAGTTCCAGGCAAAGGGAACAGCCATGCAAAGGTCCATGGTGGGACCATGCATGGGACGTTCCATAGCCAGCAAAGATGCGAATCTGGTGTTAGCACAGAGAGCAAGAGAAACGTCCTAAGAAAAATCAGAATTGAGGAGTTAATTGTGTAGGAATTTAGAAGCAAGAAACTAAATATTTATCAACTGATAGTGTACTAAGGAGCTTTGGTGGCATAGTAGGATATGTACTGGGCTGCTAACTGCAAGGTCCACAGTTGGGACCCACAGTCCCTCTGCAGGAGAAAGATGAGACTTTCGGTCCCATAAAGCTTAAGTTTCAGAAACCCAAAGGGGCAGTTTGCTGTCCTACAGCATTATATGACTCAGAATGGAGTTAATGGCAATTGTTTGGTACTAGGTAGTACAATCCCAACGATTCTGCTATACTGGTGCTCACTGACTTCAAGCAATTCTGCTTTCACTCAGAGGAACATGGGGAATGCTCAGAGTTTGAGAATAGAATTATCTGAGTTACATTTTAAAGGGATCGCTGTTATTGCTGTGTCCTAAAGTTGACTCTCTAGGTCAAGAATAAAATCAAGGAGACAAGTTTGAGTCTATAAAAATATTCCAGATGAAAATGTTGAAGACTTGGACCAGGCGGTAACAATGAAGCTGGAGAATTAGTCAGATAAATTCTCAAGGAGAGTCACCGGGATGGGTTGGCTGCTGGGGTGTGGTTGTGAGAGAGAGGAGAGAAAAAGACAACATCACCAACTTTTTTAGAATTACAAACTATAAGGATGACATGATGGAATGGAGAGGCTAAAGGAGAAGCAAGGCTGGTTTGGAAGAAGAAAAGTTTAGTCTTTTAAACGTTCACTTTGAGATGCCCATTGGACACAACTGAAAGCATCAGGTATGTGAGTCAAAGGAGATTAGGTTACCAGTCTTCTCCATGAACTCCAGATACAGAGAACATAGAATAATTTACTGTACTTAAATCTTCTATTTTAAAAATATTTTATGTAAGAATTTACAAATCAACATGTAAATATTTCAGTTCTATGTAACTAATTGTGTTTGTATGTGTATGATATAGTATTTTCTTTCTGAACAACAGCTCACAAAGTGTTTATGACATCTGCCTAATGGATGCTTTTACCTTTCTTATTAGAAAAGGGGAGAGAAGAGAACCGACTTCATTTTATTTTGAGAGGCAGCAATGTGCAGGGAGATCAGAGCAGTCCCTTTGTTGTTGCTATGTGCACACAGACATCACATCAGTCTGGCTCTGAGACAAACGGAAACATTGAAACCCTACATTGGGCACAGGGTAATCCCTTGAATCTCTGTTCTATAGAAACCAGTGATAACCTATTGCAATTTTTCAAATAGGATTGATTCCACCTTAAAAGTGATGTTAAAATTGTTTGATTTCCATCTCGGTCACTCTCATTCACCACAAAAAGTCCTTTGACAGAAGAAATACACATGTATAATTAAGGATGGACATATTTTCTTTGAGGCTCAAGACTATGTCAGATACTGACCAAATACCTTCTAAATTGTAAGTGTCTACTAGTTATTCTAAGTACATTTATTTAAGTTAGTTCCTATAATTACTTGGTTTTAAAACATCATCTGATTTCAACAATATAACTGAGTTTCAGTCCATTGAGTTGCTATTTTATACCCTTTCCTACAGTCCAGGAGCATTCATTCCACACTCATCACTGAACAGACTTAATAGTATCATCCCTAAGTGGAGTGTTAGCCTCAGATGTTATTTAAATTAAAAGGAGGTAAGAGTTATGTGAGTCAAAGTGAAGGGAAAAACATTCTCTAAGCTATGATACTTATGGAAAAATCATATCAAAAAGCTAAAACAACCTCCTTTTGTGTTTTTACATAACTGTTCCCTTTCATGCAGTAAATAGTGCCAAGGATCCTGGGATAAGGACAATACCCTGAAAAGGTGTTTTAAAGAAATAAGCAAACAATAGCCTTTCTCACCACTGAAGTATACTTCACATCTTACATAGTTAACTAATTTTCTATTTCTGTTCCAATATATTTGTATAAAGCAGTCTATTCTTGCATAATCTAATGGACTTACAAATTGAAAAAGCATCACTATTTATTTGGCTATATTGCTCTGTAGCACATCTAACAGAATAATTGTTTATGAGCTTTTTTATGTTATCAGTGTAAATACTGTATTAGAAAGTTAAAATATTGTGCTACACCTGTGGTCAATTGTGTTGGAAATTTTCCTTATGACATTTCAAGTTAGCATTAATAAGTATATAAAAATAAGTAAATATTTTAACCAACCCAACAAATTAGACATTCAGATAAAATAATAACAGTATCGCTTCTCAACAAAGATTCTTAATAGGGATTATGTAAGGAACAGAGGCATGTTCATAATCCTTCGGGATGTTTGTAGAGGGAAAAGAAGCTATTCTTGAAGATTCACTTCTCTAGCTCTAAAGATCCGTTTCTTTGAGGAGTCAGAGACGTGTTCCCCAAAGTAAAAAAAAAAAAACAAACCACCAAAAAACCTCTCCATTTACTTAAAGCAAGAGGACCCTTCTCTTCACCCAAGAAAATCACAGAAACTCCAAATGGTTACTTTAATAATGTGATCTCATGAGCAGAAAAAACAACCTAGTTGCTTGGCTTTCCTGCCTAGGAAAATATGAGTTTTCAGTTTCGTAAAATAAGCAAGTATTTTATGTGAAAAAAAGAAAAGCTTAAGAATGTCTCTATCTATAGTTGTGGTGGTTACATAATTTCATATCAACTTGATGTGTAGGGGCGGAGGGCAGCAGGTCAATCAGGTCACAGCCTGCTGATGCCCCCTTGTGGGTGTGACCTCCTTTATAAAGAGGGTCTTGGGAATCTCCCCACCCCATCTCTACCTTCACCTTCCTGCCATCAAGTCACTTGGAGACCTACCAGGGACCTGGAGATAGGTCCACTGTCATTGGATGCAAAAGACTTTGCACCACTGGCCAGTGATCTTACTGCATTCTGCATCATTGCATGTGCTGCATGAGTCTGAAGAGAGATTTGTGGACTAATATCATCGGACTTATGGGCTAGTATTGGACTTAACGGCTTGATCTGGACTAGGCTGGGATATTTCCCTAATATACATTTACTTCTTGATATAAAGCTCTTTCTTAAACGAGTGTTCCTGGATTTGTTTCTCTGGTCAACCTGGCTTACCACAGTTGTGTAAATCATTACTGAAATGTATTATTGAAATCAAAGAAAGCATGCATTCCCATTACAAAAAATTTCCTTGCAAAATTCCATTTAATAATTGTATATGGTGCCAGGTTTGCTGATAACATGTATTAAAATACTGTATTGGACACAATAAAGAATACTATATGAGAATTCTCAAATATTCATCTTCAAATGGTTATATTTCATTCTTACAATAAAGATGCATGTGTTTCTTTTTTTGAGAAAAGTACAAATAAGATCCAAATTCCAGCATCACACTGCTTTATTCCATTTTTAAAGAGGCACTTCTTCATATTCCTTAGATTATATTTGCACTTTTAAATTTCAGTCAATGTGTGCAAAAATCACTGACAACACGGTAAGAGAAGTTATTTATTTTTAAACCAGCTTTGGAAGTAGCTTCCCCTGAAGCAACTAGAGGAAATCAAATATACAAGAAAAGGAAGGTGGGAAAGGACAAAATGGAGGAACTAGCAGGTGGAGCAGGGGGACAAGCAAAGTCCGTCGAAGACGAATTCATTCCGAACCACACGTGGTCGTTCCCTAAAGCCTGTAAGCTTTGAATCAGAACAGTTACAAGACACAGACCTTGGCTCTCCAGAGACGGGCAAAACTAGTCGATTTTGTGTGTGTATGAGGGGGGTGTACTGCTGCAACAAAAATGAAGACTTACAAGAGCTATTTACACATACTAGGTTACAGAAGAGAAGACATAGCTACGGGACGCAGACAATCACATGAGGGAGAAACAATTCTTCAACAAGACTAATTAGCTGGTGCTGAGAGGAAATTTTATAAAGTTGAACCAATATCCTTTGACGAAGTAGCTTCAAAAACATGGCTGGAAAAGGAGTTTAATCACAGATTCAACTAGCAAGAGCCATTTCAAAGTCATCATTGTTGTGTTTTGTCACATGTTTGTGAAACATTTCATTCTCTATCATCCAGCCAGATCGTAATGGTTCATTTGAAGCAGAGAGAACCGCAAAGCCAATGCAGAGTTCCCAGCTGTGGCAGAGGGGGAGCCGGTGTGAGTGGTACTTACACAGATTAACATACACATAAAAGATGACATTCTGCCTATTGTTATGTATGACGGTCTGTAGGACAGGGGAAAGGGGCTGGTGATGCTGGCTGACGTCGGAAGTTGCTAGAATTCTGAAAGTTGGCAATAACTTTGTTGCACCATCAAGTGAAGCTCAGGAAAATGGAAAACTCTTTCTGTACTTAGGTTGTTGCTATTTCATTCTAGCGCATCAAATTGCCTAACACTTATTTACACAGCATATAAAGCTCTAGGCTATAAAGTGTAGGATAGGTAGGATACCCCCTCACCAAAAAAGCCACTAGAGTTCTTTTGAAGATGAAAGTGCTGGTGGCTCTATGCCCCCACCTCTTTCTAATCGCTATACTACTCACAAGGGGAGCAGAATTCCTGATATTGTTATATCGTTCTGTTCTTGATTGGAGGTCCACGTTCTTCAGGCGATCTTTCAGAGATATCGACATACTTTTAAAAACACTACCCGGTCCGTGCAGATTGAGGTACTGATCTTGCTTTTTAAGATTTTTGGCTGTAGAACTAGAAGTTGAAATTTTGAAGCTTTTGGCTAAAAAGTGTGTAAAGGCTCCTACACACCCTCACATCTATTTTACCAACAGTTCCTTGAGCTGTTTTTCTTTGTGAAGAATATTTTAATAGTAACTTTTCTATCTCAAATTGTATCACTCTTCAAAGGTGGTAAAAATCTTGCCTTTTCATATCAGTTTCAAATTTGAAGTAAAATTTGCTTATTCCTAAAGACCTTTATAAAGTAATAGGTTTAAACACTATCAGGATTCCCCATCTGGGTTTCAATCCTGACAAGCTATCTCAGTTATCCACAGATGCTCTCATTATATCACATGAATGCCATTTCCTCGTTGTTTTTTTCTGGGAAGAAAACGTGTTTATATCAGATTACTTGGATAATAGAAAATTCACTTTAACTTGGTAAAAACTCTAAACTAAAAGACAATTTAACTCTTGGTCACTCTGCATTGAGATCTGTTGCTTCTTTGGAGAAAACATAATTTTACTAAACTGGAACAGATACAAGGTTGCATTACAAATTGTAGAATGCCCTTCAATAAGTTCAGTGAAAGTCTGTTTCTCTGTACATCTTTTTCATTAACGTAGTGAACGTGGGTTTTCCAGAGTGAGTGTCTCGTGTGGGAACCTGTAACGTCTCTAAGACAACTGAATATGCAGTATTTATTTTTATTAACCTGCTACATCAAGGATTCATTAACGCGCAGTGAAAACGCATATGTGTGTAAATTGCTATGTTTTAACCAGTGCACAGGAATTAGAAATCAGTCTCTGATCTGCAGTGGCAAAATTTACATTTAAAATTAGCTGTCAGAATACCCTCATGAATGAATTCTCTTTCTCTGGGTAGAAGAGTTTTAGGGAGGCAAATTCTTAAAGTACATCAAACAACAACACAAGGGGATCGTGAAAAAAGGACACATTGTGAATATACCAGTTTCCGAAAGAAATAATTCACTCTCTTTCAAAATTCCATATCTTAACTGGGGAACATAGCTTTTCACAAGACTCCTTAAACATCATAGAAGAGTTCAAGTGGTCATTTTCCCAGCTCCTCTTGTCCTTTCTTGTCTCCAAAATACAAGGCAAGGGATAGCCAACCAGACGCATTTTCTGTGAAATAAGAATCACTAGACAGGAAATACATTTATCATAATAATTTCCTATAATCATCTAATTCCCTGTGCCCATTAGAAGAACATCTGAATACTGACAGAGATTGAGAGGAGAGTGATGAAATGATCACTATGGTAGCAGAATTATGGCTTCAGAGGAAACAGGGCTACAAGTAATTCACGTTGATCTTTTATGTGTCTTTTCTGTTGCTTTTTTATCACTCCTACCACTGGCATGGGTTCATGAGCCATTCTTTTCCAAAGTAAATTACTACCGAAATTTACAAACTGCACATGAAGATTACATTGTATTTACAAAGAACTTGGCACTTAACAGAATAAATTATTGACTTTTTTTTAATCCATCTCAGGGCACCCATGGTCCAGGCAATTGGGAAAGCCTGACACCTTATGATATAGTATGCTACATTAACATGAATAAATAGGCTTCCAGCTGGTAAATCTTCCACAGTGCTGTCCTTGTTGATGAAAACGAGTACCTTCCATTTTCAATCCACGGGAAGTGTGGAGTATCAGTCCAGAGAGAGCAAAGGTTGCATGTTTTCTTCCTCATTTTTATCCATGCGTTTTAGGACTGTCGGATCCACTACTGATTGGGATCTGCAAATGGTAAAGCCAACGTCAGAAAGTTATTGCCAACTAATCACACACATGACATTCTCCTCCATCTTCTCTTTGTTCTTACTCTCCCGTGGCTCTGGGGTTATCTTACCCTACACATCAAGGCATTGATGAACTCTTAGAGCAAGAAACCCTGATGGTGCTACTTCACATAAGAGTTAAGCAATAATCCCCTCTGGTATCTAAACAGAATACAAAGCATGGAAGGCCTCTAAATAGACCATACCAGGCTTCAATGCTCTTTGCACAATGGACCAAAATTCATTTCTTTTGAGATTTCTAATAGAGGACAAATGTGTCCTTCTAACTCACGCACACTTCAAACAGAAAACATGGCAGTAGAATAATTTTTATAAAAATAGAAGTCACAGGGGACTTGATATCTGTCTTAAAGGTCTCTGCAGCAAATTCAACATGAATGTCAACTTTGCTTAACCATCGTTCTATATTGTAATGATCACATTGGTGGAACAATAGATCCAGAAGTGGAATGTGATGTTTTTGTTAAATAGCCAACTAGAATACCCAAGTAAAATCTATCTTAATTTGAAAGCTGCACAAAATGTTTTAAGTCTTTTTTAAAGAGTAAGACTCCCTCTTGTTCAAACAGCAACATTTCACAATTAAGAAAGCAAGTAGCGTGGAAACCTCTCACTCATTCCCTTGATAGCAGGGGAAAATTGTATCTCAATTCATCATTAGGAAAACAACATGAACCAAGAAGGAGGGAGTCAATGAAACGTGATTCTGTTGTGGCAGGAAGCTGCCGTCTTACTAGCTACAGCATTAAGGAAGCAGCTGCCCTTTGAAAATTCTCCGGTAATGAATTTTTCCCCTGCTGCTGCATTCCAGCCAATTGGCTACTGCTGTGGCAGTATGCCTCTTAGCAGACCTCATTAACTTTCAAAACGAAAGGCTATAAGCTAAGACACAACTGCGCATGCTAATGAAAAAGAACGGCCACGGAACTAATTATCAAAGCAAAAATAATTCCAAGATTTACTGATAAATTGACTCCTTCATTTAAAGATACTTAAGTTTGTTTCTATAAAAGGAATGAAAATGACAGATGTTCCATTTCCTAATTTATTTTCACAGATGTCTCTCGATACAGAGGTGTAGTAAGACGCCTACCTCGGAAGGGTGAGTGCCTAGGGCAGACTCAGACAAAAGGATGGAGAACAAGGATGATAAGGAGGGAGAAAGGAGAGAGATTTTGCGTCACTTTTACGTACAATGATACACAAGGATAATCAAATATATTCATATTTTAAGAAAGTACAGCATTACAAAACTACTCAGTCAACAGCCTTTTCTTTCTTTTTTATTATTTTCATTAAAACACTCATATGTGAATTGGTTTCCTGAGCTGAAACCATGTAAAAATTGAGAGAGCCTTATTCAATATCCTGAACTAAAGTATGAACCTGAAAATTTTATATTCACTACACTGTAAGCCCAGGGAGCAAGACCCCTATCAGTTTCTCTTATGACTGTAAATGCAATGCATGTCATAGGGTCTCATCAACAGGAAGATCTCAATGTGCCAGTCTATAGCTAAATGCTTAACTTCCACCTAATAAAGGACTTCAGTGTCTACTTAAGAGCTACTAACGGTGGTGTTGGCTAAGGATTATACTGTTAACTGCAAGGTCTGCAGTTCAAATCCACCAGCTGCATTGCAGGGTAAAGAAGAGGATTTTTTGTTTACATACAGATTTATAGCATCAAAAATCTGTAATGGGTCGCTTGATGGCAATGAATACACTGAAATAACTTTATTAATAAGCATTGGAAGTGAAAATTAATGACAAAATAGAAATAAATTCTCTAAAGAAATATATATGACTTTACAAGTGCTGAAGATGGTGATAATATTAAACACATATTCACAAAAATTCTCCAGATAGCATCAGGTACACAATTTAAGGGTTATATTAAAATGTGCACACACAAATCATTTAAGTAATTTAATTCCTTGTCTATCTTTAAACAATGTTAGTAAAATATATGTCAATCTAAAAATCTTATTTTAAATAACAGAATGCTATTCAAACTAGGACTGAATTCCTAATTTACTTTTATCATGCAATACAGATATCAACATTATTAGTGATGAATGTTGATTTCACATAGAACATTCTTTAATAAACAAGCCAGGCAGAAAGTGTTTCAAGTTAAGATATTTGGGCCCAAACAATAATGGCATTAATCCAAAAACAAGAGGCTCACAAATGCTGGTTAGGCTGTCTGGAGACTGGGGTTATTACACACTGCTGGTAGACTTGTGAAATAGTACAACCATTATGGAAAATGGCATTGCACGTCCTTACAGAGCTAGAAAGAGAAATGCTATACAGTCCAGCAAATTCAAATCTAGGTGGACATCCTAGAGCAGCAATTCTCAACCTGTGGGTCGCGACCCCTTTGGGGGTCAAATGACCCTTTCACAAAGGTCGCCCGATTCATAATAGTAGCAAAATTATAGTTATGAAGTAGCAACGAAAATAATGTTATGGTTGGAGGGTCACCACGACATGAGGAAATTTATTTATGAGTTGCCACATGAAGAAGGCTGAGAACCACTGTCCTAGAGGAATAGAAGAGCTATGATAATACATAGATATGAACCAATGTTCATCCTAGCATTTTTCACAAATAGCAAAAGGCCAAGAAAACCTAAGTGTCCATCAAAGGGTGAATGAATAAACAAACTGTGGTGCAAACATTCAGTGGAATGCTCTGCAATGCTAAAGAATGATGATGAATGTGCACCGCATCTTACATCACGGTTGAATGTGAAGTACCTCACTATGAGTAAAATATATCATTAACAAAAGAGCAGATTGTATATGAAACCACTAATATAAAAGGTTTACAAAAGAAGAGGTTTAGATGCAAAAACATTTGATGATGCAGGGACAGGTGAGGGATTAAGGAGGAATCATTAACTGAAGAGAACTTAAATGTTAATTCCAAAGAAGGAAAAGGCAATATACAATATGGAGGAAATCAGCACAACATTATTAAAGTGAAGAAAGGCACTGGGGTACACAATAGTGAGTAACAACTACAGGAAGTGTTAGAACATACACAGCCTTGTAATAACAGTAATAACAAACAAAAAGTGTGAGTAGAACCATAGGTAAATATGTATTCTAAATTGGTGAGGGAGGTCATATAGGAATACAACCATATATTTATATAAGTATGGCTATGAACAGTTCTATATAAATATTTGTAAATGCTGCATGTATATGCCTAGACTCACATATAATAAAACACGGGGTGGTACAGTTAAAGAAACTACTTAGACATTGGCACTGAACTACTGGGCTTGAAGGCTTAGAATAGTTTTGGAGGGCATCTGAGTCCATTAGTAAATTACAATTCATAAAGATAATGCACTATATCCTAATGTGATGATCAGCATCTGTGGTCTTAAAAGCTTGCAAACAGCTACCTAAGAAGCAATTCTTGGTCTGTTTCTGCCTGGAACAAAGGAGAATGAGGAATATCTCAGACTCAGGGAAGTAGTCCGTGCAAAAACAATGGCCACACAAACCATAGCCTCCTCTAATCTGCAGCCAGAAGAACGAGATGGTTCCTGGCTCCTACTACTGGTCATTCTGAGCAGGACTACAGTGGAAAATCCTGGCTGGAAAGGGATGGGTAAAGGGAATGGAGAACAAAATCCAAAGCCAAAAACAAAAACCAGACTTCAGACTTACTGGTCTGAAAGAGTCTAGACTCCAGAGGAACCCCTGAAACTATGAGAATTCCTTCTTCTTCTTTTTAAAAAAAATTCTTAATTACTCTATTGGAAGCTCTTACAGTTACCATAACATTCCATAGTTCAATCACATCAACCAGTATTGAACAACTGCTACCATAATCAGTTTCAAAACATTTTCGTTCTTCTTGAACTCCTTGATATCAGCCTTCCTTTATCGGCTCCCTCCCCGACTCTACTCCCAGGAACCCTTATTTCTTATTTTTCCCATATGTTGCACCATCCATTTATCCATCTACATACAATTCTGTTGTTCGCTCCCCTTGAATGGGTTATATAGTCATCAGTGCTACCAGCTCCACCCCCTCTCTTCTCATACCCTCAGGGAACCATTACTCCTGTTACTGTTTCTCTGAAGGGTTATCTATCTTGGCATTCATGTATCAAATGATCTTCATTATGCAAATGAACATACACAACTTTAACATGATTAATGAGGTAAAACAAATAATAGAGAATTCCTTCTAACTTGAAACTAAAGACATTCCTGGAGGGAGTTACCTTCCAGATCAACTAATAGATGGTCCTACAAAATGAACAGTGACTCCTATGAAGAATGAGTTCCACAGAACAATCAACTATATGAGACAAACACTGTGCCCCAAACCAAAAGTGAGAAAACTGGGAAAGGAGGGAGGAAGAGGGAGTAGTGAAAACAGAAAAATGGAAATGGGGAGGAAATAGGGAGAGTGCTGGAATTGCAATCAAAGAGACAGTACAATTTGGTATGAACTATTGGTTAAGATGATTGATTTTCTATGTAAGCTTTGACTTCAAGCCCAATAAAATTTCAAACACAACCATAAGTACTCCATATGATAGCACAACTTGCACCAAATATATGATGGCTGAACTTCGAATCAGCTCACGTCAGAGGAAGCAGGAACCTCCTCGTCTGGGAGGTCACTGTGCTGTGCACCAATTTAGCAAGAAGGACAAGTGGACCTAATGAATTGAGGAAGGGATTCCTGATCCAACAAGATTTCAAAAGGTAGATTCAAGGAGCTAAATCTAACAAGAGGGTTTTAATCAATTAAAATAATGTGCTTGGAGGCAAAAGCTAAGCAGAGAAATAGAGGCTCAGGAGGATATGGATTTATATGCGACAGACTCAATAGTTTAACAGAGATTAACATGAATCAGCAATGTACTTTGGCTACCTCAACAGTCACAGGAATCAAAAGAAGCCATTGAGGTCTGGATTTCAAAGGCAGAATTCCGGAACCCACATGTAAGTCGTGATAGAAGGCTCCCAACCATTGCGATTGTGTTCATGCATCAACCCTATAAAGACAGAGTAGATCTCTCTGTCCTATAGTGTTTCCAAGGTTGTCAGCACCTATTGAAACACACTTCTACATCTTTCTCCCACAGAACCACTGGTGGCTTTGAAATGACCTTCATTTAGCAGCCAAGCACTTTAGCCACTGCACCATCAGGGCTTCTACAAGTGTGTCAGATGGTTTCTATTCCATTGTGAAAATTGCACCTGAAAGGGGACAATGACAGGTTTCACAGCACTGCATTCATTCAAGTGATAAGTCCCAGGCCCTATTCCAGGCACTGGGGCTAAACAGAACTGGAGCTACAGAGCATGGCTTCCATGAGGCTTTCATTTGGAGCGGCAATAAAAAATAAAATCAGATCAGTCTTTTCAAAAACTGATAAGTACTATAAAAATAAAATAGAAAAAGGATGACTGACAGAGAGTGGGTAGAATGGGAAGAGGTAGAACTGATGAAAACTGGTGATTGATAAAAACCAATGAACTCTTTTGAGAAGATAACCTGTGATTGGGGCCAGCCTTTGAAGATGTCAAAACAAAACGAAAGCATTCCAATAGCTGTGAACAACTATAGGTCCTTCGATAGGAACAAGTGAAAGAAGGCGAAGGCGAGAAACAGGTTCTGGTATTTAGAAATAGTAGTGGGGAAAGGGTGAGCTAAGCCTGGGAGGAAAATTTATCTAGGGTCAGGTCACATAGCATCCTGTAATCCATGACACACAGCTGCTTTTATTAAATGTATTAATTACATCCATTAAAGGTTTTCAAATATGTGAAGTAATCTGATTTGCAGTTTTTAAAAATGACATAGCTGAAAAATTGGATAAAGAATGTGGGGCAAAGGTAGTGTCTCAAAAGAGACCATCTCTGAGGTCCAGGAATGTACAGGTGAGAAGGGTGCAGAGGGGAGGGGTGTGGCTAAGGCTGAAGAAACATGGAGGTAAATGAGATCAAAGAACAGGCCACAGCTGTGAGCATGCCACACAGGAGGGGTTGAAAGGAGGTGGCACTTAAAGCTGGCAAAGGAGGAAGCTATGGAACATATATGGCGGCAGTCTCCAGAAACGCACATAGCTTCGCTCCAGAGTGAGGGGATGAATTCTAGCCACTCTTCCACGATAATTAACCACTTCATTTATTAGATCGAAGCACTCAAAAGACTCTACACTTCATGGGATGCATCCTTCTCTACTAATTGTTGTTGATCATGTGACTTCTGGAATAAAATGTGTTTAATATGGGTTTTGTGATGATTAAATATATTAATGTAAAAATAAATAAAATATAAACAATACAAATAAATAACAACCAAAAAGCTCCCAGTGTCAAACTCCTGGTAAGAACTTAATAAATACCATCTTTGATTGTTACAATGATTATTATTACAATTAAAAGGAAGGTATTCTTGAGCAAATCACTTTTTACCATTTTTGATGTTGACAATTTGTTCAAAGTCTTTCTGTTTAGTAAAATGCACAGAACACTCATTTATTCATAAACACACATATACAACTTTAACTACAATTTTCAGAATTTAATGAAATCTCTTGAGAGTTCATCAATAAATCCTTTGGCTCGTGCCACTATAAATCCCAAGAACCCCTGCTCTAAAGAGAAGAGTGTCAAGCAGCAGCACTTAATTCAACCACAAGCATCTTGATTAGAAGGAAAGCTGAAGCGTGGGATGTCTCTAGAATTCCCCGTCTCCGAGGAGCCGTGTGGCAGCCTGGCACACACATAACTACACAGCATGAGCAGCCGCAGCAGAAGGGAAACCAGCCTCAGAGACAGAATACCAAACCCTGACTACGGTCAGAGCCACGACAACAGACCTTAAGGCCAAAGTCATTAGGATGGTTTTGGTGTGACGTGTGTGACATTCTTGGGTGTTTCATGAGCTTCATGAGAATAAACATCGGGTTCTAATTCCTGCATATTTCAGAGAAATAAATGTTGCTAATGTTAATGTGGTTTAGAAAACCTGTCTATTAGACTTCTTGTTTGTTATGGAATCCAAAATCCTGAAACAATGCAATGGACCACTTGTCTATCTGACACCCCTACATCCATCATCACCAGACTGGATGGTGCATTCCAATCTGCACTGAATCCAAAATACCTAGAAACACTTACTCCAGAGCACATGTTTAATAAATATATATTTATTGAAATAAAAGAAGCATAAACTACCCCGAGACTCAAAGCAGAGAGCCAGACTAAGACTCCACAATGAATTTATACAGATTAAAGCTGTAGGGAAAGAGAACACTTTGCCCCTGGAGTGGTCATACCTTTGAACACACTTGGCAGGCACAACGAAAAGGGAAAATAAGCTTTGAGTGTAATGTTCTGAATTGACCAGTGTGCCTGTGTGTGAGTACTAGCCGAAAACGCCTTTCTTCAAAGCAAACCTTACAATGAAGTTAATAAATTGCTCAGATAAAAGCAGTTTTCCCTATTGCAGTGGACATGGGGACTCGCCTCTTCCCCTTTGCTCATCCGAAGTGCACACCAGAGGCTTTGGTTCCCCAGACAAAGAAAAACTGTGATTTCAAAGCACTGCTAGGTTGTGAATTTGGAACAACACTGTCATGAGTTTACCTCAAACGACCTTACCCCTAGACTCATACTCCCTAGCCATCAAATCATGGAGGTATAAAAAACATTAAAAACATACCAAACAACAATTTCAGAAAACTACAAAGTCCGGGCATAGTTTCAGCATACATCACCCCCTCCCCGCAGCCACTTCCCCATCTCCTTCCGGCATACCTCTTCATGGACTTGGGAGAGAGTTCCTTTTCTACTTCCGTCACAGGCATGCTATAGGACTCCACGTTGTACTCACTGTCGTCATCATACTCATGGTCCAGCAGTGTCCTTGCCCATGTGCCCATGTCGTACGGGGGCAGCATGCCTCCAAACTCAGAGGGCAGGATTTCAGGATGAATTAGTTGGTGTAGACTGTTCAGGTTGTTACCATGCAAAAATATCTATAAATTCGGAAGAGGGGTCAGGGAAACAGAGAGAGAAGTGTAAATACTACTCAAGATTCTGGGAGGGAGGAATGCACATTCAAATACAGTATTTTTTCCATATCTGTTAACCCTCTCTGTGATACAGGCAGTGATGGTATTGTTATGCTAATATTCTATATATCTAAAAACTGATACTCAAGTAAACTATGTAGTATCTAGATATAGTTACTAGGTTAAAGAGTAGACCCAGAAGTTTTGTTCCCTGCTTCAGAACTAAGGATACAAGCAGAACAAGATATGCATGTTGATCTCTGTGTTGTTCTGATATTAGTTGTGCAAATTTGATTATGTGCATAATAAATGTTGTTAAAACAGAGCCTTCTCTTAAGGGACTCATCAATTACAGGGCCCATGCAAGTTAATAAGCCCCAAAGCTGTCACCAGCATGGCTTTCTCTTTATCACCAATAAGAATAAAAATACTGTAAATTGATGTTTTGTAATTCACAGTGTGAGTTATAAATAAAAGAAACAGACGAGCAGCCGTCTCATGAAAGGTCAAGTAAGGGCTCATGTCCCAAAGGACTTATGCCCTGAAATGTTTCTAGATTCTTCTCTACTGGAAATTTACAAATGTAGTGTTCAAATGGAAAATGAGATAGGAGATTGAAAATGTGAAAGTATACTTGTAATAGCAGTTACATCGGGCTTTTTATTGTAAAACTACAAATAAGGCAATATTTGCCAGTTGAACGTCTTTCACATGTAGCATTCAGTGAGATGAATGTGTTGCAGCCATCACTGTTTGCTGCGACCATCACCAATAAACTTTCCTAAATTTTCCAGCCCCATAAACAAAAACCCGATGCTTTCCAAATAACAACTTCACCCATTCCCCTTTGTGTTAGACAGAGAGACAAAACCAGAGTGCTGACAATTATATGTATATATTTATAAAGACAGATAGATATATAACACAAAAAATGAGCAGTTAAATTATATACAGATAGAGACATAATACAAGAAATGAACAGTTAAATTATAAAGCAGTACAAATGGCTTAGTGCAACTCACTCCCATGAGAGAGAGTTATGAGACACTGGCAGTCCTTCAAGTCTTGAGGGCCACCAGGTAGTCCTCTGTAGAGAGATTCAGGCTATCCCAGCACAGGCAGCAAACAGCAAGGCAGGTCACCAACAGTCAGTCCCCAGCTCAAGAGATGTACATTCCAATCCTGTGGCAAAGCAAGTCTTAAAGGGACCTCAAATTACAGTGACACAGTTCACAGGCTAGGCGCCCCACAGGTAGTGTAGCCTATAAATTGAGGCACAGACCAAGCAAGGCAGCCAGCCGCACACTGGTCTGATGATTAAAGAGCGAGAGACAAGAAAGGCGAGGCTCGCCGAGCCATTTATCCCTCCGCCCTTCAATTAATCCCACATGTGTTTATCAGCCAGGCTGGCACAATAAATGATCTCACCCTTCTATCACTTCTTTTTCAGCCCTGGTAACCACTAATGTAATCTCATCTACTGTCTAGGTACTTCCTATTAGTGAAGTCACACAATATTTGTCTTTCTGGGATGAATCTATTTCACTCGGTGTATTTTCAAGGCTCATCCATGCTGTGGCATGTATCGGGATGTCATTTCCTTTATGTCACAGCAATAGCCCACTGTATGTATGCACCACCATGACGTTTATCCAGTCATCTTTTGATAGGCATCTGGGCTGCTTCTCCCCCTTGGCTGTTTCACAGAGTGTGGCAATGACCTTGGTCTATGTTGAGGCTTGTTTCTCTAGAATTACTGCTTTCCTCGTCTCTCATTTCAACCCCAAATCGCTTCTTTGAAAAGCAATTATATCACCATTTCAACTTATGCAATATTAATTTAAGGATTATCCTTTATGAATGACTTAAAAATATGCCATACTTAAGGATCAAGGTTTTATAGTGGAGGGCATGATATAAATAAAAGAAATAGATTGAACAGGCAAACAATCATCTTTGCTTTTAATAATTTTGAAACTTATTCAAATGCATGCATTTAAAACATTAATCTACAACATCAAATAAAATGACAGGGTTGGATATCACTGACCAACAAGTAATTTCACCAAATTTAGGAAGAACAAAAAGCAGATGAGAATAGTCAATGGCCAAAATAGGCAGAGAAAATGGCTGCCTAAAATACAGAGGAGGAAACGGCCAGTCTTTCTTAGAGAGCATATCAGGATCTGAGCTCAGAATGAGCAAGCAGCAGATGACCTGAGGGAGCAGTGGAGTTGAAACATGTGGGGTCAGCTCCAGGCCAATGCACTGCAGAACTGCACAGTTAATGTCCCATGGTCTCACTTTCCCTATGTGCAAAGTAAACCAGGCAGCATCTAGACCCATGAAAACACATAGGAAAGTTGAAAAGTTCTTGCAATATTGGAATTAAAAGATAGTGGAATCTGTCCGTGAACTTTTTAGAGCTTCATTGTACACAAAAAATAAACAAATATTCTAGGTCTCTTCTCATAGGAAATGAAATTATCTTGGGAAAGTTAGATTTTAGTACTTAAAACCCTTATTTTGATTACAAGGAACTATATGTGACCTCCTACCTGGGGGATGGACAACAGAAAAGTGGGTGAAGGGAGATGTCGGATAGGGCAAGATATGACAAAATAACAATTTATAAACTATCAAGGGCTCATGACGGAGTGGGGAGTGGGGAGGGATGGGAAAAATGAGGACCTAATGCCGGGGGTTTAAGTGGAGAGAAAATGTTTTGAGAATGATGAGGGCAATGAATGTATAAATGCGCTTTACACAATTGATGTGTGTATGGATTGTGATGAGTTGTATGAGCCCCTAATAAAATGATTTTTTTAAAAACCCTTATTTTATTAGGTATATGACCTTTATTTTACCAGATGTATAGCTTCATGTTAAAAATACACTCATGCTGAAGACGTCAGATGGTATTTGAATATCAGAAAGAATAGTGTCTGGGGTTTAAAGCTTGACTTAAAACAAGTAGCCATTTAAGTGAATGAGAGCTAAATCTGCAGGGAGGAAATACACCAGCTGGTGTGATCCAAGGATTGTAAGTAATAAAATCCAAGACCAGAGGAGGGAAAATTATTAGCGTTTAAATTCTGAGCACCTGGTTTGCAGAAGGCTATGACTAATAGCCAAAACCCCAAATCCATTTGAGGGGGCCCCACATGGATGAAGCCTTGGGTGAACCTCCTGTGGCCACTGAAGAGGGATGTGAGTAGCCTGGCTATTAGGCAGAGTGCATTGGAAAGTAGATTAAGGCTGATATAGTTCAGTTAAAATGTGACACCTTATTATGTGTTCTCCCTTTTTACCCATCTTAAATTTGTTCTAGTTTTTATTATTTTCATATTTCTTTTCAATTGAAGTCTTTCTGTGATTTATTTTATAATTGTTAAGGAGAAAAGGCAGGGTTTTATACTTTTCTTTAAAAGAAATGCAGGATATGTAAATTTATAGAGACAGCAACTGTATTAATAGTTTAAGTGGTGGTTACATAATTTCATGTCAACTTCTTAAATTAGTGTAAGAGTGGAGTCTACCTTGTCAGTTAGATTACAGTCTGATGCTGCTTCCTCGTGGGCTTGGCCTCATGAGGATTCTGGGAATTTCCTCTTGTTCTCCCTGGAGGTGGGCCACACTCTGCTTCACTTTCCTGTTGACAAGCCACCTGGAGACCAGCCCCAGCGCTGAGATGCTTACATTGCCGTTGGATCCACAAGATTTTGCACCCACTGGCCTGTGATCTTCCTGCATTTTGCATCATTGTCTGTGACTATGTAACTCTGAAGAAGGATTTTTGGACTAGGACTGGTCTTATGCAGGGGTGTCAAACTGGCAGCCCGCATGCATGTGGCCCCCGAGGTAATTTGTTGTGACCCACGATGCTCTGAAGTAAAATGTAAATGTAATGAGGAAATTGTGTGTATGGTATTGCCTCGATCTCCTTAAGTACTATTTTCTTCATAACAATTTTTCTATTTTCATTTTATTTCAGAGCATTGTGGGCCGCAAAAAATTACCTCAGGGGCTGCATGTGGCCCACGGGCCACCAGTTTAACACCCCTGGTCTTATGGGCTAATATCAGCTAATATTAGACTTATGGACTGGGCTGGAATGTGTTCTTAATATACAATTACTCTTTGATATAAAGCTCTTATACATGTATGAGTGTCTATGGATTTGTTTCTCTAGGCAACCCAGTCCAACACAATTTCTTGGGGATGTGGCTGAGTAGGTTGGGGGAAATGGAGCTAATGAGGAGTACCAGAGTGAAGACAATATTCTAAAAAAACGGATAGTGGTGATGATTGCACACCTCTTCTACATATGTTAAACCACTGAATCGTATGGCATGGACATTATAAGCCAATAGAACTAAAAACCAAAGTCAATGAAGTCATGTGAGGATTACGGTCATAGACACCGAGAGAAGGGAGTAAAATCCTAGCACCCTCTATCCTCTCTTCTTTAGCTTGCTACTGCGCCCTCAGCATCACTTTCAGCTTACGGCCTTGCTTCCTCTTTCACAGACAAAACAGAGCAGCCAGGTGAGACTCACTCACCAGCATCCGTGTTCATCTGCTTTTTGTTTGCTTCCAAATAGAGAGGAAAGATAAACCCTACAAAGGTGAGCCTCTCCACCTAGGCACTAGAATTGGTCCTCTCTCTTCTCCTCTTCTATTTTCTCGAGCATTTCATTGTCGGTTTTCCCCTCTCTGCTGGGTCTTGCCCTCAGAAAGTAAACGCAGTGGCACCCCTTCTCAACCCATACTCATATATACCATGTCTGTGAGATCTACTTTCATCTCTGCCTAATAGCCTATCCCTCCATTTTCCCGTAGTGAAAACTCATCCAAACAGTTGTCTAAAATTGCTGTTCAACTAATCCTTCATTTTCTCTAAACCCAATTCAAACAAGTTTGCCCTCACTCCAACAACAAATAGCTCTGTTGTAAACCCTTCTCTGGCTAACTGCAGCTAATTGTCAGTTCTCTTTTTTCTTGCCCTCTGCCAGCACTGGGTATAGCAGACGACTCTCCACACGGAAACATTTTCTAGTGCCGACTCCAAGTTTTATAGGTGCTTATCTTTCCCCTTCTCCTACTTCGCAAGATGCTTCTGTCCAGACTCTTTTGACGATTATTCTACATCACCTCAACAAATTAACTTTGGATATATCCCCGTCCTTAGCCACAGTAACTCCTTGGTAATTTTGAATTTGTGACATATTTGTAGCTGGAATCTAGAACTCTGACTTGAACTATCTATTGATATTCCACACACTATTTGACACCTTAAATGTTTAATGGGTGCTTCAAACGTAACATGTCTACAATGGAAATCATAATCTTTCCACCTATCTGTAGCATCAGTTAATGACATTAATAGTCTTCCAATTTCTTAACCCAGAAACCTTAGAGCCATCCTTAACTTTACCCGTGCTCTAATGTGTCAGCAAATTGGCCAACTGCTGAATTTTTGTCTGCATGTTGTTCTTTGTTTTGGTTAATTTTGTGTAGCAACACTCTGAATTGAAATGTCACAATTGCTATATCCTTATGCTTTCTATATTCTACCATTTCAAGGAGAAATTTTGGGCTCCTTTGCCTCAGAATACTTGATTCTGTCAACCAGCCTAAATGATTCTTCCATTTTGACACTAATTTCTGCAGTGGTAAAGAGTGTGAAATGTTTTTGAGAATTGGCAAGGGATAGAAATGAGAATCTCTATATTAGGCAAGAGGGGAGATGTGTACCAGTTAACAGGGCAATGTGCCGTCTGGCAACATCTTGGGGAATGGCAAGACCACAGTCGTGAACGAGCTGAAAAACACACTGGGTGGGAGATGGAAGCTTTGGGGTTTAAGCTTCCAAAAAGATGCCCTTTTAAACAGATAGCTTGGGAGCAGAAGGGGACTTTACTTCCAGGAACTATTCATTTTTTAAAAAGTGAGGATGCCATCACTGATGAATGGGCAGTTTAGTGCACTATGAAAGATTTAAGGTAGTGAAGCTGTCTGTATGATATCAAAAGGTGAATCCCATCAGCCTTATATTTTGGTGACTCAGAGTCAAATTTAATTTAAGAAAATGGAGACCCAAATATTCTAGCACACTTGAAGAATTTTCTTTTACCCGTTTTTCAGAATGTAGATTTCTAGCATCTGAAACATGTGGTGCTTAAGAAATGTCATGACCCTGAGTCACATAAGAAAACAGTAAAAAATAAAAATGATAGAAAAAAGGAATATAATAGTTTTGTATTATACATTGGTTGTATAGATTAAAATTAAAGATTTATTAACCTATAATTATATTTTCATACAAAAATTTCTAAAATACAGAATTTTAATTAGATAGTGAAGTTCAGGAATATCTGGAATATTACTAGCAATGAACCTTCTATTTGAAATAATGCTAGTAATGATTGAACCTTCCTAAGCATTGTCAAAATGAACAAATTCAACCACGGAATTGACAAAACTAGTACACACCTTGTTTTTTAGACATGATCCTTATTGTGTTCAGTCAACACTGCATTAAGAGGACTCAACGTTGACACAGAATCAATGCTAAGGCATGGAGACACCACTGGTGCCATAGAACTGTGATCTGCGGGGTGTCCCGGGCTGGGTTGTCAGAAGCAGATCATCAGGCCTTCCTTCGAAAGTGCTTCTTGGTAGGTTCAAACCTCTAATAGTTTGGCTGGAAGTGGAACGTGCTAACAATGTGCACCACTCAGAGCCTGCCCTTCCAAACGTGTGCAATCACATCAGATTCACATCGCCTCTTGTCACCCCCTTAGAGACATTCCAACTAACACTAACTGAAATCCCAGATCCTGGAAATTATGCACAGGTTCTCTCTGGTCTGCCCTACCACAGTCCTGTCTCAACCTGTACCTCACTGCCTTCCACAGAGCTCACCGACCAGGCATGCCTCTCCCACGACTTTAGCCTTTGCTGTTTATTCCTCCTGTCAGTGCACATATCCAACTCTGCTGTCTATTAGCTCTGATCTCGAGTAAATGACTTAACTTTCTCAGCCTCATTTTCCATTTACAAAATGAAAAAAATAACAATTCCTATCCCAAAGCACTTTTGCAAGAATCAAGTGAGTTCACATACGTACAATTCTTGGAGCAGCGTGAACACTACCTGAGCACTTGTTGGTATCATTTGTACTAAAAGCCCCAGCAGGTGTTTGGATCACCTACTCACCCCTTCAGAACATACAATCTGAAAATGCTATTTATGAGGCACTTCAATGAATTTTCTGAATTCCAAAGTATGAATTAACTTTATTCCCAGTGGTAGAAATGATGCCTAATATAAAGTTATTGTTTAAAGAATCCTTCCTTCACAACTATTAGAATGCTTTCAACAAATTCACATACTAAACAGTCTATTTTCATTGATGTTTGATATGGACACATCATTAATGTTACACTTTCAAATCACTGAAAGACCTGAAGAATCAGTCCCTGAGAATCACAAGAAATCATCTGCCATGATTACGTTTTAAGTACTTAATGCCAAATCATGTGTGTTTTACTGTGGAATGATTTATTTGAAAGCAGGAGGCAGCACAGGTCACTAAAAACAATTTCAACGTTAAAGCAATCTGAAAGTTTGGGGTTTCAAAAAGTTCATAGAAATTTTCCATGATCTTTTAATTCCACTCTTCTACGAACTTTCTGAAGCCCCTTTGTATATCAAGTTACTTATCCAACCATAGACTCACTTTCTTCAGTTCTAAAAGAGGAGCTAATTCTTATTACATTTATTTGCCAGACTTGTGAAGATTAAATGGGGTAAAATATATTAAAATGTGTTGATAAAATATGGATTAATGATAATAATAAACTATGCTCAGTACTTACCATGTACTAAATGCTTTACATAAATTATCATCTAATTCCCATGGAACTTATTTTTATAGTCTATGATTATCATCATTGTTATATGAAACAGATCTAAAATCTTAAAAGTTCTATATATATTAGGGTCCTTTCTAATAAATGTGATTAACCATGACTGTAATTACCAAATTTTATAAGATATCACAAAATTCACTATTCTCAAAGAAATGCCTAGGTTGAAATAACTAACACCCATTTATCAACATAAAAAATTTTAAATATTGGCTAGATCTTACTTGCAATTTAGTGTGCCACTAACAATAGAGCCAGTAATATGGCACGAAAGACCCTTTTGTTTTACTTTGGCCTTAATATAGAGGCTGTAAATGTAATGAACATGCTAAAGGGTTTCAAGAAAGTAAGAGAGCTAGATGGTAAATCTTTCTTCCATGGATACACTGTTCAAAATGAATCACAAGATTCTAAACACATTGAAGATGGTTTTATGTTTAATATTTTTTATAGTATACATAGGGACTTCGAAAGGTTTATGAAAAAATGCCACTGATAAATACTGGAGTTTTCCACAAACTTTTTGAAGCCCCTGTTTACTAGCACATTTCAGTAAGCAATATTGTACAGACAATATGTATGGATCCTGCATGACCCACTGACTGGAGAAAGGGAAAGGGCAGTTAAAAAACAAAAAAAACATTCTGTAGTCTCTCTTATTAATCTCTTGGTGAATTCTTTCGATGTACATAAGTGTTTTATTTTTAGTATGTCCTACTGATCAATTTGTGCCTCCTCTGTGTTGGTGTCCTTCCCGATTTCCGATAGCCTATGTAATCCATGTGCCAAGGTTCTCAGGTTTGACCCAATTCCCTCATTGATGGCCCTGATGATTCGGGGTTTGACCTCAAGGTCTGTGATCCACCTTGAGTTTATTCTTGTGTATGGAGTGAGCTGACGGTCTTGATTCATTTTTCTGCAGCGACGTATTCATTTTTTCCAGCACCATGAATTGAAGAGGGCATGGCATGCACTTCCCATTTGATATTTTTGGATCCCTTATCAAAGATCAGTTGTCTGTATGCCGATGATTTTATTTCTGGGTTTTCAATCCTTTTCCATTGGTCTGAATATCTGTCGTTATACCAGTACCATGCTGTTTTGACCACTGTGGCTGTGTAATAGGTGTTAAAGTTGGGTAAAGCAAGCCCTCCGACTTTGTCCTTCCTCTTGAGGAGTTCTCTATTAATTCTCGGTTTCTTCCCCCTCCATATGAAGTTGGTAATCTGTTTTTCCAACTCTTTGAAGAAAGTTGCTGGAATTTGGATCGGGATAGCATTGAACTTATATAGTGCCTTGGGTAGAATTGACATCTTTACAATATTGAGTCTGCCAATGCACGAGCATGGGATCGCCTTCCATTTGTTGAGGTCATCCTTGGTTTCTTTTAATAGTGTTTTGTAGTTTTCCTCATACAGATCTTTTGTTTTTTGAGTCAGGTATATCCCTAGATATTTCAATTTGTGTTTGGCTATTGTGAAGGGTACCCCCTTTTTAATCCCCTCTTCTGTGTCCTTGTCTGATGTGTACAATAGTGCGATAGACTTCTGTTTGTTGATCTTGTAACCTGCTACTCTGCCATATTCCTCTATTGCTTCCAGTACTCCTCTTGTGGAGCTTTTAGGATTTTCCATATATAAAATCATATCATCTGCGAATAACAATAGTTTCACTTCTTCCTTCCCCAGGCAAATCCCTTTGATGTCCTTTCTTTGCCTTATGTCATTAGCGAGGACTTCCAGCACAATGTTAAATAGGAGTGGGGACAAGGGACATCTTTGTCTAGTCCCCTTTTTCAGAAGAATTGATCTCGTCTTCTCCAAGACAGGAACGCAACACGCTGACATGAAGTAAGGAACAGATGGAAAGCCTGAGGGGCCTGCCCCATTACCAACTGGGTGCATGGCACCACCCTCCCCCAGGGAGAGTTCACTTCAGAGGACAGCACTGAAGCTGCAGCTCCGGAAGAGGGGAAGGAGGACTGGTCTGGTCGGAGCGCATGTGAGCCAATGAGGGGGGAAGGGGAAGAAAAGGAAAGAGTGGAGCACATCCTGGCTCGCTGAGCCCTGGGGACAATGTGCCTGTTCGGAACAGCGATGCACGGAGATGACCACGGGGCCAGCCCCACCACGGGACACAGCGTTCCTCGTTGACCCATCGCACCACTGGGGACAGCTCTGGAGACAAATGGCGGGAATTGCGCCTGCCATGAGCTCACCACATCAAACACCAGCCTCTGGGGGCATGCATCAGAGCAGTGGGGGGAACAGAGCAGTGAGATCCTCAGGGATAGAGGCAATGCTGGGGCATGGCACCCAATCAGACTTGACTGGAAAGCACACATGAAAGAAAGCAAACAGACCCTGAACTATTCATATTGTTATGTATGTATGCATATGTGTGCATTGTTGTTGTAGACATTGTTTTACTTTCTGTTGTTGCCTCGTTGCACTCAGTCTGGTGATGGTACATAGCATGTCTACCTGGAAGGGATAGGAGGAATAAACAAGCCAGAAGGGAGAACAACGGGATGACAGATCGGGGGAGCATGGGGGTAGGGGAGGGGGCAAGGAAGGAAGAGGGTGTTAACAAGCACAGGCACACGGGAACAACAAGTGATCCAAAATCAATGTCAAGGAGGGTGCAGGAGGCCTTGCAGGGCTGGATCAAGGGCAATGTAACCGAGAGGAATCCCTAAAACCCAAATGAAGGCAGAACATGATAGTGGGACAAGAGGAAAGTACAAAGAAACAGAGGTAAGAACTAGGAGGCAAAGGGTATTCATAGAGATGTAAATACAGGGATATAAAGATGTAAATATATTTATATATGATGAGGGGGAAATAGATCTTTGTACATATATTTATAGGTCGAGTATTAAGAAAGCAGATGGACAGTGGGGCCCTACACAAGTACTTCCCCAACACAAGAACACTTTGTTCTAACAATTTGGCAGTCTGAGATGCTCACCTACCTGGCATGATCGCTGAAGACAATGGTGCACAAGAAAATGTGGTGAAGAAAG
>NW_022107431.1:54928372-54932848 GCF_000313985.2 Echinops telfairi | reverse complement strand
CCTTCAGGAAGGGCCGAATCACAGTATACAGGGCATGGATATACCATGGTTGATTGACAAAGTGAATCCCTCCAAATCGTGCTGGGAAGCTGTCCTAGAGTAACACAGAAAAAGAAAATCTCAAGTTAGTCTTACAAAAAAAAAACCACTAAAAATCAGAGTCTCAACTAGTATAAAAAAACAATTGGCACTGTGCTGGTTTTACAGAAAAGTAAATGAACTGAAAGAATTGCATAAATTTTCTTTTAATTTACATATCACAAATGAGATTTTCTAGTCAGAAGCATGCCTGGCATAAGTTCATTATAATATTTTTGAGAGAACATTTTTATGAGTCTTAGTGAATTAGTGTTTTGTGCATTGATTTCCAGGGCTGAACACCATTTTTTTGCAAAGTAATTTTTATGCCTGAGAACAACACACTATAAAAATACAATCATACTTCAAAATAATGAATGAATTAGCATAGCTAAAGTTAAATGTGTATCTTTTTATGTCAGTGCCTTATGCCATAAATATATAGATTTTCATTCTTCAAGAGCTTGTTAGAATCATAGAACTGAATCCTATGGAAATGTAGGCATAGTGTGCTTTCAGGTTATGAAACATTAGTTGCCAATGTTGTTATTAGTTGCCGTAGAGTGGATTCTGATTCAAGAAATGAGTATACAAAGAAAAACAAACAAACAATGTGTATATAATCAATAAAGATGTTGGCAAATAACCAGGGGTCCTCTACTCGTCTTAAGAAGTAGAACACGGTCAGTAACTTTGGGCTTCATTGTATTCATGCTCTTTTCTCTGGTCCCACGTTTTAAAATTCCGGATTATCACCCTCTTTCTTGCTGTTTTATTTATTTTTATACCAATATGCCTAATACATACTGTTGTTTTAAAGTACTTAATAAAATATATACACATCATTGTGTATATATGCTTCTGCTGAGAACTAATACTGTTTTTGAGTTTGTCTTTGAGGTATCTATATGTGCAGCTTTAATTCACTGCTACTGACGGTTATTATATAGTACACCACGAATAATTGACATTTTTTGCCATGAGATGTACTGACATAGTGGCTGTGACACTGGGGTCAACCAGTGCACGATGTTTCCAGTTTTATTTGTCCCACCATTACCCACATTGATAATCTGAATACTTGCCATTTTTAGACATGAACATCTTAAGTATGTTCAAGTGTATCTGCACAGTGTTTATCTTAAAATGGAAAGCTGATTCATGGGTACATCTTCAATTTGAAAGCATTGATGGAGACAATGAGACTCATTTATACCTTCTGCTCATTTGGAACATGTAAACAGACCAAGATTCAGCCTTTAGAACAAAATATGGACATTCTACGTGGTTTAAAAATTATGAAAAGTTGTGCAGTGGGGTAGTATCTTTCACCATATTGATTCAGTCTGTATACTGAGCAAATAATCTGAAGAGGCTGACTAATGTGAAGAAGAATGCAGTATCAGGAGAAGAGGATACGGAGATGCCACAGCATTGCTTACTGACAATGAGAACTTAAGGCATCCGCTGATGAAAATCAAACATTACAACTTTCAATGTGGATTTCAACTCAATATAAAAATACAAATCCTACTAACTCCTGGCTAAATAGACAACATCATGACACAGGAAAAAAAGACTGAATTTATCGAAGATTTAATTTTACCTAGATCCATAACCAAACCTTATGGAAGTAGTACTCATCAAACCCATTGAGCAGAACTCAATGCAGTTACTGCATTGCACTCGGGAATCTGCTGCAAAAGATCTCTGTAAAGTGTTAAAGAGCAAAGAGGCTACTTTGAGAACCACGTTGTGCCTGCTCCAACTCATGGTACTTTCATTCACCTCATGGAAAATGAATGAGGAAGACCAGGGAAGAATGTATTCCCTTGAATTCTGATGTTGGTAAAGAAGATTGAAAATACCATGGACTGCTAGAAGGACAAACGGATCTGTCTTGGAAGGAATACAGCCAGAATGCTCTTTGGGAGGGAGGATTGCAAAACTTTAGCTCACATTTCAGACATATGATGAGGAGACACCAGGCCCTGGAAAAGGACATCATGTTTGGTGAAGTGGGAGGTGAGTAAAACACAAGAAGAGCCTCAATGAGATGGACTGAAAAGTGGCTGCATGAGCAGGCTCAAACATATTAGCAATTGTTAAGGATGACACAGGACCTAGCTTTGTTACATTCTGCAGTACAGAGGGTCGCTATGAGTCAGAGCCGCCTTAGCAACATCTAAAAATATCATTTCTCACCTCTAATAACTATACATAAAAATCCAAGTTGTCCCACTGCCCACCTTAATTTTGGCCCATACACTTGTTGCTATCGTGAGGTGCCATTGAGAAAGCTGTGACTCGAAGCAGAACAAAACGAAACATTGCACAACCCTTTGCCATCCCCATAATTGTTCTTACATTTAAGCTCATGAGTGCAGCCACTGAGTCAATCCATCCTAGAGAAGATCTTCCTCTTTCAGTCGGCCCTCTACTTTACCACGCATGATGGCCTTCTCCAGAGACTGGTCTCTCCTGACAATGTGTCCAAAGAACATGAGACTGTCTTTCATCCTTGTCCCTAAAGGAGTACCTGGCTCTGCTTCTCCCAAGACTGATTCCGTTGTCCTTTTAGCATGGTACTTTCAATAGTCTTCTCCAGCATAATAGTTTTAATGCATCCATCTTTTTTTTATGGTTTGCTTCCTATTATTCTTTTTTTTAATCATTTTATTAGGGGCCCATACAACTCTTATCACAATCCATACATACATCAATTGTGTAAAGCGCATTTCTACATTCATTGCCCTCATCATTCTCAAAACATTTCCTCTCCACTTAAGCCCCCGGCATTAGGTCCTCATTTTTCCCCTCCCTCCCCACTCCTCCCTCCCTCATGAGCCCTTGATAATTTATAAATTATTATTTTGTCATATCTTGCCCTGTCCGACGTCTCCCTTCATCCACTTTTCGGTCGTCCGTCCCCCAGGGAGGAGGTCACATATCGGTTCCCTCTTTCCAACCCACTCTCCCTCTACCCTCCCAGTATCGCCACTCACACCACTGGTCCTGTAAGGATCATCCACCCTGGATTCCCTGGATTTCCAGTTCCTATCTGTACCAGTGTATGTCCTCTGGTCTAGCCAGACTTGCTAGGTAGAATTCGGATCATGAGAGTGGGAGCGGGGTGGAAACACTTAGGAACTAGAGGAAAGTTGCATTCTCGGTTGTTGCTACCTCGCACCCTGACTGGCTCGCCTCCTCCCGGAGACCCCTTTCATTGGTCTTCCTTATTCAATGTCCAGCTTTCACATTCATCTGAGTCAATTGAAAATATCATGGCTGACTCAGCACACGTCTCTGGTTCACCTTAGAGACATCATTGTCATTTTGTTAGAGAACGTTAGCAATCCTCTCACTGGGGCATGACTTCCACTCCCATCAAATCAATGATGACTCGTAGGGGCCCTGTAGGATAGGGTAGAACTGCCTCTGTAAGTTCAAGGCTACAAATCTTCCCAGGACCAGTGTCTAGCTATCAGAAGGAATAGCATATGGGGTCTTAAAGGCCTGTCTTCAGACAAGCAACCATGTAAGTGTTAAAACGTAGTATCTTACCATTTGATCACCCTTTTAAAAAAATCATTGTATTAGGGGCTCTTACAGCTCTTATAGCAATCCATAGATCAATTGTATCATTGACATTTGTGCATATGTTGCCATCATCATTTTCAAAGCATTTTCTTTCTACTTGAGCCCTGGTATAAACTCCCATTTATTTTCCTCCCTTTCCCATGCTCCCTCCCTCATAAACCCTTGATAATATATAAATTATTATTATTTTCTTAGCTTCCACTGACCACTGTCTCCCTTCACCCTCACCCATGTTTCTGTTGTCTGTCTCCCTTTGGGGGGGGGGTGGGTTATATGTCAATCACTGTGATATGTGTCCCCCTTTTTCCACCCACCTTACCCCTACCCCTCATGGTATCCCAACTCCCATTATTGTTCCTGAAGGGTATCTATCCTAGATTCCCTGTGTCAAGAGCTCTTTCAGAGCAGTGTACATGCTCTGGTCTATCTGGATTTGTGATGACAATTGGGGTCATGATAGTGGAGACGAAGAAGCATTAAAGAACTAGCGGAAAGTTGTGTGTTTCACTAATGCGGTACTGCACCCTGGCTGGCTCATCCCTTCCTTGTGACCCTTCTCTGAGGGATGTCCAATAGTCTACAGATGGGCGTTGGGCCTTCACTCTCCCCCCACCCCATCCCTTCATTCACATTGATATGAATGTTTGTTCTGGGTTTTCTGATGTTTGATACCTGATCCATCGACACCTCATGATCACATAGACTAGTGTGCTTCTTCCATGTGGGCTTTGTTGCTTCTCAGCCTGATGGCTGCTTGTTTACCTTCAAGCCTTTAAGACCCCAGATGCCATATCTTTT
>NW_022107431.1:54919237-54927565 GCF_000313985.2 Echinops telfairi | reverse complement strand
TGAATTACTGCAGATGCAGTTAGGTTAAAATTTAGCATTTTAACATTTGATCTCCCTTATGATCCATTGAAAATTTGTTCTACTTTTTAATATTTTCTGCTTTCTTTTCAATTGCGGTTTTTATCTGTTTTACTTTCTTAATGGTATTAGTATATTTTTCAAACGTTTTCCAGTATATGAAATCCAGGATAGGTGAATTAATAAGGGCAGTAACTGGATTAATGGCTCCTTGTGGGTCTACCACGCAAGGCTGTGGGGAAAGGGGAGATAATAACGATGACTATAAAAATGAAAAAATGTGCTAAAATGGTTTGTGGTGATGGTTCTATCACTCTCCTTGATGTGATTGAACTATTGAATTGCTTGACATGAGAAGTATATGGCAATAAAACTGTTAAATTAAAAAAATAAAAAGTTTTGGAAACCTACCAGCGTAATTTGCCCCCGCCCTAAAGGCTTGCTATGAGTAGACCCTGACTCAGTGGCAGCGAGGTTGGTCTTGGTTTTCTCCAGAGCAAATCTGTAATTCTTCCTACTAGGTGCTACCAACAACATGTTCCTACCAACATGTACTGTTTACATTGAATTGTCTTATAAGGGCCTCTTCCTGCAGCACATATTTCAATCTGATCAAATCGGAAACAATTAGGAGTACAGAATACAAAACTACCATCACCATTAATACTATTACTCTTTCTATTATTACACTTCCAAACAGAATCTGGAGGTGTCAATGAGATTGCCTTGGCATCAGAATGCAGGTTTTCTGTTAGTCTCTACAAAACCCCATCTCAAACCCCAGGAAGCCATTATTCTCTTAAGCATGGGGTTCTCATGGTTAATAGTATCATTCACACTTCACTTACTATTCTGGTTTGCAATAAACTGCTCTTTGTTTGGCTGGAGGCTGAAGAGAGGGAGAGAGATTTTCTCATGCTCTTGAGAGGTAAGCAATACTCCTACAAGTTTTATATTGCTATTTATCCAGCATCGTTTGGATTCATGGAAGGAAGATCTTGAAGTTTTAACCTGCTGCACTGCCTGAAGCAAAAACACCTAGAATGGTTTTTAAATGTACTTATGATAGAGAATTTGATCTCTATAACAAAAATGATGGATAACAACTATCACAGCTGCTAAGTGAAACTCTTAACTCAAACCTTGATAGTCATGACAAGACCTTATATCTTGTTTCCTGAAATATGACTATGTAAATTATGCATATATACGTAACTTGCTCATTATGCTGTGGGCTTTATTGGATAAATCTTTAGCTATACATTGATTTTATCAGTACTGAGTTAAAGTCAAAGCAAGGCAAAAGAACAAGAACAGCATCAACTACAATTAACTAAATCTAAGTTCCAATCCTGATTTAATGCCTTCTCTATCCTCCCTGGTGGCATAGTGGTCAGGAGTTTGGCTGCAATCCGAAAGGTCAGCAGTTCAACTACCATTCCTTGGGAGAAAGATGGCTTTCTTGGGCTCTCATAGGGGCAGTTTTTTGTGTGCTTGGTGTTGGGTTTTTTTATCCTCTCCACCAAAATCCTCACAACTGGACAAGTAGGTAGCATCATAATAAATGGAGCAAAGGTTCAAGTTGTCAAGGACTTTGTCTTGCTTGGATCCACAATCAGTGCTCATGGAAGCAGCAGTCAAGAGATCAAAAGATGTATTGCACTGGGTAAATCTGCTGAACAAGATCTCTTTAGAGTTTTAAAAACAAAGATATGGGACTACAGTGTGCCTCACTTAAGTCATGTTATTTTCCATTGACTCACTCATATGCATGAGAAAGTTGGATATTGAATCAGGAAGACTGAAGAAGAATCGATACATTTGAATTGTGATGCTGGAGAAAAATATTGAAAGTATCCTGTACCATGGATTGTTAAAATGACAAATCTGTCTTGGTAGAGTATAGCCAGAGTGCTCCTTGGAGGCAAGGATGGCAAGATTTTGTCTCACCTAATGAGGACATATTGCCAGGAGAAGGGCCCTGGTGGTGTAGTGGTGAAGCATTGGGCTGAGATTCCCGAGGTCCAAGTTCAGCTAGAAACCACCAGCAGCTCCATGGGAGAAAGATGGGTGCTGCACTCCTGTAAACAACCCACAGTGATCACAAAGAGTCATCACTGACTATATGGCAGTGAGTGGAGGTTTTTGTTTGATTGTTTTTCTGCCATGAGACCAGTCCCTGGAGAAGAATATCACACTTGATAAAGTGGAGAGGCCCCTCCACAAGAGACAGTGGCAACAGTGGCTGCAACAATGGACTCAAGCATAGGGACAACATGAGGATCGTTCAGTGTGTTGTGCTGTTATGCAAAGGGTCACTATCGCTAGGAACTGACCCAATGATTCCAAACAATGTCCTCTCGAATGTGAAACGTCTAAAACACGGATATAATCCCTGATTCCTTCACTTTCATCATTGTGAGGACCCGAAATTTCAATCCTTTCTCATGTACAGAACTTCATATCCTCCTTTAGACTAAGGCCAATGAGATCACAATCCCACAAGATCCACACCAATCACCGCAACATTTACCCCCTTACCCCGCACCATGTCATGTCCCTGAATTGCTCCCATTTTCATCATTATGCTGTTTTATAGCTGGTTGGGGTTTTTTTTCTCTTACATTACTAGCATGGCCTTCCCATCCTCTTTGTGTGATGTGCCCTTACGACTTAGGTCAGGCAATATCATCTCCAGAAAGATATTTTATTCTTTTTCTCACATCTCATTTTGTTCCTGTCCATAAGAGCCCCATTTTTACCATACTCTACCCAGCATCTAAGTGCATAACTGCCCTTGCCACATCACCCTGATATCTCTTTCTTTGTCTATATCCACAACTAAACTGTGAGCTCTTGGTGAGCAAGCATAATGGGCTCTAGGTTGGTCAACTTATTGGTTCTTTGTAATGGTATTCATTTCTAACCACATTAGGGCCCCAGTGTAACAGGGTTCGGAAGAATAAAAGCTACATGTGTTGTAACTGTGATTCTAAATCGGACAGCTTTGCTCTGATGTCGCTGGACATGATTTGAAGGTCAGAGGGAGGCATCAATCACTCTCCTGCAGCAGTGGCAGCTGGCACGTGAGACTATTTACAGCAGTGCTCAGGCCCCACCTTCCACTTGGCTGCTTTGGAAGGTGTGAGGACCGCAGTGGTTGGATGGAAACACAAGTCTCAAGTTCAGTAGCAATCCTCCACTAATTTCCATTCCTCCAGCTCTTCCAGTAATATTGTACGCTGTTACCCTTTGTACTGAACCCTGTTTTCCTTGAACTATCGAGGGATTTCTGTTTTATGCACTGAATGCTAATCTAACTGTACCCGATTAATCTCTAAATACCCCCATTTTTAAGTGTGTGTGTGTGTGTGTGCGCGCGCGCGCGTGAACTCCATGAATGATGACTGAACTGAATGGCTGTTGCTGCTAAGGGTCATCAAGTTGGCTGTGACTCATAGCGCCGCCAAGTACGCAGCACCTCAGATGCTGCCCAGTCCTGCACCATTCTCACAACCACGCTGTGGTGGAGCCCACTGGGGCCGCCACCTTGCCAATCATCTTCGTTAGTCTTCCTCTGTTCCATGGATCTCCCACTTTACCAAATACGAAATCATTGTCCGAGGACTGGTGGTACCTCTAAGTCAGCGGTTCTCAACCTGTGGGTCGTGACCCCTTTGGGGGTCGAAGGACCCTTTCACAGGGTCACCCGATTCATAACAGTAACAAAATGACAGTTACGAAGCAGCAACAAAAATCGTGTTGTGGTTGGGGGTGTCACCACAACATGAGAAACTGTATTAAAGGGTCACGGCATTAGGAAGGTTGAGTGATCATTACAAAGACTCTGCTCTATCACCCGATTCATAACAGTAACAAAATGACAGTTACGAAGCAGCAACAAAAATCGTGTTATGGTTGGGGGTGTCACCACAACATGAGAAACTGTATTAAAGGGTCACGGCATTAGGAAGGTTGAGTGATCATTACAAAGACTCTGCTCTAAGTGATCATTACAAAGATTCTGCGCCAAATTCTTGCCTTCCTTACTTCTAAGGGTTCTTCTGATTACACTGCTTCCAAGACTGATTTTCTCTCTCCTGCACGTTTCATATTCTTCACCGACACCATAATTCAAAAGCAGCGATTCTTCTCTGGCCTTCTTTATTCATTGTCCAGCTTTTGCAAGTATGTGAGGCAATGGGAAACACCCTGTTCACGGGCACCTTAGCCTTCAAGGTGCCGTCTTTGGTTTGTAATATGTCAAAGGGATCTTCTACAGCAGATTGGGGTCATGACATACATCATAGGCACCATTGATTATTACTCCCCACTTTGTAAATGTGGAAATAGTCATGAGGGTACTTTTATATAGTGCGGTTTAATTGGTAATGGTTTGGCTAAACATAATACATAGTTATTATCAAAATAACAGTACTCAGTGTACTTGTCATTGACGCCGATAATCATATTGCTGTTTTACTGGATAGAACAAAATGAAAGTTATTTGGAAAGTACAAAGTACGCAACCAAGATGGGTTGAAGAAACTTAACAAAATTTTTATCTTCTGAAAGCTTTTGTCAATTCACCCCACTTCTTCTATGTGGTTGTTCCTTGTGCTTGATGCACAGTTTGTTTTGCCTGACTGCTTCCGTTAATAGAAACTTGCTAGTCATGGCTACAGCAGAAACCAGCACTTCTCTAATCTCTGATGACCATATACTCAAATAAATATACTTCGAGAGAAGACATTTGAAACTGGAAGCACTTTGGGCCTTCATTCAATATAAATGAGTTGCCTTAGAAGCATCAAAAGCAATGGTCAATCAAAGCAAACTCTCGTTGCCTCATCGTTATCATAGACACTAGAGATGGGGTAAATATACGGGAATGAGTCACTTGTTTCTAAGGAAAATGTTTGCCTCAAGTATCTAACTAATTAAGAAGAAAAATGGGAAGAATCAGTGATTAGCTTGTGTTCAAATCCTCTAATGTTAAGAAAAATACAAAATTTGGGGTTAAGATATTTCCGTGAGTTAAACTGCCATGTTTGGAAATTAAAAAAATTGACATAATATAGGGTGGGATCAGGGCAATGTATAGCCACTGGACAGAACAAAAGGAACCTTTATCAGATGTCTATCAAATATCTCTCAAACACCTCAACAAAGCTCTATCAGAAATCATCCACAAGTCTTGTTTGACAGTGTGCCCATTTTCTTCTCTAGCACCAGGGCTCCCAGATCAATTGCAGGTGTTCAGAATGGCCCAGTGTGCGTCCAGGTGGAAATCATCTGTCTCCTTCAGCCTCTCCTTTATATGACCTCATTGCAAGCGGGTTTTTCATGCCTCCTTTTCCCCGCCACTTAAAAAAAAAAAGTTCCGACTGCTGTGTGCAGTTTGCCAAAGTATATAAAGTAATAAATTGGCATTCCTCACACTTAGAAATTATATTTTTAATTGTACAACTTGACCCTAAAGTTGTACTGGAACCTAGTTTATTATATTATTCTTTTGTGATTTTTCATCTAAATATAACGCCTTGAAGAAATTTTGAATAAAAAATGATTTTTTTAAACAATCATAACTGACCAAAGGCAAAGGCAATACATATTGGTGTATGCTACCTTTTTGTTTTTGTTTTTGTTTTTTCAATGAGCACCAGTTAATTTATAGATAGGTTAGAGTAAACTATATTTAGCTATCTGGAATTAACATACTAGTTTTTTTAAATGACTCATGAGCATACAGTCCATTTAATGTGTCCTAGAGCCCCAAAATTAAGGCTTTGGGACCCAATAAAATTATGCACTGGGTTCTATCTAAAGGCCATCTTAACTTCTGATGACTTCCTCAGCCATTAGCCTCTGTGCAGACATAAGCAAAGAAGTGCAGAAAGGTTTTCTTAAGCAAAGGAAGAATGCCAATACAGCATCCTTGAATGCAGGTGCCTGCTTGAAGCAAAAGCTTCATCTGAATAGTCCTGTGCAGCTAGTCCTCAAAAAGTGCCTCTCCCAAGAAGCTACTTTAATAAAAGATCTTTAGAACAAGACTACCTTATATTTAGTATCCCTAATTCACCACTGGCCAACTAGAAAATTATATCCTTTACCTATTAGATCCTTATCTTATCATATAAATACGATCCTTATCTAATCATATAAATAAGATCCTTATCATATAAGTGTTCTCTTCATGTTCAACCCTCTGAGCATCTGGTTTAACTCTGCGAACTGTGCCGGTTCTCGATCGCAATGGTTTTCGAGCCTTCAATACTTTTTGTTTTTATTTTAACACAGTATTTGTTCTTACTCTTAGGCAAATGTCACACTCCCCCAAACTACCCCCTAGTATAAAAAGTAAAAAGTGATTATTGTAACAGCTAAGACTACTTGGTTCACTCTGTAGAATAACTATTTCTTTCTATCAGATGTATTGATGTGTTCAAATTTCATACACTTGATCTGCTTTGACATGCTAAAAATATGAGGATTTTCTTATGCATAGCTTTTAGGATTGTCTCTCTCTAAAGAGTGTAACAGTAGATATATTATGTGTATTTTTTTAGAATCCTGTATTAGTTATTTGTATACATTTCTTGCCAGCTTCTAGAAGCATAAGATTCTTAAATGAATTCTTTTCTTCCTAGTTCTACAGTCCTGCTCCCAACTATATCAAGAGAGTGGAAAAAGTAAGATGCTTGTCAGGTCTTGGTCTGAGTCTAGACTCTCAGCTTCTAATTAGTTCCCAAACCATTAAAATTGGTGCAGAATGGTGCCCATAATAGAGGAAATGTTTTTTTCCTTCATTCCTTAACAGAATTGAGAACTAAAAAGAATAGAACTATAGCTATGATCTCACATGCTGTGTCTCATGGATAGTGGACAGACAGATGTAGGGAAGCCATTCAATTGTTTTCACATGAGTCAAATAGGAGCCTCATCAAAACATTCCAAGCATGGTCTTCTGCCCAATTGAGAAAAGGCAGCTAGGAAACTCTTTTATTACCAATTAATTAGAAAGCTTCTTTTATCACATACTGGTGAAGAGCCATATGTAAATGAATGCAAATAACATATTCAAAACAAAACCCTTGACCCTTTCATAGAGCTAAGAGTTTAAATTGGGATTGTGTACATACATGCAAGATCATTCACATCCATCCTCTTAACTTTTAGCTTCTCATTAAAACTGCATACTATTTAGGTAGACATGCATGCATGGGAATACGTAGAAAGAATATTTTACACACACACAAAGTAATTACTCTGATAAGTAGAAAAATAATAATGAATAACATCTTCCACAATGTATAGTCAATGCCAGTAGTCAGCTTTCAAAGATATATCATATTGTATTGCAGACTAAGCACTTTGAGCAAATTACAAACTTGTCATGCTTTTTCAAAAAACTATTGTTAGTTTTAATTTATTATGAGAAAGTGACATGGTCTGGTACGGATTAATTATACTAAGTTATAGAAAGGAGTTACCAAAGGATATATTAATTTTCCATTAATATGTGCTAGTGTTGGTAAAATTGCTTTTAGAATTTCCAATTTCTGATTTTTGAATACATTTTGAAATGATTTTATCCTCCCACTGTTAAAATGCTGAATCTAAATATGCACCAAAGTGTAGATAATGTTTTAAGGCTAAATATTTACATTTGAAAACTGATGTAGGCTTACACTTGCATACTTTACAGTGTCTGTTTTAAAACCTTTGGCCAAATATCAGCTATTGCTTAAATTATCCATCACGAATTAAGTGTGTCAACATGTATTTCTCTTCAGGGTGGTCAACAGAATGTGCTCTACCCAGAGGCAAATACATATCATTGCAGACATTTTTGTTACAATGCAGTCACTTCCCCATCTTCTGTGCCCCAGTATTTGCTTGAAGGCTGGGTGACACTGTGTCTGTGAGCACCTTTTCCTTTTCCCTGTCCTCCCACCTCTGGAGCTCAGTGCCCTTGATAAAACTGGGCTAACTTTGTGCTTTCTCCTTGCTGTCTGAGAGTGTCCTCTGGTTTTACTTCTTAAGTTGATTAGAAATGAAGCTTAAATGCGGAGATGTTAATTGATTTTCTTCTTCACAGATTGCACAAAAGAACGTTTTAAGAGGCTTTATGTAGGAACATATCTTATCAACGCGAATTATAAAGGAACCCGCTATAGAATTCTAAAGCATAAGAATATCATGTCCCTTGGGCCTCCACTCTAGCACTTACTCAATGCAAGAACACGTTGTTCTATTAAATTGGCATTCCAGGATGCACACCTTCCCGACACGATTACTGAAGAAAAA
>NW_022107431.1:54904665-54918260 GCF_000313985.2 Echinops telfairi | reverse complement strand
TGATCTTAGGGGCTAGAGTAGAAGGCAAATGTTTTGAGAATGATGAGGGCAGTGAATGTACATATGTGCCTGACACAATGGATGCATGCATGGATTGTGATAATAATTGTACGAGCCCCCAATAAAATAATAAAAAAAAAAGAATATCATGTCCCTTAAGTGTGGTGGGAGCATCTCTCATTCCAATATTTTGAAAGCCGAGGGATTTGATTGCATTACTCTGTTATTCTACTATCAGCCTATGTCATTGGGTTTGGGAAAGCTTTGAACTTTATTCAACAGAACCAGGAGAAATCTGTGGTGGTCACAGTTGCTCCAGTTTATGCAGCACTGAAAGAGAAAGGAGAATTACTCTTCCTCCAACCTACCCATGTGGAAATGAGATTTCTGTGATATTCATCTTGTCATCTTAATGTACAATACCATTTCCAAATTTTAATTATATTTTTAATCTTAAAATCATAGTTAATATAGTTGCTTTGTTTAAATCACTTGTAAAGTAATAGTCACATGTTGATTTCACAGGAAAAACCTGATGCTATGCCATTTTTGTTTCTTTTCCTAACATATTTTGAACACATATACTACAGTAATCTGTAATATTCTTGGGTTCTATGTATGCAGTGACAGACTCAATTATCTAGTAAATAATCTATTTCTATCAACAAAATTATTCCTGTTTTTTGCTCTCAGTCACGTATATGAAACTACCTATTAGACCAGAGAAATAATTTGGCCTAATTGCTAGAGAGTACACCATGCCTATCCAAACAAGGTGTTTGAATTTTTTGTTCTGAGGAGGTAATGTGCAAAACCTCCCATTTCCTCCAATTCCAGACAATCAGTGGTTTTCACTTGTCCTGTGCCCACTTGAGAATTTGGCTTCAACCACCAGTTCCCCTGCTGGAGGCACTGGGAAACAGTGTTGGTAGATTCGCATGAATGCTTCTCTTACTTGCAGGAAACGCTTCAACAATACTGGTGATTTGACATCAACTTTGCAGATGTAGCATAACCCTTGCCTCTATATATTATAGTACTATATATATATACACAAACACACACATACATATAAATAACTTAAAGCAGGCTCTTATGTAAATTAGTCCTTCTTAAAAGACCTTGATCTAGATCAAATGAACAAACAAAAATGCTTCCCCAAGATGCCATGAGGGGGTGGTCGGGGAATCACTGAAATGAAAACTACAAGTTCAGTGGTTCAAATTCACTGGCCACTCTGAAGGAAAAAGACGAGGCTTTCTACTCCCAGAAAGATTTACGAAGACCCGGTTGTTGAGAGTCAGAACTGATTTGAAATCAGTTGGTTTGGTTTGGGTTTCCCCAGAGTAAATCCAACACGGACATTTAATTTGAAACATGTTTAATCATCACCATCACATGAGTAAACAGCAAGTAGATCTCTCTTTTGTGATCCAAATGGGTTTGGTATCCTCACCGATTACTCTTTCAGGCAGAGAAGGCTGGTAACAGACTGACAGTATCACAGTCACATGTCTTACGGTGAAGACCAAAGACGTATTTAAATCAGTGACTGCTGTTGGACAGCTCTGGAACACAGAAGAGGCAGGAAGCCCTGGATAAATGATACAAAGCCATTCCTACCCCTACATAAGCCGACCGACCGAATGCCAACTTCAAACGAGTACTACAGCAGGTGAGATCCCAGGATAAAAATCATCATCTAAGTATTTTCTTTCATCAAAGTTATATACTAGATTCTTTTATTAAAACTAAACATATAAAAGGGTAACAGATGTGTGCTCAAAATGCATGCATGGTACTTCTCTGTGACCTATATCTTCAGGCATGTGGGTCCAATCTATATGTGAGCTCCAGGAGGGAAGTCTTATGATCACTCCAGTCAGTCTATCAATAATGCATTAGGTCTCCACTTAACGTTGACACTGCCTTAGATAACACACATTCACAAGTGCTGACTTCTCCCTGTCCAAATTGCCAAAGGGTAGTTTAGCAGTAGAACTTTGGCTGGAGAAATTGAAAAGAGCAAATTACCGTAAAAATCAGAACACAAATCTTGAATAGTTACTTCAGCACACTTATCCAAGTAGTTAAGAGTGTGAAACTCTCACTCTTTAATGATGTTACAGGGTTTGGACAAGCAGGTAGTTCTATAGTACTGAAGAAATGTAAATTGGTAATACATTTCTGGAAAAAAAATATTTCAAAAAGGAATATAAAGTGAAAGACTTGGAAATGTTTTTAAAAAGGTACGAGTAAGGTGGGTTCATTGGTTCATTGATGTCTCTAGTGAAAATTTCATGCGATAATAAACAATGATTTTATACTTTGATTTGTCTCATTGGTTTGATGAAGCCTTGAAAAATGTCCAATTAAAGTTAGGAGGTAAAAAGCATATGGAGAGACTGTCATTGAGTTGATTTCAACTCAGAGTCTCTATAGGACAGGCTACAACTGCCCATATGGGCTTCTGAGACTGGAACTCTTTATAGGAGTAGAAAGTCTCATCTATATTAGCCCTACATTATAGCTAGAATCTATCAGAGTTCTATAAAAGTCTTAACTACAAAAATAACACAATGCACACAATTTAGAAATAAGAAAGCAATGATAAATAGAAGTACCCAAACTCAAGAACAGCCCCCTGCTATTAAGTCAATTCAAACTCATAGATACCCTTTAGAGAACTGTCCCTGTGGGTTTCCAAGACTATAAATCTTTACAGGAGTAGAAAGCCTCATCTTTTTTCCAGAATGTGGCTGAGGGTTTTGAAGTTCTGACCCACTACACAGTTCATAACCCACTACACAGCCAGGTCTCCCAGGATGGCACAGATTGTTAAATGCTGGGTTATGAAACAGAAGCTTGGTGACGTGAACATACTCTGAATCATCTGGAAAGAAAACCCTGAGATCTACTTCGAAAATGCCATGTTCTTGAAAGCCCTGTGAAACACAGTTCTCCACTGCCACACATGGGTCATGAGCCAGACCAATTCAATGATTTGGTTTGGGGTGGCAATTGTACAACTTGGAATGTCTCTGAATGGCATTGATGATTGCCATTTGACTACAAAAAAAGAGTAAAATCCTGATGGGATGGATTGGCTGTAACAATGGGCTCAAACGGAATTGTAGGAATTGTAGGAATCATACAGATATCGCCAGTGTTTTGTACATAGGGTCCCGCTACGAGTCAGAACTAACTTCTAGTACCTAACAACAGCAATAACCCTCAACTAAAGGCTGGCAGTTCAATCCATCCAGTGCCACCCTGGAAAAAGGTCTGATGATTGCTTGTGTAGCAATTAAAGCCAAGAAAACCCATGAAACAAGTCTACTCTGTAATATGTGGCATCACATGAGCTGTAAGAGACTACATGCCAACAATTATTGACTTACACAACCTGGCAAATGACTGGTTGCAGGGGAACATACAAAGAATGGCTTAACAGTGGCTGCTAGGTTTTCATTGTGGCTAGTGGGAAGATGACGACTTGTACTAGAGACTAAAATAAGATAAAAGGCCTTTTCGGAGGGCCAGTGTGATGTGCTGAATTACGTATAAGCAGACTATACTTAGATGTCCCCAGGAGGAGGCATGAATCTCAAGCTAGGGTAGAGATCTAGAAAAGCAGGAACAGAGACCATTTTCACATAATAGTAATACTTAATTTCAGTTTTTGACCACTACCACGAGAGAGCCACGTTAAGCTGAAGATAAGAGACCCTGAAATCAAAGGGGTGATCTCCAGTCACTTGTTAGGACCCTGGCTGCTCCCACCTTCTTTCAGACCCTGTTGTGTCCACAAGGATCATGAAGTGGTAGATTGTAAGGGCCGCTGATGTGTCAGTCACCTGTCCTCCAGAGAAGACCACAAATGCAGCAGCAGAACTGAAGCACCGGATGATACACAGTCCTCGCTGCTTCCACTGCTAATCAGGAATTCCCAGTCTGCCTCTGGAAGTCAGAAGTATGGGAAATACGTCTAGATTTAGCTGACCTGGCTTCACTGCAGTCTATTCAACATCACAGCAACAGCTAAGCCTTCAGTGACATGCAAGTGGTGTGCTTAAGGTATATTGGACAAAAGTAGATCCCAGGTCTCCTGCCTGCAGTGACATGCGAGTGGTGTGCTTAAGGTATATTGGACAAAAGTAGATCCCAGGTCTCCTACGTGGATGCTGAGAATTCTACCAGTGAAACCTCACCACTGCTAAACTAGAGTGCATAGCAGTCACACTGTTTTAACCACTCTACAACAAACACACACATTTATCAACTTCTTAATATAGGTAAAAACAGATTATATTTGTTTATGATATATTAATTAAATGAATATTACTTAAGGCCTGTTTTTGTGTCAGGGTAAGACACCATCCCTGCTACACATGCATTTTATCATCTATTTGGAAATAAATTATACTTATGTTTTACCAGAAAGTGTTCATAGATTATAGTAATACATAAAAAAAATTAAGTTCTTGAGGGAGGGAAGGAAAAAATGAGGATCTGATACCAAGGGCTCAAGTAGAAAGATGTTTTGAAAATGATGATGGCAACAAATGTAAAACTGTGCTTGACACAATGGATGTGTGTATGGATTGTGGTAAGAGCTGTACAAGCCCCCAATAAAATGATTTTTAAAAATTTTACTAGGTATTTTTCTTATTTAAAATGACAGAGTACATGAATTTGCCTCCCCCTACTTTTGAGATTCCATTAAAACTGGATCTCAACCTTCCTGATGCCGTAACCCTTTCATACCCTCATGTTTTGCTAACCCCCAAACCATAAAATTATTTTTGTTGCTACTTCATAACTGTAATTTTGCTACTGTTATGAATTGGGTAACCCTTGTGACAGGGTCATTCGACACCCCCCCCCAAAGGTTGAGAACCGCTGCATTAAAATGATGGGAAATAAATAAATTTTTAAGGAAAGAAAATCATATTTAGAGAAAAAAATAACATCGCATACATTATTTCAAAGCCATTTACAAAGAGGGCAAAGACGTGAAAGCCTAATGTATAAAATACTCAATAAGGTATAAAACCTGGGAAAGAGGGGGGAAAGTGAGAGTACTGAACAAGAAATGTTTATATTTGAATCAGAGTTCATTGCAAGCAAGCCCAGGACGATAGCTGTGCAGGGAGATTAAAAAGCAAGACGCTTCATTAGAAGAGAAACACCACTGAGTTCAAAGAAGAAAGACTGGTTAAAGGAACGGAAAGGATCCCATAGATATACAGTATGAAAATGTAGCTAACTGGACATCACTGGAAAAAGACTTTTACCTTAAATTATAAGCCCTTATTTTTACCCAAAGGTAAATGTCTTCTTTGATATAATATTATTAAATAAAAATCTGCCATTGAGTTGATCATGACTCATCAAGAACCTATAAGGCGGAATATAACACTTCTTAGGGTTTCTGAGACAAAGCAGACAGACCGTGACTTCCTCCCGTGGAGCAACTTGTGGGTTTGAACCGCCTTGCTGTTAGCAGCCAAATGCCTAGTCCACAGTGGCACCAGGCAAGGTGCAGATGAAAGAAAAAGACGGCCAGAGCCTTAAGAACTAGGTTAATGCAATTTTTTAAAAAAATGTACCACTAGCAGACAGCAAATCTTTCACTTGCTGTTTCAGCTGTAGATTTCGTAACAGCATTCCTTGTCAATTTTCTGGAAATAACCCATTTAAGAGATCATTAGATTCTATAGTAGATCTATGAGCTGGAGTTAGAACTGGCACTTGGTTTTTGTGTTTTTGTTTGTTTGTTTGTTTGTTTGTTTTTTAATCATTTTACTGGGGGCTCTTCCAACTCTTATCACAATCCATACATCCATCCATGGTGTCAAGCACATTTGTACATTGGTTGCCATCATCATTCTCAAACCATTTGCTTTCCACTTGAGCCCTTGGTATCGGCTCCTCATCCCCCGCTCCCTCCCTGCTTCCCCCTCCCTCACAAACCCTTGATAATTTATAAATTATTATTATTTTGTCATATACTACACCGGCCGATGTCTCCCTTCACCCACTTTTCTGTTGTCCATCACCCAAGGAGGAGATTACATGTAGATCCTTGTAATCGGTTTCCTCTTTCCGCCCTCCCTCCACCCTCCCGGTATCGCCTCTCTCACCACTGGTCCTGAAAGGATCATCTGTCCTGGATTCCCTGTGTTTCCAGTTCCTATCTGTACCAGTGTACATCCTCTAGTCTAGCTGGTTTTGTACGGTAGAATTGGGATCATGATATTGGGGGCGGAGGAAGCATTGAGGATCTAGAGGAAAGTTGTATGTTTCATCGTTGCTACACTGCAACCTGACTGGCTCGTATCCCCCGCATGACCCTTCTGTAAGGGGATGTCCAGTTGTCTACAGATGGGTCTTGGGTCCCCAATTGGTACTCCCCCTCATTTACAATGATTTGATTTTTTGTTCTTTTATGCCTGATAACTGATACCTTCAACACCTCGTGATCACGCAGGCTGGTGTGCTTCTTCCATGCGGGCTTTGTTGCTTCTCAGCTAGAATAGTGCTTGTTTATCTTCAAGCCTGTAAGACCCTAGACACTCTATCTTTTGATAGCCTGGCACCATCAGCTTTCTTCACATTTGCTTATGCACCCGCTTTGTTTTTAGCGATTGTGTGATTGTGTCAGGAAGGTGAGCATCATGGAATGCCAGTGTAATAGAACAAAGTGTTCTTGCATTGAAGGAGTACTTGAATGTTGGCCCAATGTCCATCTGCTACCTTAATACTAAACCTATAAATATATGCACATAGATTTATATATATACATGCCTTTATTTAGACGTCTATAAATGAGAATTGGCATTTGTTTATAAAACCTGGCATGGCTTAATCCAGGCACATAACACAACAAAAATTCATCTTTCCTCTGAATTGTAATAAAGTGATTCAGAACCTTATACACTGGAATAATATTCTCTTTAGGAAATTATTTCAATCCCACCTTCCGATACAGCAAAGAAACTAACATTTACTTTATATAGTTTGGCTGAATTGTTTTAGTCTCAGATATTAGTGAAGCAGAAAATATGTGCTGTATCTGCAAAGCAAGGTTCCACTCCAATATAACCTGCACTTCAACATCCACTTTAGGTCTATGAGAGAAACAAAGGAAAATAGAACAGGAGAGTGTGCCATTAGAGACAAAGCTGACTTTTATGCTGAATCGTCAGAGAGTGAGCTGCTCACCAAGCATCTACAGATGAATCTAAACAACATATAGTTTTAGGTGGCAGAAAGGATGACTTCAAAATGACTCATCTGCTTCTCGCTGCTAGAGAATGTTGAGAATGTTGGCTAACTGAGACTCCACAAAGGATTAAACAATGAACAATGAATTCCAGGATCCAGGCTCTTCTCTTTCTCCCTTAACATCTAGTTCAAAGAAAAATTTAAGTGATATTAAAAAAGAGCCATTAAGCTATTACGGGGAGCAGGAGGCCACCACTATACTGACAATCACCTCTATCTTTCCTGTCTTGAGAGTTGGCATTTATGCAACGCTTGTGTTGCCCTCTCTGTGTGGTTTGCTGAATGTGAAGTGTGCAGAGTTATGAGCATTTCGCTAAGTGAGGGCAATACACCTTCAGCTGCAACAATCATTCTCCACGTAGGATGATTCATGAGAGCTCGTCTCCCAGTGCTTTTGACAAAAATGGCCTCATCAAGCTGCATTTTAATACACAGGCTTCATGCTACCCATGAATTCCATCATCGAGCAATCTTTGCTAGAAGTACGGTTGATGGCATGTTGTAACTGTTGAAATTTTTCTCTTGTATAATCCATCTTTCATCAAAAGCACAGTAGATTTGTCTGTTTAAATACACTTGTTATGTCAAAACAAAAACCACTGCCAATAAGTCAAGTCTGACCCATAACTACCCAATATAGGGTTTCTAAAACTGTACATCTTTATGAGAGTAGAACGTCTTCACTTTCTACCAGGAAGTGGCTGGTGGTTTTAAACCACTGACCTCGTAGGTAGCAGCCCAATGCCTAACTCAGAGAAACACAAGGCCTCTGAAATCAAGGCCACCTCAACAACTTGCCTGGATACCTACCAAAAAAGTTCAAACTAAGTGGCATCCCGTCCGTCTACTCTCTGTTTTCAACTACCTTTTGCATCCTTATTTTCTAGTTTACATCCATACATGCAGATACCAGCTACCACTGAGTTGATTCTGACTCCTGACAATCCCCTAACCTGTAGAGAACTGTGCTCCACAGGAGGATTGTGCAACAAATCGCCCAGTTAGCTACTAACTGAACTGTGGGTGGCTTGACTCCTCCCAGAAGCACCTGGTTGGCCTGTCGATTTACTTACGTGAAATCGTTCACTGAAAGCTCTAGGGAACAGAGTTGCCATGGGTCAGAATCAGCTGGACAGCAACTGTGTGAGGTGTTTCCTTGTAGCTGTTTTCCCTTAAGAATCAGTTAACCACTTATCTAAATGTACATATTCATCTACTCTTTTGTTCTCAACTGTTCCTTAGCCTATGGTGCTTCTAAAATTTCATTTTCCCTTCTTCAAAAATGCCATAAAACCCTTTTCTGGGTTTTTTTTTTTTTTAAGTTCTTTAGCTCAGTAAGATCTAATTGCCCTTTACTGTCTGCCCCATTGTTTGTTAAGTTTTCAAATTTGCAGAATATTGTCATTAACATACCTTTGGTTTATTTATTAATATACTTTCCCACTATTGCCTTTTAGGTAATTCCAACTAACAGTGACCTTATATAGGGCTTCTGATGCCGTAAATCATTATGGGAGGCAGATAGGCTCAGCTTTCTGCTGCTGAGCAGCTGGTGATTTTTGAACTGCCGGCCTTGAAGTTAGCGGTCTGATGTTCACCCAATAGCACCATATCTGCGTAACTTATCAAGCTATATTAAGAGCACTTTCCCCACCCCCCTCTTTGCATGTAAACTGACAAAATTCTGTTACACAAGGAAAACGGAATGGTGCAATGTTTGGAAAACTAGTTGGAGAGAAAGAATGAATGGGCCATATGTATTTCAAACAAAGAACTCGCTGCCATCGAGCTGTTTCTAACTCATGGCGACCCTCTAGGGTGGAGCAGAACTGCCCCTGTGGGGTTTCCAAGGCTGTGACTCTTCCCAGGTATAGAAAGTCCCATCTTTAGTCCTCAGAGAGCCTGGCCGTTTCAAACTTCCTACCTTTCCAGTTAGCGGCTCAATGCATTACCACTTCACCAGCAGGGCTCCTTTCTTTCCTGGAGTAGAAAGCCATTTTTCTACTGCTGAGCAACTAGTGGTTTGGAACTTCCAACCTTGAGGATCGCATGCCAATATGTTTGTTACTAGCGGTTACGCCTTCAGCTGCGTAATTAGACACAAGGCAGAGTTATTAGGTGGAGTCCCATTAATTCTGTGAGTCAGAAGTTTCTACTGGTACCAAGGGTAAAAGAGCTTGAAAAATATTTTTGGTGAATTTAAGAAAGAGCTTTGTTGCGAAACGCTTAGGTATGAAATGAGCCACCTTGTGAACTGCTGCACTTATTAGACTCTGAACAGAAGCTGCAGAACTCTGTCAGATTGCCACAGAAGTGTTCCTACAAGAGATGGCCTGTACGGCTTAAGTTTCCCTCAAATGCTAATCATCTAAATTCTAGACATATCTATACAGCCCTTTTCATTGTAACGCATGCGCCTCTGTGTCATTTGTTCCTAAAATTGCTTTAGGTGTCTACGGAATGGTGAACAGCCCAATACAGCTTCACATAAACTGCCCAAGAAACCATCCTTGTTACATGAAAAATCACATGAGAGAATTATATTTAAATACTCAATTTTTCATTCACTTAAATCTAGCTATTAGGCTAAAATGCTTACAAGGAAAAGAAGTGCCCAATTGCAAATCCCTAATGCTTAAAAATTTAAAGGATACAAAAGTTGTTTATAGCTTCTAACAATCAGATTCTGGAATAAATGAGTTTTTATTTTATTTTTTATTGTTTTGGGTAGGACTTTTTCTCAAAACCATCTTATTGGGAGTAAATACAGAGATCATATCATTCCATAGTTCACTCACATGCATCAGTATAGTACAATTTCTTCCACAATCACTAGGCAAACAAGAAATGAGTTTTTAAAAGTCATATAAATGCTATGCCACGTATCTACTTCTCTATGAATGGACAGTGCATGTATACGAGAAGGATGACTTGCCATTTGGTGGTGAGCAAAAACAAACTAAACTCTTGGCTAGACAACATTTTCAACAGGAGATTATTAACTTATTATTAAATTATAAAGTACAATCATTTATTTGGGCTTTGTTGTTTTTGTTTGTTTTGTTTTTAAGAAGCTCTGTAAATGGTCATCTCAATTAGGATGCAATGTCATAACCCCTGGTTTGTTTCATCGTAGGTAGGACAGGTAGCTCCAGATCTACCAGACATGGAAGATCCCTTACTTCTTATCGATGAGGAAAGAGCACCGTGAACAGAGGTGGGCTGGGGGATCACGCTTTGTTTGGTTGTTGTAGTTCCATGCCATTGAGTCAGTTCCATGCATAGTGACCCTATGTTCCTCAAAAGGAAACACCACCCATCTTGGACCAGGCTCACATCGGTTGGTATGGTGTGGCCCCTTGAGGAAGCCGCGGTGCCAATCTATCTTATTGAGGGTCTTCCTCTTTTTCTTCTTCCTTTCTACTTTACCAACTGTATGCCCTTTTCCAGGGATTGGTCTCTCCTGATAACAATCCAAAGTACATGTGATAAAATCGTGTCATCTTGTCTTCTAAGGGGCATTCTGGTTAAACTTTGTCCAAGACAGATTTCTGTTTTCTTCTGGCAGTACAGGGTAATTTCAGTATTCTTTGCCAGCATCATGATTATTCAGATGATTCTCCTTCAGTCTTCTTTATTCAGTGTCCAATTTTCAGATGGCAAATGAAGCAGCTGAAAAGATAAATGCTTGGATTAGGCATATCTTAGTCCTCATAGTGACCTGTTGGCTCTTCACACTTTAAAGAGGTCTTGTACAAAAGATTTATTCACTACAGCATTTAATTTTTTTCATCTGTTGCTTCCATGAGCTTTGATTGTGGATCCAAGTAAAATTAAACTCTTGACAACTTCAATCTTTTCTCCATTTATCATATCATTGACTACTGGTCCAGTCGTGTGAATTGTTGTCTTCTTTGCATTGAGATATAACACATACTAAAGGCTGTAATCTTCATCTTTGATCTGCAGCAGCAAGCGCGTCAAGTCCTCACTTGCAGCAAGCAAGGTTGTGTCATCTGCATTTTGTAGGTTTTAATAAGACTTCCTTCAAACCTGATAGCCCTTTCTTCTGTACATGGTCCAGCTACTGGGATTATTTGCTCAGCGTATAGATTGAATAGGCATGAGAAAAGGACACGGCATTGGTGCACATCTTTCCTGATTTTAAATCATGCAGTATTTCCTTGTTCTATCTGAAGGATTCCCTCTTGACCCGTTTCTCGGAGGCACAATGACGTGTTCTGGAATTCCCATTCTTCCCAATGCTCTCCAGAGTGTGTTCTGCTCCACATTGTTGAGCGCTTTTGCGTAATCAAAGACACAAGTACATCAAGATGTATGTCAAATCAGCAATGAGATCCCTTGTTCCACGTCCTCTTCTGAATCTGACCTGGTCCTCTGGCAACTCCCTATCGATGTACTGCTGCCACTGTTATTGAATAATTTAAAGCAAAACTTTACTCGCAGGTGATAATAAAGATAGTGTTCTAGAATGTTATGTAATTTCCACATTGTTGAATTGGCTTTCCTTAGAATGCGTACAAATATGGATTTACTTCTATTGGTTGACCAGGTAGCTGTCTTCCAAATTTATTGTAGGTGAGAGAGTGCTTCCAGTGCTACACCAGCTTGTTGAAACAGTTCCCTGAGGACTCCAATTACTGGAGCCTTGCATTTCTCTTCTGCTTTCCGTACCACTTGGATTTCCTCTTTCAAAACCATCAATTCTTGAGGATAGGCTACTTCTTGAAGTGGTTGAATTTTTTTTTTAAGCTGATGATGCCTTAGGATCACCATCAGAAGGAGGGATGGAGGCTGGGTCACTGCTGTGTCTTTTAGGAAACCAAAGTGAGCTGTTACAAAGATTGAATGAGGACCAAAAAAGGTAGAGAGGAGAGCAAAGAGACAGAAAACTCTTCCCTTCATTTTCTTTACCGTTGACCTGACGAGTGTAGGCTTCCAGCACCTCCAAATCCAACTGCCGTACCCTTTTTTGGAACTTCTTTCACCTCAAGTATCCCACGCGGAACGAGTGAGCATGCAGTACGTAATTGCAGAATGCAACTATGAACAAATGAATGATGCTGCATGATTTTTTCTACAATAACTTTTTATTCTCTTTCTTAAACGCTTCAGTGTTTCTCCATCTTCATAAAATATCATTTACATCTCTCACCTTCTTCAAAGTATTTTTTTTCTCTTTGATTGTATCTTCCTGGCCTACCTTATATAAAATCTTCATTTTTGACAGCCTGAACTCATTACTACATCTAAAATGCAACATACTGATTTTCACCTTTATATGTCTACTTGCCGCACCCCACGTCTCAATACTAAAATCATGCCCCCATTAAAGCTACAGCAGATTTTCAACGCTTCCATAAAGATTTCTTGATTTCTATAAAATATTCACCAAAACATTAAATAACGTGTCTGTAAAACGTGTTTTGCTTTGTTTTTCACTTTTTGAATTTCTTTTACTAACACAAGGACATAATTGACATGCAGAAATAACAAGTGCAATTACTTAAAAGCATAAATGTCTTTGTAAGACATTATTTATACTATTTATACTTACTTAATGCATCCCAGGTATCTTATTTCAGATTTTGCATAACATATTTTTGAAATAGTGCTTTTTGATGGGAGGTATCGCTGAATTCATTTCTTTCATTCCTCCTACCAAAATCTGGTTATTGCCTATAACATAGCCATAGTATTTTAGATTTTATGCCAACCAGGTGGCTTCATAAAACATGTTTTTAAAGAATTGCTAATCGTTTACTCCCAGGCATATGTAAATTTCCACAGCCCCTGCTTCTCTGGATCTTCCTATGAAATGGTTTTGCTTCCCACATGCGACCCACCACAGTGGATGCATTAACACTACATGATTTTAGGAAGATGAGCCACTGAAACTGCCTGATCCTATGAATGTACTACCAACCTATGTTCATGTTATTTTTACACAGAAACTAAGCTTTTGTCCGAGGTAAATTGTATGTTTATTTGTTAATTTTTAAACAGATTTTTAGTGAAGATCAGATGGATTTGAAGTAAGGTAAAAGTTCTATGTTTCTAATTCTAAAATCAGTAAAAATGCAGTAAGTGAAAAAATGAAAATTAAACCATAGCCCTACTGGCCTAATATCATTGCTCAAATTATCATGCATTTTCCTCATTTTTTAAATATATATTAACATAAACATGATATTTTACACACAAGCTTACATTACACATATTTCACTTAACAGTTTATATAACCACTGACCATGTTATTACAAAAAGTTTGCAAGCATTGATGC
>NW_022107431.1:54886349-54898918 GCF_000313985.2 Echinops telfairi | reverse complement strand
AATAATAAACTCACTGCATCACTGAGACCCAAAGGCAGGGTAACAATGATATAGCAGATATTTTGATAACATTTTAGGAGGTGAAAAATACACGCAAATCAGACTTCTGTTTCAAGGTCAAGTAGACACGATTACTCCTCGTTGCCATCAAGTTGGTTGTGACTCAGGGGGACCATATGCACAACAAAACCAAGCACCACCTCGTTCTTTGCCATCCTCAAAATTTTTTTTATAGTTGACCTCATTGTCGAAGTCACTGGATCAATCCATCTTGTCCAGGGCCTTCCTCTTTTGTGCTTTACCTCCACATTGGCCAACATGATGCCCTTCTCCAGGAACTGGTCTCTCCTGATAACGCCCAAATTAAGTGAGACAAAGTCTTGCTATCTTTGCTTCTGGCTCTGCTTCTTCTGAGGCATATTTATCTATTCTTTTAGCGGTCCATGCTATGGTCAATATTCTTTGAGAAAACCATAATTCTAAGGTACTGATTCTACTTAGGTCTTCCTTATCCATGTCCAGCTTTCACATACACATGAGTGAGAACATTGAAAGTGACTTGGTTTAGGCACACCTTAGTCATAAAAGTAACAGCTTTGTTTTTCAACATTTTAAGACTATCTTGACCAGCAGATTTACACAGAGCAATGCAGGTAGACAGTTTCCCCTATTCCTCTAGTAATATATAACTAAAACCTGGATATATGCATAAAACAAACATTAAAAGATTCAAAGAGGTGAGTAAAAAGCAAGTAAGTTAAGGGCATTGGGAACCGATGTACTCTCCACCACCACAAACCTTGAAAACATGGTGAGTAGAATTTCAGTCCCCAAAGTAGAAATATGACTGATCCCAATTGTAATAGTTACATAATCTGGTGTATTAAGAGTGAAGGGGTGGAGTTTAGCCTATCAATCAGGTCGCAGTTTGATGACCTCATTTGGAGGCGCTGCAGAGGTAAACCGATCACTGATGGCCAGACCCACATTCACGCTCTGCTTTATCTTCCTGCTGACAAGACACATGTAGCTACACTGATGGAGTTATAGTCCTGGAGCTGGAGAAGCCATGTGGAGACCCATACTAATGCTGAGATGCTTCCACTACCAATGGATCCACAAGACTTTCCAGTCACTGGCCTGTGATCTTTCTGCATTCGGCATCATTGCATGTGCTGCATGAGTCTGAAGAAGGAATTTTTAGATTGTTATTGGACATATGGACTAATATCAGACTTATGGACATGATCTGGACATGATCTGGGCTTGGGATGTTTTCTCAATATGTAATTTCTCTTTTATATAAAGCTCTTATATACACATATCAGTGTCTCTGGATTTGCTTCTCTAGTCAACCCGGACTAACACACCACTTATAAGAAATAAGCAAATGTTTAGATGCCAAAGGTTTTTACTAGTTAACAAAGACAGGAGCGAGGAGAACATAGGACTTCTTACTTAGGGATACTGAGTTTCTGTTAGTGAAGAATGATTTGGAAAATGATAGCGATTATGATTTCATAACATGATGAAATCAATTATTATCACATGTAAGTGTGGAATTGAGAGATGTTCTGTTATATATATTTTACTAAATATTAAAAATATATGTGTGACCACAAGGCAGAAACTTAGAGGACTGAGACCACAGATAGCAAGCCAAAACGTCTGAAAAGCAAAAGAATCAAGAAAAAATACCTTTTTAAATATATCTTCTTCTCTCCAAACTGTTTTTTAAATGAATGCATTTAAAAATTCCATTCCAAGATTCATACTTGTGAAGGCTAAAGACCAAGAAAGAGCCTGAAGTCTTTTACACATGAAGTGCAGGCACATACAAAGCAAGGGGAATCTTTCTAAAGCCGTGATTCTTTTGTCAAAACTAATGGAACTCTGACAACTATGAAGTAGTGACTTAATACCACTAAGGGCAGTGCTTTTGAAACCATATTCCTATAGCGACCAAAATACCAAGGAAGTATGAAAACAAAGGAAACACATTTACTCCCCATCCACCTTTTCAAGTAAAAAACAAAACACTTAAGATGGAGTCTATCCAAACTAGAAACAAAAGAAAAAGAAAAGAAAGCAAAGGGTAGAAGAAATGAAATACATGGAAGAACTAGCAGAACTTAAGAGTGCAATTTAAAAAAACAACAAAAATAATTAAACAAGAGGTAGAAGCCATAACAGGAAATAGCGATACTCCAGAGCAAAGTGGATCCCTGGTACTAAACCACAGGGTTAGAAACTGAGATGCAGGTGGCTCTGTCAGGTAAGTGTGGCACTGCTCACCGAAAGCATCTCACTGCATCATCCCAACAACGTCACAAAGAATGCAGGCGGCATGCCTATTTCCATTTGATGACCTCAAAAAGAAATTTGGAGTCACAAAAAAAGTATTTCCCCACGGTCCATCTCAGTGCTCTCGGATATCAGAATTCCAAGGCAGATAATCAAGCAGAAAAGCCAAGTTTACCATCTTGGCAACTTTACCTCTGCAAGAGCACTCACTGCCCCAGTATGGCAGTAAGGCGGGCTCAGGTTGCCTTCACATAAACACTCTGCCTCTAAAGTGCACACTAATCCTGGGTATTGGGCTGTTCACCACGAGTGTTCAGATCCACCAGCTGGCGGTTCCTTGTGAAAAAAGATTAGGGTATCTGCTCCCAGAGGATTTAAAGGCTTGGAAACCTACAGGGTTGATTCTACTCTGTCCCAGAGGGTCAAGAGGAGTTGAAACAGACCCGATGGCAGAGAATTTGGCTTTAGTTTTGGTTTTGGTAGCAATGAAATTCTATTGACTTTCTCATCTCTTCAACATATGATTAAGCAATAAATGGCATTCCAACTGATCCCTTACGCACTTGCTAAATATTCATGGCATGGTGGGTGCTGTGTATTCTACATGCTACAGCTTCATGGGAATTCTGTTCTCTCAATCTAGAAAACAAAATTTTATAGTACACAGCTTTCATTATTTTCACAGCAACTAATTTTTTCTGTGAGTTTCAAGTTAGGCCTTTTCTTACCAAAAGAAAAACCTATTCTTATATTTTGAAAAAGAGAATCACAAATTCAGAGACTTTCTTACTCAAAGGCAAAGAGACAGCACTATAGCTGTCTGTCATAGTGTCTAGTGCTTCCACCACAAAAATGCCACAAGTCTTTTTAACAAGCAAATTTATTTCCCTACCAATGAGGAACTAGAAGTGCTAAAGGAAGGCGTCAGCTCAGGGAAAGGCTTTCTATCCCTCGTGCTGTCTGGATGCTCTTCAGCTTCTGTTCCTCGCCTTCTTGGTGACAGTCATGCAGCATGGCTCAATCTTCCCCTAGCTCTGCGTATTTAATCTGCTCGTCTAGCTCTCAAAATATTGGCCCCAAACATGCACTACATTAATACTTCAAGTTGTGTCGGCAGTCAAGCACATTGGCTTTCACCAACTACAGATATCAGGGGTGACACAGTTCAATCTACAACACCGTTTTGAACATCCTTAAAGGACTTAGAGGAAAGTGTTACCTTTTTTATTATTATTAAACCCAGGGTGTTTGGAAGTACTTTGCTGAATTGTTCACAAGAGAGTCAGAGTAATTGTGAAGAATTGAACTAATTGAATTACGACTCTGATACGTGTGTCGTAAGAGACACCAGCGACTCTGATGTCGGGCATAAACAATTGCCAGCCGTCACACCTAGGCAAAACTAGCCAGGCACATAGATACCCAGATAGCACTCAGTCCACAGAATGAATTGTTGGAAAGACTCATTTGTTCCTTTGTGTTTAAGTGTAGGAATTAAACCTCTTTGAAATACTGCCTAATTATCACCTCTCCCTTTTAGAGAACATAAGCAAAACACCCCTTCAGGAACTGCTTGAGCAGTCATGCACGTTATTTAGGGCCTCCGCAATGCATCCAAGATGTCCAACCGTCCTCTCCTTCCGAGGGACACCGGCGACATTTCTCAGCATCCGCTGCAGTTAAAAATCTACTTGAGTGTGTCCTAGCTAACAGAATGTCAAAGAAAGGAATGTTCACCCATCTCGTCCATGTCTGGGCCATAAAAATATGTGACACCCTCCACCCCCCTATGCTTTTTCACCCAGGAAACTGAATGGAATAGACCAAAACGACCATGGAAATTACATGCAGGAAATGGCTGGGGAAGAAGTAGAAACAATGCATTTCACTGAATCAGAAGGAAGCGCACTCACCATCAACTGATCAGAAAAAACTATTTAAACTAGACGGTTGGGTTAATGTATACATTTTTGTTTAGTTGCTACATAAACTGTTGTTACCATTCACTTTCACCTGCATTTCAAAACCCCAACCTAATAGAAAGTTTTCCAAACACAGTTGACCTTAAGGCATGGTACGTAGCATACAACCATTGACTGTGCTTCAAATATTAGCCTGGGGTAATAGTCCCCTTGTGAATTCCTTATGGTTTCTACAATTTCAACGGAGGAAAAAGCCAACAAACTAAATCCATTAAATACAGTTCCTCAGAAGAAAAAGACTATGTCGACTTTGAGAATAATCTTAAGGGAATATAGCCATATAAACATTACTCACTGGTGAAGATACGACATTAAGATTATGGCATTCAGGTTCCAAGACATAAAATATAAGAAAATGGAAAAGGCACCTTAAGTTGAAATGTCATGAGATTCTTACTAAATGGTTTCATTTATGGCTAGGTAGTGATTGAACATTTGAAAAAACATTATCACCATCTGTAGAAACATGTGAGGCCTCTGTGGTCCTAAACTAATTGGCAAAATAACAGGCAAATGGATGTTCACAATTCACAGTTTTGGGTTGAAGAGAGTGAGGAAAAAATGGTAAGATTCCACTGGGAGAGAATGATATAACAAGATGCATTTGCATTACTCAAAAGAATAGTAAAGAACTTGCACTTCCTTCTGCTCTTCCTAGTTAAGGACATGTCTAAGCATCGCCAATATAATGAAATTCAGAACAGCTCATGTGGTTTCTTCACTTTTTCATTATTGATAATTGTATTCTATCCATTCATTATTATCTCAATGATTCAGATTTAAAATGTGCTAAATTCCTTCTGTCCCTTATATGCTTCAATTACTCAGCTATTTGTTACTCAGCAATTACTCCGACTTCTTTTTCCACTATTATATATAATGTCTACAAATCTATTGTCAGCCTTTAGAAAAGACAGCTTTCTTTTTCTGGCACCTAGACTCTTAGCCAAACCATCGTATTTTCACACCATGAAATAAAGAAACACAAAGGTTTTCTCTCATCTTGTTTTAGGTTCAGTAACAACAGAAAGGAGGCACACACAGCTCACACAGTTTTGGATGTGAGGAGGGAAATGTTACTTTGTTTTTTAACCACACTGCCCTTGTCACTGTTTCTCAATATGACGCTGTCTGTGCAGACACAATATGGAAGGACAGGCTCCCACTCCCAGACTGTCTCAATGAGTACAGTCTGAGAGCATGTGTGTTCATTCTCAAAACGACAGGCCTTAATTCTGCCCCTGCCCATCAGCGCGCTATCATGCCACCTTACGTTTACATGGTAGTGTGTGTGCAAGTGGGTTCTAGTATTCAAATCATGATAAGCTTGACAAATATTGCAAAGAACACTAGATAGGAACTATTACAAGGAACGCTGTAGCAAAGCAGACACCCCCCCCCACCACCATGTTTTGTTATAAATTCCTAATTATTCAATACTGCACAAAGTTCCTTTTTATATTCTCTTTTACCCTCTGTGCACACGTGCACACACACAAGTTCAACCTTGAAGCAGGTAAGGTTTAGAGAACGGAATCAACCAATACTGCCATAAAGTTAATGGAGCTCCTCACCCGCTAGCCTTGGACAGGGATGTTCCAAGTCATTAGCATATCCTCTGTTTTTGGCAAGATGCCCTAGTTGTGACTGGGCTTTCAAACAGTGAGAGCCAGCAGGGGTAGAAGCAGCACTTTCTGCCTTCCACATGAACGATCAGAGATCACAGAGGAAGCATATTGGTGGTTGCTGGAGACACTGGTCCCTTGAGTCAAAAGAAAGGGGCAGCATTATGTACTCTGAGTCCATTACATATTCTTTTTCCTTTCCCTGTGTCTGATTCTTGTGTAGCAATTCCAAGAGCTCTTCAATTCCTCGTGGCAATCAACCCCTTGCCAGCAAGCCCTGCCTTGACTGCATTACGGACTTTGGGCAGAAGGAGCTTGGGGACTCCTGTGAAGTCAGAAAGCGAAAGCACCAAAGCACATCAGGACCCAAATGAAGATGAATAATGAGGGGCTACGCCCCACACAACAGATGACACAGGTAAGGTTAGGGTCATTTAAGAAAGTCACACCGAGATTTCAAATTTGTAAGAGTTCAAATTTCCCCTTACTAACGAGCTTTAAGAGTAGGAATGCTTTACAAGGAGCCAAGCTAAGAGTGGAGGAACAACAAACAAAAATGTAAAAGCACATCATTGAACTGTGAACGCAGAGCCTAAGCTATTCTAGGTATTTCCAAACATTTCATGTTTTAATTGGCTTCCCAGGCAGACACCAGAGTCTACAAATCACATTCCCTTAATCTTGTATTGATTTTCTGAGATGCTTCCTGTTTCTATGACTACTGTAATCAATTAATGTCTTGTAAATAACAAGACCATCTTCTCTTCGTATTTTCTTTCAAATGAAGCCTGAATGCAGTCTTTCCACAAAATGATCTGACATTGTCTCTAACTCACCAAGAACTGCATTACAGTGGGAAAATGAATTACCATTTTTCTCGAGTATAAGCAAATCCGAATATCAGCCAAGGCACCCAATTTTATCACAAAAACTGCATTAAAAATGTGTTGAAAAGCTCAGCTTATACACAAGTATATACAGTATATGTTTTCTTTATAAAGGAAAGGGAAAAAAACAGCTTGTGGAGCTTCTGCGCCAAGAAAGTACCAAAGTGCCTTGACCTAGCATCAGAAATGGCTTGTGTTTGTGGATGGGTGTTGGTCAACGTTCTCGTTAGCCGTCATCAAAGTGGTTTCCCACTGGCCTCCTGCTTTACCAGAGAACTGGAATGCTGGTGGTACCTCCAGAGGGCAGATCCCGGAGAAGACAATGGTTCAGGCAGCACTGTCGGGGAAAGAATGAGAGGCCCCCAGCCAGCCATCTGTGGCATCTTTTCTATTTAGATTGTACTGTTTATCCCAAGAAACAGGTTTCTACTGTATTAAAAGGTAAGGATTTCAGGCTGGGTCAGGGAAATTACACCACCTGATATTGTCTATTTTTCCAATAAACAGTCCTAGAGATTAGAAACGAGATTCGGAAAAGAGCAGCTCTCTGGAATCAAAACAACCTGCATTCAAGCTTTGATGTGCACTGAGAAAATCAGCTAAGCATCTTAATTTCCCTGAAGTGTAATACTCTGCCCTATAAAATCAGATGGATATAATTACTTCCAGAGCAGTCTGGGGGCTCTCTGGATCAACTCTCTCCATCTTTTGATCCACAACCATTTTTCTATCCGAGAGATCATTACAACACAAAACAGTGATCAGGTCCCTTTCTTGCTTCAATCTGCTTCATGTCTGAACAGAACCGGTCAAACCACATAGCACGCCGCCTTCCATTCCATACTTTTCGGTCTCAGCCCACCGGTCCAGGTTTATTTCCGGTCACTGGCCAAAATTTGCTCCTCATTCCAGCTGTGTCGTAATATGTTCATCAAGTACTGCCAAAACCCTATTGCTGTATGTTTGTTCAAAGGGTCTCCCCAAAGCCCCACTGTCTGAAATTCCTTTCTCTCTTAACAAATTCTTGCTCAACCCATAAGGTCCAGGACTGTTGTACAATCACCACCATTTCAGTTGTGCCTGAAGGTTCTCCCCAAAGAAACAAAGATAAAATTTCATTGGATGAAATAATTTCATTTTTTATTTGGCTTCCAACATGAAACTATATTTACCATCCGATATAAATGTGGCTCTGTGTCACTTAACCACGAGAGAAGTAATAGGGGGAAATGCATTATTTACAATCTGAGTATTAAAAGCGAAATGTGTTATTATTACCATTCCCAATGTCAATCACCCTTCATTCTCCACAGCCTAAGTTCTCAGTGTATTGTGATAAAAGGAAGCATGCATCCAGAAACATATGCCACCTGAAAAATAAGCTGATCCACGTCAATCACTTTAATTATTGAGACCGCCTGCTAATAGCAAGATATATCACTTCAAATGTAATAATACTTTAAAATTGGTATTTTGGTGCCAGTTTTACAACTGAGGATTCTGAGATTCAAACAGGCTAAGTAACTTACCTACGGATATAAAATGTGGCAAAGTTGTCATCCAGATCTGGTTACCTCCAAAACTCATTCTCTCCCCACCTCTCCACAGTGTCGCTCAATTGCCCTTGTAGTGTAATCCAGTGTGAACACCATTGCAAGAGTCTCCACATCTTTAGCCAAAGGAGCAGGGACTCTCTCTAGCGAGGTCACTCAAAAAGCTCGCTTCTTTTACTCAAAGGAAAAGGGGATTGGTGTGTGTAGTACACATTATATAAGCCACTTCAAGGCAAATAAAGATTAAGACTTTTCAAAATATAGTCACCTCTCATTCATAACACATATCAGTCAAATCCGTTTTCTCTCCGGCACCTGAACCCTAGAACTGTACTGGGTTATGTGTAGGGCTGCTAACCACAAGGTCAGCAGTTAGAAACCAGCGATGGCTCTGTGAGAGAAAGATGAGGCTTTCTACTCCAGAAAAGATGTATGGTCTCAGAAATCCACAAGGATAGTATCAATCTGTCCTGCACAGTCTCTATGAGTGGAAATCCAATAAATGGCAGTAAATGAATTAATAAAATCAATATAGCTGAATGGTGGCTTGATATAAATTAGCACTAAATTTCCCTGAGTTAAAAAAATTGACATTTGTGGTGGTGTTGATGGGGCATGACTCAAAATGAAAAGAAACAGTTGCAAAGATCTATTAACAATTGGAACATGGAATGCATAAAATGTGAATCTAGGATAATGGAAGTCACCAAAAATGAAATGGAACCCATAAAAAATCTATTTCCCAAGCATTACTGAGTTAAAATGCACTGCTGTTGCTCATTTTGAATGAGACAATCATATGATTTACTATGCTATAAATGAAAAATTCAAGAAGTTGTGTTGCATTCATTGTCAAAGAACATTTCAAGGTCTATCTTGAAGTAGAATGCTGTCTGCGATAACATCTATACAAATACAAGGAAATGAAGTTAATACAACTATTATTCAAATTTACCCAACAACTAAAGCCAGTGAGGAGCCCTAGTGATGTAGTTGCTAGGAATTGGGCTGCAAACAGCAAGGTCCAGAGTTCAAAACCACCAGGTGGCCCAAGGGAGAAAGACTGGGTTTCCTACTCCCATAAAGAATCACAGTCTGGGAAACACACGGGGGCAGTTCTACCTGCCATATAAGGTTGCTCTGAGTCAGCATTGACTAGATGGTAGCTAGAGAAAGCCAGTGGAGAAAAAATGAATAATTCTCTCAACTTCTTCAGGCTAAAATTGATTCAACATGCAATCCAGATCCATTGATAATTACTAGCGATTGAAATGCTAATGTTGGACACAAAGAGAATGGTACAGTCTTTAGAACATGTGGCATGGATTATAGAAATGAGCTAGAGATCACATGATGGAATTTTGAAAGACCAAGGACTTCTTTAATGCAAACCCTTTGAGAACAGCTGAAGAATAGATTTGACTCATTGAACACCAGGACAGAAGACCTGACAAACTGTGGGATAGCATTAAGAATGTCACACATGAACAAAGCAAAAGATCATTAGAACCATAAGAAAAAATAAAGGATCAAAATAGATGTCAGGAGAAGCTCTGCGACTCTGCAGACTTCACTGGTTCTGAAAAAGAAATGATGAAGTAAAAGAGCTGAACAAAACATTTCAGAAGACTGCTCAGAAAGACTAAGAATTAAAATGTGCAAATGCCTGGAATAAGAAATCCCCCCAAAAGGAAGAACACACTCAACATGTATCAAACAGGAGACAAAATTTCAAGCCCGGAGTTCTAATTTTGAAATATTATATGTGCAAAATATTGAAAGAAGCATCAAAAGAAGATGAAAGGAATATACAGAATCACTGTACCAAGAGGAGATGGTTGACATTCAACCATTTCAAGAGTACAATCAGATCAAGAACCAAGAGTACTGAAGGAACAACTCCATGAGGGACTGGTTCTATTAGCAAAAACCAAGGTTCCAGGAATTGACAAAATACCAATTGAAATGTTTCAACACGCTGATGAGGCACTGGAAATACTCACCTGCACCAAGAAAAGTGAAGAGAGTTTCCTGGCCAACATACTGGAAAAGATTCATATTTGTACTCATTCCAAAGAAAGGTTATCCATATTATTAACATTAGATACAAGTAAGATTTTGCTGAAAATCATTCTAAAACCATGTCAGTAGTCCATTGACAAGGAGCTTCCAGAAATTCAGGCTAGACTCAGAAGAGGCCATAGAAGAGGGATGTCCTTACTGATGTCAGATGGACCTTGGCTGAAAGTAAAGAATATTTACCCAACAAGATAAAAAAAATGCTTTATTGACTGTGCAAAGACATTCAACTGTGTCGATCATAAGGAACTATGATTGAGAAGATGGAAACTCCAGAATACTTTGTTGTACCCCTGCTGAACCTGCACATGACCAAGAGGCAGTCATTTGAACAGAAGAGGAGTACACTGGGTGTTTTAATATCAGGAAAGATACACTTCAGGGTCGTATTAAGTCATTATACCTGTTCAATATGGATGCTGAGCCCAAAATCCAAGAAGCTGGACTATTTGAAGATGAACTCAGAAACAAAATTGAAAGAAGGCTTATTAACAACCTATGATATGCAGATAACACAATCTTTTATCGGAGAGCGTGGAGGACATGATACACTTGCTGATGAAGATCAAGGACTATTGTCTTCAATGTGCACTGCTACTCAATGTAAAGACAAAAATCCTCACAAGACTAATAGATACCATCAAGATAAATAGAGAAAAAAATGGCAGTAGTCAAAAATTTCATCTTGCTCGAACACACAATCAAGGGTTATGGAGGCACCACTGAAGACATCAAACAATGGATTGCATTGGGCAAGTTGGACAAGACCCCTTCATAGTATAGAGGACCAAGGTTGTCTTTTTGAGGGCTAAGGCTGTCCGCCCCAAGCCATGGTAGTTTCAATTGTCACATATGCACGTACAAGCTGAACAAAGAAGACTGAAGAATTGATGCATTTGAATCGTGGTGTTTGCAAAGAATAGTGAAAGGACCGTGGACTTGCGGAAGAACTGTCTTGGACGAAGGACAACCAGCATGCTCCTTGGAAGTAATGACAGCAAGACTTCTTCTCATGTACTTTGGACATGTTCTCCAGAGGGACCAGTCCCTATGAAGGACATCGTTCTTGGTAAAGAGAAAGGACAGCCAAAAAGATCCTCAATGGGATGGACTGTACAGTAACTGCAGCAATAGGGTTGAACCTAACAACTGGGAGATGGCTCGGTACCGGGCAGTGTTTTGTTCGGTTGTACACTGGGTCATTGTGGGTTTGGAGCTGACTTGAAAGCACCTGGTAACAACAATAAACAACAAGTCCTGTCGGTGTTGCTCTTCCACTTATCCCAACCGTCTCTGCGAGGCTTACAACGGTGTTGGTAAAGATCCCACAAGAGCAAGCCTGTAGCCAAGACCCAAAAAGGAAGTCTGCTTTGGGAATAAACTCTAGCCAAAGAAAGAGGATCAGTGTGTCAGGTCACCGTCCCCTGAGACAGAAATCAGACTGCGAATTCCAATTTTGCCAAGATGTCCTGCCACCTGTGGACATTCTTTAGCCATAAATGCAGACACCTATAGGCACAGTCAGAAATTACTAGGGACACAGAATCTATATAATTTTTGTTGATTCAACATTTTTCAGAAGTCAATCATCCCAGTGTAATGAATGACAAAAATGCAACTGATCATTTGAAACCAAGTGATAAGTTAGAGAAATTAACTGTTAACTTGAAAACTTCTAAAATACATCTTAAAAATGCCAAAAATAAGTAATGAGTAACATCACTCAAGAGGTAATTTTTAAATTGTTCTTAAAAACTTTAAGTATATTCATATATAAATAACTGAAAGCAAGAAATGTAAAAGAAACACATTTTACAAGTGGAAAAGAAAATGGCATTATTCTTTTCATATATTTATGAAATTCTACTAAATTCTACTAGTTCTTGCATTTCTTTTTTTTAATCATTTTATTAGAGGCTCATACAACTCTTATCACAATCCAGACACACATCAATTGTGTAAAGCGCATTTGTACACTCATTGCCCTCATCATTCTCAAAACATTTCCTCTCCACTTAAACCCCCGGCATTAGGTCCTCACTTTTCCCCTCCCTCCCCGCGCCCCCCTCCCTCATGAGCCCTTGATAGTTTATAAATTGTTATTTTGTCATATCTTGCCCTATCCGACGTCTCCCTTCA
>NW_022107431.1:54883607-54885370 GCF_000313985.2 Echinops telfairi | reverse complement strand
TAATGTTTGCACCTGAAATTATTTCTACATTTTTTTATTACACTGTCTGAAATTTTGTTATTCTACACAGATGAGACGAGAGAAGTTAATTAAACCACTTGTTAAGGGGCACGAGGAACCAAAAGTGGGTAACTTATAAATCTTTACCTGAAGACCTTCAATAGCTAATCGCAGCATGCTTGGGGTGAGTTTGGAGGCTTGCTTGAAGGTGAAGTTACTCCAGTCTATGATCAAAACAAATCCATTCACTTGAAGCTCGGGATCTTCAATCATGGCTTCTAAAGAAAGTAAGATGGCTCGCAAAATATCCACCAGTGTGTACCTATCATCAACAGAAAAGCCCCATATTAAATCTAACCACTACCATTGCAGAAAATACAGAAAGCTAACAGCACACTAAAAATTCCCTTTAAAATACATTAAGAATCTGATGATGATCATCTTGTTTTTAGTCTTTCTTGGAAAAGGAGCTTTACTTCGTTGGACATATCAGAATTTACCATGTATTCTACAAAACAAATACTTTTGAAAATTGATTCTGTCTTTTAAAATTATTGAATTTGCTTTCAGGATGCCTTATGCTTCTCATTTAAACTGCCAAAAAAGGTCATTTCTGATTTTTAAATGTCTCAAGAACTTACACAATACTGACATTTTTGTCTTAATATTTGAAATTTTGAGAATGAGATTTGAAGGAGTTTTATAAAAAAAGCAAATCATGATATTAAACAGCTATCGTTAAAAGAAACAATGGACTTTAATTACTCTGAGTTGTATCAATTAAGTAAAAAAAAAAAAATGACATGTAGGCAGAACAGAAAGAAGGGCAAGCAAAACTAAAATGGAAAAGTCATGAAATGTGTCCATGATAATACAAACCGTCCAAATGTAATTTGAGTTATCTCATCTCTCCTTGCACTAACTTACCACACAGTACCTGGCAGAACACAGGAAGTTAATGGTGCTTATTTTTCCGGTTAAATAGGACTCAAGTATAATAATATTGGTTGCAGACAGTAAGACTTAATAAAGGTAATAGCAAATAAGTGAAGACGACAGTCAAATTTGAGGCGCATTTCACAGGTACCCTTGTTAAACGGTGAAAGAGGAGTGGAGAGAGGGAGAAAGCATTCATCAGAAGACATGGTGCAGAAAGAGCATGTCAGTGTGGGGGTGGCTAGAAATGGCAAGGGTTCTGAATAGAACTTGTTGTACTGGAGAAATACGTAGAACACCCAGAGCGGCTATCAAGCTAGAAATCTTAGAAAAATAGATCCTCCATTTGGGAGAGACTCAAGGCTCTCAAAAACATGTAGAACCTAAATTCATGGAAGGAAAAGAGATCATTCAGTTTGAGCTGAGCGAAAAGGACCACAGTTATTTTAAGAAATAAATCCTCAAGAAATGGCAGCATTTAAGAGGAATCAACAATGGATGACAGATGGGCCTTGGGTTTCTCAGAAAGGTGACAATGAAGAGATGAACCAGTCAGGGTACAGCACAGCACCAATGTAACACACTTTTCTCAAATTCAGGGGTGTCCGGCAGCCTGCATGCATGTAGCCCCCAGGTAATTTTTTGTGGCTCATGATGCTCTGAAATAAAATGTAACAAGGGAATTGTGTACGGTATTGCCTCGATCTCCCCTAAGCACTATTTTCCTCATAACAATTTCTTCTATTTTCATTTTATTTCAGAGCATTGTGGGCCACAAAAAATTACCTCGGGGGCCACATGCAGCCTGCGAGCCACCAGGTTGACAC
>NW_022107431.1:54879847-54883486 GCF_000313985.2 Echinops telfairi | reverse complement strand
GAGAGTAACGATACCAGGAGGGGAAGGAGAAGGTGGGGGGAGTAAGGGGGAAATGGATCACAATGATCGATCTATAACAATGATCGATCAGTGTAAGGCATGAAAATAATAATTTATGAAATATCTAGGGTTCATGAGGGAAGGAGGGTGGGGGAAGGGGGAAAATGAGGAACTGATACCAAGGGCTCAAGTAGAAAGAAAATATTTTGAAAACGATGTACAAATGTGCTTGGCACAATGGATGCATGTATGGATTGTGATAAGAGCTGTAAGAGCCACCATTAAAATGATTTTTTTTAAAAAAGAGGAATCAGCAAATGTAAGGTGGATGATAACCACATCAATGATTTATTTGAAATAAAGACCAGTCCCTGGTAAAGTAGAGGGTCAACAAAAACAGGGAAGGCCCTTGACCAGACGCATTGGCACAGTGGCTACACAGTGGGCTCAAACTTAACAACTGGTGATGAGGGCACAGGGCTGAGAGTGTTTCGATTGGTTGCACACAGGACTGGCAGCATTCAACAACAGCAACAACAATGTAACAACAAGTATCTACAGGAGTGGAGCTGTTCACAGTAAACTGAAAGAAAATCCCGACACTGAGGAGGAGGGAGGACCGGGATTGGGGAGGAGGGGATTGGGAGTAAAACTCCTCAGCATTTAGAGGAAGTGGTGGGCTCATCAGGGAGACAGTATGAGACAGAGTACATATGAGGGGGCAGTCCTATTTTCGCTTCTAAAAACAGTTGGAGACAAATGGAGAAAGCACAGTAGTTCAGATAGAAAACAATAGCTAAATGCCGACTTCAGGCAATTCCTCCTCTCTCATTGCCTCATCTGTAAAATCAATAATATGGAATATGATCTCCTTTAGGACATCAGCATTAATCAAGCACAGCACACTGTGTCAGAAGACTTCAAGATGGGACCACTACCTTGGTCCTCATTAGCTCCATGGCCTTGAGCACACTATTGATTTATCATTTTGAGACTCAGTTCTTTCCTCTGAAATAAACAGGAGTGACTCTAACGATCTAACTACCTTTATGATGACAGCATTATGAATTTCAGAAATGAAATAGGTCATTATTCTTCAAGAAGGTGTCTAAATTTTAACCTGAAATATCTCCTTCCTTCGCCAGCATTCCAGTCTATGTATGTTATAGGCTGAATGTCATTATACTATTTCGGCCACTTAAGATGAGGTAGGGCAAAGGTACTGCGACAAATAAAGGGATTCAGTCACGCATATTTCACCATTTTAAAGGCAAGTAGCCAAGAAAACTACACAAGAAAATTTCAGCATAAATTCAAGAACTTGGATATCACATAAATACAGCATAAATTCAAGAACTTGGATATCACATCCTTGGGCCGATAAATATGTTAAACCTTTCCAGAGGGTTTTTAATGGTTTCTTGATTTTTTTTTAATTTTCATTTTTATTTTACAATGCAATATACTACCCGAAAGGCCATTATTCCCATTGTAAGTAAATTGTATAACCAGACACTCTTTAGTTCTGAATATTCCCGGGTACATGGCCTCTCTGGCACGACAAAAGGACTCCATGTGTCTACTACTACCAACAACTATTGAATTTCTACTGCTTGCTTAGCATTGTACAAATTCTTTTATTCCGTCATAACGATACCGTGGTAAAAGTGGCATAATCCCAGGGACTTCTCATGAGTCACAGTAGGGGCTCTTTGTATTACCAAAAGAAAAAAAAAAGGGAAGAAGAAAGCAACTCCAAAAAGATTAGATTTTCAAAGAAAACGGACATTAGAATAGGTCCACTGAAAATGTTCACTTAACTCTAAGAATGACCACTATTCTTATACAAATATCAAATAACATTAATTACCAAAAGTGCATTAAGTAAATTGAGGCTATACCAAAGTAGAGTGAAAAAATCAGAAGGTGCTCAGCTATTAAGAAAAATAGCATCTGGGGTCTTAAGGGCTTGTCTCAAAACATGCAGCCATCTAAATGAAGTCAGTCACGTCCACCAGGTAGGAGCACACCAGCTAGTGTGATCCAAGAAGGAAAGAGCATTAGAATCTAAATTTTGAACACCCAGTTTGCAGAACATTACGAATGATATTGGAAGCCTAAAATCCATTTGCAGGGTCTCTATATGAACTGAGTCTAAGTGAATCCCCACTGACCACAGTCTGGGAATGTGAAAAGCCTTAACATCAGACAAAGAGCATGTAAGTGGGTTTTAGTAGCTGTAGTTAGGTTGGAATGCAACACTGTCATTACATCTCCCTTCTGGCCCATATTTAATTATTATTATTATTATTTTAATATCTTCTGCTCTCTTTTCTATGTTTCATTTGACGAATATTGCTTAGCCCTTTTTTTGTCTTTGTTTTGGATATTTTTCTACATAGGCAAGTCAGGATGGGTGGATCTACGAAGACAGCAACTGGATTGCTAGTTACCTGGAGCATGGAAGGAACAGTTAGAGGGAAAACAGCAAGGGGTACAAAGGAAGAAAATGTCCCAAAGTTGAGTGTGATGATGATCACACACACCCTCTTAATATGATTGAACTATTGAATTGTGTGAGACGTTAATTATATCTCGGTAAAACTTGAATCTAAAGTCAGCATTGTCTACAGAGAGAAGTAATTATAATACCAAAAGGGCAGAAAGCAAGAGGCAATTTGTTTCAAGTAGGGTTTTTCTTGAAATAGGGTTTTTCTAAACTGTCAAATTCAAGAGAAAATGTTATATATAAACTGTGATTCCAAAGGAAATAAAATCAGGCAGATCACAGAATCCTCAATGATGAGTCCGTTGGTGAAGTTTCCGAGAATAACTTCAGCCAGGTTATGTACTAAGCAGATCTTGTTCCCAAAGAGCTACTGAAGATTTGAACTACCAACCTGCAGTTAGGAGCTAACTGCTTGACCCGTTAGCTGCCGGCACTTCTTGATCTTTATAGAAATCACATTAATTTAAAAGTTTAAAAAACAAACAATAAAAATATCCTAGCGAACTGCATTCCAAGGGCAGGTTGAAAGCACTCCTGACTCATTCTGTTGTCAAACATGTAACCTTATCACTATTAGCAGCTCAGCAGGCTGTCCCTAAGCTTAGCATTATTACACTAGACCTTGCCAAAGTCAAAGAAATGGAGCATCTATGACTTGTGTCTCTTGGGGATCATCCAAAGAAATTATTTTTAACTGTGATTTACAAATTGGTAGTCTCTACAAATTATTTCATATTCATATTTGGAGTTCATACACTCGAATAATCTCCACCATCACTATTCTTCCCTTCTTTGTTAGAGAAGAGAGCCACAACCAACACCCTCACACAGTAATTCAGCTCTTGTCTCCTGACTGTGCTTACCAAAATAGCATTAAGCTAAAGTTGAATCTGACCAGTTTTGAAAGGATGATGCATTGTTTGTAGTAGGAAGAAATCACAGTACCAGTAAAAGAAAATTTACAAGCATAACACAAGACATTGTAGGCTCTTGCTCTTGAAAGAAAGCAAAGCTATTATAATGTGCAAAAACGATATGGAGAGACTCTGACATCCATCGTTCCTAGTTAAACCTGTACAATCAATAGGAAGACATCAAATTCTTATAAAATTCCCTCCACTATAAAATCA
>NW_022107431.1:54876177-54877924 GCF_000313985.2 Echinops telfairi | reverse complement strand
TCATGAATTCATAATTTAGGGCATTTTTATTTAACTTAATGAAAGTCTATTTCTCAATGAAAAACTTACAGCTATAAGAAATGCAAAATAAAAATAGGGACTCTTGTTTGCTTTTCTAACTCAGACTTATTCTTGTATTTTGAAAAAGTTCTAAAGCTCCCTAAACCTTCTTTTCTTCTTTATAAAAGGAAGATAATGAGTATTACCTCCTGGAACAATACCCTCCAATTCTCAAGCAACAGCTGAGAACTCCCCGGAGCATGGTTCTTTTCCATTGGGCCACATCCAGTCAGAATAAACTCAACAGTGACAGGCTTGGTTTGGGTCTTATAACAAGAGCAAATATGCTTGGCCCACCTCCCAGCACATAGTGAACACTTAGTATTTCCCTGTAATATTTATTTTGTATTATAAGATTTTTTTTCTTTCCACAATCACATATTCTACACCTGCTTGTTGTGTTGTCAACCTTTTGTTCTTAACTTCATAAAATTATTGTTAGAGAAAAAAGAGAGATAATCAAAATATAGGTTTTGAACAGCACGGGACATATAATAGAGCAAGATCTGTGAAGATTGTTGCAGTTGATACTCTCTTCTATTTGCTTCTGATGGTACACTGAATTTTTCTCGTCTCCTTTTTTTCTGTCACTGCATATCTCTCTTTGGCTACACTCCCTTCTCTGACTACACCGATGAGCAAGCAGGCTCTGCTCCTCTGCTCTCATTATGCAGTGTGTCCCAGGGTACTGAGCTATGCACTTATCTATATGTCTAACACTGACACACTGACGAATTCCCTAAATCTACATCCCCAGATGCACAGTCACTCCTCAGCTCTCATCTGAACATCAGCACCTTTGAACCCAAACTCCAAACTCACTGATCCAGTCCAGCTGACATCAACTCTGTAGGACATAGTAGAACTGCCCCCTTGGGGGTTTCTAAAGCTATAGATCTTTTCAGGAGCAGAAAACTTCGTCTGTCTCCTGGGGAGCAGCTGGTAAGTTCAAACTTCTGACCCTGTTTGCTGAGCCAACATATAACCCACTATGTTCCCAGACCAATCCTGAGTATCAATCTCATCTTTCCAACTACCATCTGAACATGAGCACCTTAATTATTCCACTTTGCCTGAAGTAAATCATATTGATGTTAAAGTCATCCTACTGCCTCCCAAACCAAATGACCCTCTGTGATGACGTACAGAACTCGGCTAATAAGGAACCATTCCTGGATATTTCCTTCCCATCTTTCACTGTAGGTCATCAGGTCTCATCTCGCTTGCTTTTCCTTAATAATGTCTTTGGCTTCTGACTTTTCTCTCCATTAAAGCTCCAGCGTAATACAAGGGTACTTTGTCTCTTTTTCTTTCTCACACCTTTTTCTTTTCCAGACATCCTGTCTATCCTCTATTGTGGGATTACTTATAACCCACTGTCATCAGATCAATCTGATTCACAGTGATCCTAGGGGACAAGGAAAACTGCCCCACAGGGCAGCCAAGGCTGTACTCTTTATGAAAGTATACATCTCTCTCTTACAAAAGCAGCTGGTAGATTTGAACCACCAATCTTTTAGTTAGCAGCCAACCACTTAACCACTACAACACAAGAGCTCCTTATGGTGAGACTGATCACCCTAAATAGATTAATCACCTTAAACAATACATACTCAATGAATCCAATAGTCGGTCCTTTGAAATGATCGAAGAAACTACAACAACCAAAAAAAACCTGACAGGAGAC
>NW_022107431.1:54873494-54875401 GCF_000313985.2 Echinops telfairi | reverse complement strand
CAATTTTACCCAGAGTCACTGACCATGCTGAGCTTTTGCTCCTACGAAGTGACTTGCTCCTACCAAATGATAGCAAATATGCATAATAATATCCACTTAAGATTCTCTTTTGGCTCAAGAAGGCAAACACCTTCAGAAACTAGAGAGGCGACAAGCACAGCTGAGGGAAAGCAGCCTTCCTGCAGCCAGACATTCCTCTCTTTGAACAGGAAAAGGTCATGGGAGACAGTGACTCGACTTCTGCCCCTGCCCTTGCAGGATCCTTGGTGGCCTCGGATTCTCTCCTAGGGTCACAGCAACCCCTACTCCGCCACCCTTACAAGCTTGGGGGAGCTCACAAGAAAGTGGCAAATGGGTCAGATCCTCCCTATTTTCCAATTCTCTCAGCCAGACAGGGGAAAACGTGCATCTTGGCGTTGCATTTAGAAACATCGCAGTGAGCAATCTCCCACTGTCACTAAATCCATCAGCCATTATTAAATTCTTCATTAAGCCTTCCTCCCCTCCCCCATTTTTATTAAGCCACATTTTCTACTGTCGGAAGCACTTCCTGTCAGAAAGGTGCTTGGGGAAGAAATAAGGAGAAGAATTACTTTTACTCATGCCTCGGGGTATCATTAGCGCTAAAGCTGATGAACTCATCTAGGTTTGGGGTATCACTAAGTGGTAATAATAACACCTCCATCCGTCCTATCACTGAAGATTTTCCAAAGCAATTTCCAAAGCATTATCTTCTTCTCAAAACTAAGCCAACGTCAGGTCACTAGCCTGGCTTTCCTGCGGGGTCTCAGCGATTTGTAGAGGAGATGCCCGAGGACCTCAAATGAACTTCGGCAGTCTGCCCAAAATCACCAGGGGATGGAGCAGCAGAGCCTGAAGCCGAAGCCAGGTCTGTCCAACAAGCTCACCAATGTTCTTTCTCCTCCCTGTGGTGCCTCATACCTTGAACCGAGTTTGATGAATGGTCTGCATTTTCACTGCTCAGTAGCATGCTATGTGTGCCGGAGATAAGAAATCAGGAAGTCAATAATGACTGGCCTCTACTGGTGCTGGCTGCACTAGAGCACTCTCTGAGTTGGCCACAGATGGGGGCGTGGATGGAAGGAAAGCAACACGCTATTCATAAGAGGTAGGATGCGAAATGACTAGACCCTGGAGGAAATAAGAACTCTGAAATATCCATCTATGTGGCTTGTATCACTGAGCAAAGAAGATGTGCTGCTTGAAACTTGCTTTAATTTTACTGTAGTGGAAATGTCAGAATGAAAGAATCATTGGTCACAAAACAGCTAAAAGAAAAACTGTTTGAGAAAAGATCTTCTTTAAACAATGACCCCCTCACCGTCTCAGAATCCCACAGTGGCAGTCACTATGAGTCAGCATCCACTTGGAGGCACAGGAGTAGAAAGCCCAGTCTGCTTCCCTCACTCCCGCTGGTGGTTTAAAACTGCAGACCACGCCGGGTCCCAGGCCCAGAAATAACCTCAACAGCACTAGAGCCCAGCCATCTAGCTCAGAAGCATCAAAGCCCACATGGAAGAAGCACACCAGCCTGTGATCACGAGGTGTCAAAGGAACCAGGTATCAGACATCAAAGAACAAAAAATCATCAGTGGGTGCCCACCTTTCCGATATGATAACTGAAGACAAATGGGTGCATAAGCAAATGTGGTGAAGAAAGTTGATGATGCCCAGCTATCAAAAAGTATAGCGTGTGGGGTCTTAAAGGCTTGAAGATAAACAAGCAGTATTCTAGCTCAGAAGCAACAAAGTCCACGTGGAAGAGGCACACCAGCCTGTGTGACCATGAGGTGTCGAAGGGATCAGGTATCAGGCATCAAAGAACAAAAAATCATATCATTGTAAATGAGGGTGAGTACAGAGTGGAGACCCAAAGCCCATCTGTA
>NW_022107431.1:54871992-54872834 GCF_000313985.2 Echinops telfairi | reverse complement strand
TTTTTTTAATTAAAATTTTAAAAACTTTTTTAAATGCACCCCTAATGCCACTTCATCTCACGAAGTTTGGACAAGCTCTCAGGAGAGACCAGGCCCTGGAAAAGATCACGTGTTGGGTAAAATACAAGGGGGGGTGAAAAAGAGGAAGCCCTTGATAAGATGGACTGACAACAGTAGCTGCCACAATGGCCTCAAACCTAACAGTTGCGACAATGGTGTGAGAACATACAATGATCATTCTGTTGTACGTAGGGTCGCTATGAGTTAGAATCAACAAAGACACACACACACACAATCCAGATGTCACTATGACGCAAAATTCACACCAATTAGAGATACGGTTTTACTCTTTGGGGGATTAAATATAAAACTACACCAAGCAAAAGCCTAATTAGCAAAATCGTTGCTTACGGAAGAGTTACTCTTTCACCTAACCTTTTTGTTCACTGTCCATAATCCAATGTGGGCTCAGCCTTCTCTGTGACAGAGATGGGTTATTTTGCATGATCAGTTTGCTTTTGGATATGATTATATGTAATTATTTTCCCTGGATTTAGCTAAGTTACTGGACACACTCTCTCACACACATACACAACTGACCAAATCATTTATTAAGTGTGTGATCGTGAGCAAAATAGATAACGACTTTGTCCTTCCTCATCTGCAAAATGTAGATATATTAACAATAACTACCTTTGATGACTGTCAGAAAGATTTTATAAATTTAACATCTATAAAGTGTTTGGAACAGTGTCTGGCACATACAAGTAGGATAAAAGTGCCTTAAAATAAGTGGACGAATGAATCTATAAAGAGCATGAAGTAATAAGATTGAATTTAGA
>NW_022107431.1:54869661-54871892 GCF_000313985.2 Echinops telfairi | reverse complement strand
CTGTGATGGTGCAAAGCATCAGCTTTACATCCTCCTTTGCCCTACTATCAACTGCATGGCTACGTCCATAGAAAAGGCTTGAGTGTATTTAAAACCATAATGATAATTTTACATTACTCTCTGTTTGTTAGATGATGTCATAATGACACATTATGACACACAGTGACATTCTTTCCCTAGTACCACTACGACAGTCGAATTGAGGAGCCTGCCTTTAGCGATGTAAGAGAGCATGTTTTTCCCAACATGGGGAAAGGGTATTAATTTATGCAGGATAATTAATGAAAGAATATACATTGGTTCGCATTTTAAAATGCATATATCTATTTCTTTTGAGGCATCGTTTCAATGCACTTGTATGGAGCTCTCGTGGCAAATCAGGTGAAGAACTGTAATCTCAAGTCCTTTAAAAGGCACATATTTTAAACTTGAATAAGCCTGATCTAACCAACATCCTACTGAAGGTTGGCACTCTTGGCTTTTGCTGTGATTTCGGGTCAATTACTGCATAATTGACCTACTTTTTAGGGATTTTTTTCAGAGATTTGTCACAATAGTCTACTGACGTTCCTCGGGACATTTTTTTTTCTCCTCACCCATTTTCCGTGGTATGAACTAGAATGAACTGCAACCTCTAGACGGTTTGTGAAAACAGCCCAACTCCCAGAAGAAAGTTCTAAGGGGAAGAAGCCCCCACAGAACCCATACACACCACGTCTAGTTTTGCCCTAGCTTGTGCCCCGCCCCCACCAGTACAGAACAATGCCTTTAGGATCTTCAAGGTAAAGATTCCTGGGCCTGGAACCAGAAATAGCACCATGAAGTAAACTGAGACAAGAAGTCTTGAAACAGCAAAAAAAATAAAATTAACAAATAATAATTCATCAACTTCGTTGGTTGTCATGATTGTGGTTTTAAGTTTAATGTGTGTTTCTCCTTAATTATCTAGTTAATTGTCCTTGTTTGTTTTAATCTATGCCTAGTCAGGCTTTTTCTTTTTACTCTTTCCTTAGAATGTATCCAGACAAGAGTACAGGTTTGTGATAGAGACTAAAACAATTCTGGATACTCAAACTGCTAGGCTTCGTTCTCCTCTCTTTCTCATTTGAAGATCAGCTGTATGATTTTAGTATATAGGACTATAATCCTAATTCTAAGTGAAACCACAAATAACTGATGATCTACATCATATCTTAATTTTCATGTCACCCAATACAAAAATAAAAAATGAACAATAAGAATTTTTAGGAAACTTTTAGCCTGTCTTCTAGCCTTTCCCAGAATTTCGATACTGTAAGTGATAATCAATGTCCATTATGACAACCCAAAGACAGTGCAAAGCAATCGATGCTTTCTGAATTGCTACTATATTAACAAACACTTCAGTGCTAGCTCTATCTAATTGTTTCTAATGGCTATTAACCAGATTCCAGATAATTGGTTGTTTACTGCACTAGCATATTGATAACTGCTTTATGAGTTTAATGATGATTATGGAAATGAAAAAGACTACATGCAGGCAAACAGATGATATGCAGGCCTGCTCTCAGGCAACAACATATCATTATATTGTGGGTGACCCAATTTTTTTCGTTAACATTCACAATCATGGTGATGCCAATGGTTTTCAACTTCAGACACCTGCTCTCATTCCCTAGGGCCTAGGCTTTGATATACTTTCATCCCAAATCAAACTTCCTTTTTCTGGAGATAGTGTTCTCTCTCCTAGCTCCAGGAAATCTTATCCCCATAGTCTGATGAGAAAGCCAAGTGGACCATATGAAGACGTCTCCTACGTCCTGGGAAGGGGCCCAGGTTGCTAAGGAAATAGTCTGTAGGACATGGAAGGTTACCACACTGTGGTGATGCAGTCTATCAGTCAGATTGCTCTTTATGTTGTGTTTACTTTTGTTCTCACAAATTACATTAGGTAATCTCAAAGAAAGCTTATAAAAATTATAAGGATCTTTTTTTTCTATTTTAAAATGGTATAGTTCAAGTTTTTTTAATCATTTTATTAGGGGCTCATACAACTCTTATCACAATCCATACATACATCGAATGTGTAAAGCACATCTGTACATTCATTGCCCTCGTCATTCTCAAAACATTTGCTCTCCAACTAAGCCCCCAGCATTAGGTCCTCATTTTTCCCCTCCCTCCTTGCTCCTCCTCCCTCATGAGCCCTTGATAATTTATAAGTTACTATTTTGTCACATCTTGCCCTGTCC
>NW_022107431.1:54864237-54869209 GCF_000313985.2 Echinops telfairi | reverse complement strand
ATCTTTTCCAAAGTATGGCCTTCTCAATAAATGTAAAACATCTTCCTACTTATGTTATTTTAAATACTCAACTTCTAATTCAATTAATTATTGAGCATCCACTCTAGTTTGGGAGCTGTTGGAATATCATAGTGTTAGGGTTGTTTTTGCTAATAATTCTCATACAGATCAGGTATTTTGGGGGTCTTTACAATTTTGTTTCCAAAATTTGTCAAAATTTTGGGTTGCTTTTTCCTTTGTACTTCAGAAGCTGGAAATAATCTACTTTCAAATAAAGGGAAACATTTTCTTCTCGTGTCTGGAATGCTCGATTGTAATCATCTACACTCCATTTTCTAATGCTGCCTTTTTAAAAAAGTTTTTTTTAAAAAGACGGTTCCCTAACATTTCAAGGATTATGGTCAAAATTATGTTCAGACATGCATTCTTCTGAGGATACCAAGATTTGGGGGGAAGGAAATGGAATAGACAGGACACCGAAGGTGATGATGCCTTACTCACAGAACATGGGAAGGAATGTATGCAGAGCATATTCACTGGAAAGCCCAGTAGGAAGTTAACTATCTAGAGAGGGTGGTAGAAGTGGGATCCAAGTCAGATAAACCTGATGGCAGTATTGTGGAAGAAGGGGATTCCCGCCAAAGATGAGAGAAAGGATGGTGACACTTGGTGCAACCCAAAAGGCAGAAGTCATGTGTCAAGACCTATTTATCTACTTGTCCCTATCCTTGGCTATCTTTACTTCTAGAATGAAGTGAAAAGGGGGGAATTCTGTTTGAATAATTAAAATACCAAAACCCAACTCACTGCCATCGAGTTGATTTCGACTCATAGCAACCAAACAAGACAAGGCAGAACTGCCCGCATGGACCTCTGCGATTTTACTGGAACAGAAAGCCCAGAGAAGCTGGTTGTTCTGACCTGCTGAAACTACTTATGGTTAGTATAAGAACGCCTAACCCACGACACTGCCAGGCACCTTACAAGAATATCACTCGCTGCCATCCAGTCGAGGCCTCCTCCTAGGGACCCTATGGGACAAAGTAGAGCTGTCCCTGGGATTTTCTGAGACTGTAATTGTTTAGAGCAGAAACACCCGTATTTCTCCAGCAGTGAGGCTGGTAATTTTGAACAACTTAACTTGAAGATTGAAGCCCAACCTGTAAGCACTGGGCCAACAGGTCTCCTTTAAAAGAGGAGAAAATTCAACTGAATTTTGGACAATCTCTAATAGCTTTTATGCCTTTTTACCTTGATGTTATATAACGTCTTTTTTATACTTACTCATTTTCGACCAAAGAAATTTGAATTTGTGATTGTTAGTCTATAGGTCTTAATATACCTATATATCCACAACTTCTCGATTTTAATTTTATATCACCATAAACAATATCTCAGATTTGGGGTTTTATTAAATAATATTGTAAGCCTATCAATGAACCTTCCCTTTATTAATTTCCAGGGAGAAAGATTTTTATTACCAGTTCCCTGTTCCTTAGAGAGGGAACAAGATGAGACTCTCTTGCCACTCGTATAAAGACTAATTTACAGCTTTGGAAACCCAAAGGGGCATTTCTAATCTGTCCTATAGGGTTGTTTTGAGTCAGAATGAACTCAATGACAGGAAAGATATATCGTTTTTGTAAATCCAGAATAATCGCTATGTCATATACATGAGAACAAGTGACTTTCATCTTAATTAGGTTTATAATCATAGTGAATAGTAACTGATTTACAGAAGTAAATGAAAATAGGTCTGATATCTCTAAATGCTATTTGTCTTCTTGATAATATAATTAACAGACCTCAACACATACTGAAAATAAAGTCTTCACAGCTCCCATTTCCCTGAAGCTCAGTAAAGCAAGTTCCGTCTTAAATGACATCTGGGATAGCAGGCTCTTCATGGATTTATTTCCCAAAGTTGATATACACAATTATTAGTTTGTATGACATACAGTGCAGTCTTCAGATAAAAAAATTGTTTTCTATTACTTATAATTAAATCATTTTAGTGGGGACTCACTGCTCTTATAACAATCCAGTATAGTATAGAATTTGTCTATCAGCCTTTAAAATGTTCTCCTTATTAAAAAGTAGAGTAAAAGCTCTATAACTAAGCAGTATCTTTGTCAACGCTTCATTTTCATCCATGCCTTACTGTTTCTGTGGTTTTATTAGAGTTCTGATTCTTGAAGTGGTAGTTTGTCTTTAAATATACCTATCCAGCTCTGTTTTAGCAGAGAATTACAGGGGGTGGGGGAGTGACCGATTAAAGGAAAAAACATTGTTAACGATATTAATTTACATCCTAAGAGTCAAGACACTGAGAAGCCTACATTATCAAATCTCCCACTATCTGTGCTTAAACTAATCAGATGCATCAAAAGTCACTGAACTGAAAAGACGTCAATGTCTTACCAACCACTGTCTTCTTAAGATCCCTAGCTCTGGTAGCATGTTTCCTAAAATACACTTTGAAGTTCAGTGAAACTTCATTACACAAAACACTTTTTCTAGTCACCTACAGTTTGGGGTCTGGGAAAATAATTCTGATAAAGTAGAAGTTGTGAGCATTGCTCCATGTAGATGGAGTAAGACAGCAAGAGAGCTTAGACATGACATAGCAAGAGAGCTAACAAAGTCTACCCACTGACATCGCTGAATGTTCCTCGCTTTATTCCAAAAGATGAAAAATCACATCAGACAGGAAACACATTCTTTAGATTAGTGACAGGTGTAGAACAAGCACACCCGTCAACATTTATTGTCAGTGTCGGCAAGCATGCTCAGAGACAGAGAGGACAGCTCTTCCTTTCCATTGAAGTGGCACGCATCATATGATTCCTTCATCTACACATCACCAAGCAGCAAAGCCCCTCGGTAATGAAGCTACTTGGTGTTTAACATGAAAATGTAAGTACTAAAGAGAGATGATGACTATAATCATGATGATGATGATGATGATGATGATGATGATAATGGTACCCATGAGTTTAGTTTAAGAATTCCTTTAGGAAGAGGGAGGAAAGGTTGTTTCCATTCTCATACTCATTTCTTCACAGACCAGGAAACTTATTTTGAAGGGGAATGAATTAGCAGCTTTATTTGAGTGATTTAGATTGCAGCACAATAATACCTTCCAGGAAGCCTTGAAAGCTGCAGTAGGAACTGAGTGCAAGTGAAGTTTTAAAGGTAAAAATACCCCTCTCCACCCCATCCCACCCCACCCCCCACCCCCCGACCCCACAGGGGGTGCCCATTTCCTCTTCTCTCCTAGCCACATGAACAGATGCATCAAATCTATAGCACTAGTCAGGATAAATTCTGGAAAATGGGGGAGCAAAAGGCTCCTTGGTACAAGTTTGAATCTAGGATTTACCTGCTCTGATCCCAGTTGGCAGCAAAAAGGACTAGAATCTTCCTGCCATAATGATCCAGGTTGGCCAGGCCCCCAGGGAAGCCATCCTTCAGCGCTTGCTTGATGCCAGGGTCAGTGGCCTTGAAGCTTTTGAACATGTCCAGATTCTGCTGTCTGTACTCAAAGTACTGGGCCAGGAGGCGGAAGGCCTCAAAGTGATGAAACTTCCTAGCCCGCAAGAAGCGTAAGATGAAGGCATCATCCGTGCGTAGAAAGCCAATATCCGGCCTGGTGATGACCATGTCCCTCACCTCCTGGATGTCCTGGTGCAGCGTATCTGGGTTCTCATTGAGTTCTAGGCGAGCTTTCTCCAGGGTCTCAGGAGAGAGGCCAGCTTGCAGATGAGTCATTGTCCTGCTCCTTCCCCGGCCCTCCCTTGCTATATTGCTGACTGTCCCAAACAAACTTGTTCCTTCCACAGGCACACTCAGGCCCCCACACCTCACTAGTGCCTCTCTCCTCTCCTTCACTGGAAATGATTTGTCCGAAGGTCCAACCCAGTACCCTGTTGCTCCTGGTTTCCCACAGACTGTCTATGCGGGATCTAAACTTCTTCCACTGCACCCCCACCTGCCCCTAAAAAAAAACAAGGAATGCCCCACTTTGGTTCTTTCTTCCTTTACCCTTAGGGGTAAGGGCTTCAGAGCAGCCCACCACTTCCTGTCCTTCCTCGCCCACAAAACACCCCTAACCCTACCAGGCACTGGTGGTGCAGATCTCGGTGCCTTCCTCTTTTCTTCTCTTCCAAGATGAAACAACAGCCCCCGTGCACATCTCAGCCTCGGCTCTGTGCTGCTTCGGCGGGCGCTACGGAAGGATGCGCCTGCCAGGGATAGCGATGGGAATTCTGATTAATAATAAGGTGGCTCTTCCACGCGGAGCTCCAGGGCGGGGAGAGCGCGTCTTTGACAGAAAGGAAAAAGAGAAAGAGGTGGGGAAAGAGCTTATTTCTCCTCTCGGCTTATTCGAAGATGCTATTTTTAAAAGCCATTTGTGGGATTGTATTTAAAATGTGTATGATCCAATTAGGTGGATGGAGTCTCTGCAGATAGGGCACCTTCCCTCCACCCCTCCTCGATACGCCGTCATCTCATAAGGCACCAGCAGGGTTTGGGGTGGCATTGGCACCAACGTGGGCTCCCGACTGCCCCCACCCCCGCCCTCCCCCCAAGCCCTACCCCACCCCATGCCCAAGTTCTCCCTTCTTCCCAGTCCTTCATTTCAGCGGACTTGCCGCGGGCAGAAGAAGAAAAAGAAAATCTTGCCCTAAAATGCACATTTCAAAGGCAGGGCGTGGGGGAGGGGGGAGTGGACAATAAAATTTAAATGCCTGGATTCCGCGGCCTTCCCCCCCCCCCTCCATAAAACCCCAAAGCTGGAGAGAAGAAAGCGCAGCATGCTCCTACCAGCAAACCCGGAGGCGGGCACGCTAAGCAATGCGGCACTCCCAGGCATCCATCAGCCGAGGCTTCGGCGACAGCGGCATCAACTCCGCTCCGCGGGATGGAGCGAGCGGCGGGGGGCGGCTGCGGGGACCCGGGCGGAGGGCGC
>NW_022107431.1:54854859-54863346 GCF_000313985.2 Echinops telfairi | reverse complement strand
AGCATTAAGGGAAGGGGGGGGCGGATTTTAAAAAATAAAACAGAAAACACAGAGCTCAGACCTCGCGTGAAGAAGAAAAAAAATGGCACTCCCTGACTCATTTCTCAAGATAAACTATTTCGGGAGCTACATTTGATTTTTGCCTCAGTTTTCTGCAGCTGTATATTTACATCCTCATAAGGAAACAGGCGTCTTTGAGCTCAAATGTTGATCCTTTACTGTTTGGGGGGAAAGACTATTTCCATTTTCAAAATTCAGCATGCACACTATTGAATAACTAAATTTTAGGTTACTGAGGGTACAAGGGTCCTTAGTTCTAGTCAAAGGCTGTGTAGTACAATATCTGAGATTCTGGGGCTATGAAATGATGGCTGTATGCATAGTCTTGATGAAAAATTATTAGTATGCTTTGGCCCCGATGACCCACTTTTCCCTCCTACTCGGGGTAATGGAAGTGGCAGAAAGAGGAGAGTTGCTGGATACCTCTAACTGAAAGAAGACAAAAGCCTCCCATCAGTCCTGACGTGACCCTTAGGGTCTCCACGGCTGTAAATCTTGACAGAAGCTGAGGCAGCATCTTTCTCCTGCAGCGCAGCTGGTGGGCTGCCACCTCGGCCCCACCTGGTACCCTGACCTTCCTCTCAGACTAAATTGATGCAAACAGTATAGGAAGCCGACAAGCCTCAATGTCCTTGCTTTGAAGGAGCATTTGGTTATACTTCTTCCGACACAGATTTGGTCTCCTGACAATCCAGGCTGGTATGTGCAGTATTCTTCTCCAGCACCATACATTGAAGGCATCAGTTCTTCAGTCTTTCTTGCTCCATGTCCAGCCTTCGTAGTCATATGAGGCAATTGTAAGCAGCTTAGTTCATGCAAGCACCCCTTAGTCCTCCAAGTGCCATCTTTGTTTGCTAGGAGGTCTTTTGCAGCAGATTTTCCCAGTGAAATACATCATTTAAGCTCTTACCTGCTGCTGCCATGGGCTTTGGTAGTGGACCCAAGTAACAGAAATTTCTTGACAACGTCAATCTTTTCTCTGCTTACTGCCAATAGTTTTATTGCTAATTATGGTATTATTATATTTATGTTGTATATGTATAAAATGCACACATGTCATGTTCTTAATTGTCTTCAAGCTGATTCCCCCTTACTAACCCTATGTGACAGATAGAACTGCCCTATAGTTTCCTTGGCAATAAAATTTACAGGAAAACACTACCATGCCTTTCCCCTTGGAACAGAACCCCCACAAAGGCTCAAGTGGTCAGCCTTTGGTTTAGAAGTCAAAAGCACTGCACTATTGCACCAACAGGGCTCATTTATATAATAATTATCAACCATGTGTTTTAACATTTTTATTGTCTATTAATACCAGGAGGATCCCAGGTGATGTGGTTGTGAGATGCTTATCTGCTAACAGAAAGATTAGCACTTTGAACCCACCATCCACTCCAAGGGAGAAAATTTTATGTGCCATAAAGATTTACATCTTCTAAAACCCTCTAGGATCACTATGACTCAGAAAATATTCTACAGTAGAAGGTATTTTTTTGTAGTTTAACAATAATACAGAGTATTGTATGTGAGGGTAAGTAAAAACATTGCCACTAAGGTTCCAATTCATTTCAAACAAAACACGTTTGTTTGCTTTTTTAATGAAAAAAATTTTCCCAACAGTTTTATTAGTATATAATTTAGATATCATACAATTGAACAGTTCAACCGTTCATTCAATTCAAGAGGAGTTGAACAATCACCCCACCCCCTGGGCACATGGCCTTCAATCATTATCAGTTCTAGTACTCCCTCCCTCCTCCCAGCCTCACTGTTCACTTTCCAAATCCCTCTTCCCTTCCCATTGCCCATCCCCCACCCCTGCATTCCCTAGGGCACCTTGTATCAGTCATTATCATCAGACATCCATTCCTCTTGTGCTTCACAGCTGAGAGACCCAACAGAAAACAGCGCAAGACAAATCGCACTAAGGTGGTCAGGATAAAGGCAAAATACAAATGATGAGAAAGAGGGAGAAGCTCTCCATCAATGTTCAAAATGCCAGGGAAGGAATTCTGTCATGGGACATCTAAGAAGGGTCCTAAGTACTCATTCCCGTCCTGTCTATAGGGAGGCCAACCGGCCTGGTACTGAGTTCGATTCTGCATAATCAGGATTAAGTGGTCTGCATGGTAGTAAGGCTGTTCAGGACGCTTGCCTTTGGCTGGAGCAGATCGACCAGTGGTTCTGTCTGACTAGATCAGGGATTCTCAACCTTCCTAATACCACAACCCTCTAATACAGTTCCTCATGTTGTGGTGACTCCGCCCCCACCGCAACCGTAACATTATTTTCATTGCTACTTCATAACTGTCATTTTGCTACTGTTATGAATTGGAGGACCCCTGTGAAAGGGTCGTTTGACCCCCAAAGGGGTCGCAACCCACAGATTGAGAACCGCTGGACTAGATATTACTCTGCAGATGGGCTTGGGGGGTCCACCTCTCCTCCATGGCCTTTCTCCAAATGGGGTGTTCATAATGTTAGCTCTGACATGCTTTTCACCTTATTCGAATCTGTAATTGTCGTCTCTGACAACACAAGCTGGTGTGCAGCTTCTGTGTGGACTTACTCTGGTTTCTCCTCAGATCACAGAAGTCTTTCACCTTTGACCAAACACGTTTACTATCCATCTGTGATCAGTGGATAGCTACAGACAAGTCTTCTCAGAAATAAACCTGTCTTGATTTTATTGAGGTCGAATTAGAACTGGCTTCTGAGGGGCCTTCCAGGCAGGTTGAAGGAGAGACAGCGATCGGCTCAGAAGGTGATAGTGGTTTGGGGAAACGCCACGGGGTGTTTTTCCAGTGACACAGGATGAAAGAAATTTTGAGAAAATTGAAAACTCCACTAGTGAGCCCTGTAAGCTGCACTGAGGAACTTTTCCCATCCAACAAAGTACCTGGCCATTCTTCAAGGTCAGCCAGGGCTGTCCTACGATAATTTCATTCTCAAACTTTATCACCCTGTGGCCCTGATATTACCCCTTTATTCCTCATTTGGGTTCAGACTTCAAAAAACCTTTATAAAGAACTCAAACCGGCTGTTTTGACCAGGTGAAAGGAAGGAAGGAGTAAAGATGTGGAAGCACTACCCTCCAAAGTGTATAGATCGGCAAGAATGAGAAACAATAGCTTCGTGTTTTGATATTTTAGTTTAATAAAAATGTCTGTGATTTTGTCGCAATATGTTTTTACTTACCCTTTTATATGAAAAAAAACTTCTATAATGTTTTGGGAGCATTATAGAAGCTTTAGGAGCATTGTTGGAAAAGGTACATTTGGTAGATGTAAACATATTTTGTGTTATATTTACATTCTATTATATTCTTTCTCCCACAGTTGGAGGACTCTCTGCACTTGTCATTTAAATTTAGTTCCAGAAAGCCAGCTAACAACTCAGCAAGGTGTTTATCCAGATGACATCAGAGCATTTGATTCTCATTTAATATTAATTTAATTTGCTAAATCAATGCAAAGTAGTATACAAGTTAGAATGTGAGGATGCATTAACTAAACAAGAATTAATTAAAGCATTGTTGGAAAAATAATTAAACCAAGAATTTCCAGAGCTTTCAAGCAACCTGAAAGTAAAACTTGGCTTGCTATTGTATTGAAAATAACAAAAGTAATTTGTGGGTTTTTTTAAATCATTTTATTGGGGGCTCATACAACTCTTATCACAATCCATACATACATCAATTGTATAAAGCACATTTGTACATTCGTTACCCTCATCATTCACAAAACACCTGCTCTCCAAGTAAGCCCCTGGCATCAGCTCCTCATTTTTCCTCCTCCCTCCCTGCTCCCCGCTCCCTCATGAACCCTTGATAATCTATAAATTAATATTTTGTCATATCTTACACTGTCCAATGTCTCCCTTCACCCACTTTTCTGTTAGCCATCCCCCAGGGAGCAGGTTACATGTAGATCCCTGTATTTGGTTCCCCCTCTCTCCCTCCCTCCACTCTCCTTAATTTGTATTTTAAAATACTTATGCCCCATTCTTTCTGCTATATTTCTTACTATGTCAACTACATATTTCACCAGGTTTTCTCTTCACCTCGCATTTAGAGTATTTTCTGCCTAATCTACTTTCAGTTCATAAAACCACCCGTTGTGGGTCACCATGAGTCACAATCTCGGGGGGCTGGATTGACCTGGTGGCTGCAACAGTGGGCTCAAACATAAGAATGGTGCGGATGGCATCAAGATGACAATTCAGATGGCAGCCTTCCTCCAGTCTGGGTGACAACTCAATATAAAGAACACCCAGATCCTCGCAACTGCACCAAAACACAGCAGCGTGCCAAGTGGAGAAAATGCTGAAGTTGTCAAGGATTTCATTTGACATGGATCCACAATTAACACTCGTGGAAGCAGCTATCAAGGCATAAAATGACGCATTTCCTTGGACGAATCAACTGTACAAGTCCTCTTAGAAGTGTTAGAAAGAGAATGTGGCACTTTGGGGACTAAGGTGCACCAGATTCAAACCACAGTATTTCCAATAGCCTCATATGCATATTAAAGCTGCACATCAAATAAGTAAGACTGAAGAGTGTATGCCTTTGAATTATGGTTCTGGAGAAGAATATTGTCTACTGTGGACTGCCAGGAGAACAGTTAAAATCTGTCTTAAAAGATGTACAACCAGAAGGCTTCTTAAACATGGAGGAAAAAACTATTTGTCACATAATTTGGATATGACATCAGGGGACATCATTCTTGGCAAAGTACAGGGTCAGTGAAATCAGGAAGACTCTCAATGAGACAGATTGACACAGTGCCTGCAGCATTAGGTTCCAATATACCAATGATTGTGAGGACAATGTAGGACCGAATAGTGTTTAATTCTGTTGTGCATGTCATCGTTATAAATTGGAACCAGTTGAAGGCACCTAACAACACAATGTCACCCATAGCTATCGAGTTGAATCTAATTCATCATGACCCTAAATGACAAGGTGGACGTGCCCCTGTAGGTTTACAAAACTGCAAACATTTAAGAAAGTTATGAGCCTCTTCTTTCTCCCGAGGACGGAATGGTAGTTTCGAAATACTGACCTTGTGACCAGCCCAACTAGGAATTAGAGCATATATTTTAATGATTGGGCTCTTTCAGTATACATTATGTTTGTGAGATGTCACGTGTCCTTAAAAAAAGATCTGACAAACCCATTGCCACTGAGTCCATTCCAATTCAATTGATCTTAAGCTGTAGAAAAGCAACTCACCAGGGCCTTCTTTCGCAGTGTCTCTGGGTGGGTTTGAACTGCCAACCTTTTGGTTAACAATCAGGTGCTAACTGTTTGCACCACAAAAGAACCTTCCACCTGTAGTTAGCTCATTCAAATTGATAGATTTGCATTTTATCAACATGGTAGGATGTACTTACCCATTCTTGGTACTGTGTAATTTTGAATGTTTTCATGTAGGAATTATTGTGAATCATGAAGTTATGGGCTAAATGCCTAGTGCACTAGGGCATGCCTAGAAATAACATGTCTAGGTCATCTGGTACATGCACCTTCAAAACTCAGTAAATGATGCCAAACTATTTTCCAAATTTTGGTACCATTTCACCTTCTTTTAGCAATATATGTGAGTTTTTGCTGTGATATGTGTTCACTGATTCTTATTACTAGCTATCATTTTACTTTATCTATCTGATTTTCAACAGGGGTATTATATGATGGTTTTGATGTGAATTCCATAATGAAGTTGAGTAAGTTGCTATATGTCTTATTGGCCATTTGGGTTTCCTTTTGTATTAAATGCCATTTCAAGTATTGTGCCCATTTTAATAGTGAGTTATTGTTATATTTTTTACTCATACACAATTGTTATCTATTCTAATTGAGTCCTTCATCAGTTATGTGTTTTAAATTTCTTACAGTCAGTGACTTGCCTTTACACTCTCTCAGTGATGTCTTTTGACTTCCATAATTTTAAATGCTTGCATCATGCAATTTTTTTCTTATGAATACTACTTTTTGGATCCTGTTTTAGAACATGCCAAAGTGACTCAGATATCCCGGATACATCCTTTTGAAACTGCATTGCTTTCACAGTTCACAGTTAAGTCAAAAATCTATCTGGGACTAAGTTGAGTGTATGACGTGAGAAGGAAATTAAATGTCTGTGGGTTTTGACCCCAAAACCCCAAAATTGAAGATCCCGTTGACTCAGCATTTGTTGAAAGTATTTAATGAAAAAGCCATCTTTTCTCGAATAAAACAAGACTGCCGCTGCTGCAATACAACTGCATGGCTTTTGATGCAATATGCACTTTAAACTCCACAAGAAATCATTGTGGCTTCTTGCATTCAATAGTTCTTTAAATCAGTAATTCTCAAAATGTGGGCCCAAGGCCTGTAGCAGCAATAGCATTCTGGTAGTTACATAATCTGGTGTCAATTTGGGACTTGAGAGGATTAAGAGTGAAGGGGTAAAGTCTAGTCTGTTGATTGGGTCATAGCCAATGAGGCCTCTCTGTGTGGGCATGGTCTTCATTTGAGGATTCGGGGAAAGCTCCAGGATTACCCCCTTGAGGGCAGAAGACACTGTCTCTCTCTCTGTTCACTCGCTGGGAGACTCTCTCAGCTCACTCCCTGCATGACATCCCTGAGGAGAAGCCACATGGACCTTTCCTAATGCTGCCAAATCCCTGGACCTGGAAAAGCCACATGGAGACCCTGCCAGTGCTGAGATGCTTACAATGCCAATGGATCCAAAGACTTTCTACCCACTGGCCTGTGATTGTCCTGCATTTGGCGTCATTGCATATGTTTTGTGAGTCTGAAGAGGACATATGGGTTAATATAGGGCTTATGGACTTGATCTGGACTGGCCTGCGATGTTTTCTCAATGTTCAATTCCTCTTTTATATAAAACTCTTTCTTATACACATGAGTGTCCATGAATTTGTTTTCTAGTCTTCCCAGACTAACACCAACATCACCTAAAATTGCTAGTGCACAACCTAGAATCAGAAATTTTGTGGTAACGTCCAGAAAACTGTTTTCAAGTAAACCCTCCAGCTGATTCTCATTTACATTAAAGTTTGAGAACTTTTGCTGTCAATTTACATATACATTTTGTTTTGCTTTATTCCTTACCGTATCTCTGGGTTTCTAGATAAAATTGCATTTCTTTTAGCTTAAGAATGTCTCATGATAATGATCTCTCACATAAAATGACAATAATATCTGTAAGGTGAACTAGATATGCATACATATATAAGCCATAAATGTAGGAATGGATTCGGGGCTTGCACTTAATTCTAACCCCAATCTAAAAACAGTTAGTTATTATCACCTGACCAAGCTGGATGCTCAGCCTCATGAGCAAACCACTGGAAATATGGGTGTTATTGCAACATGTGAAAAAACTAAATGGTGCCCACTGTCTGGGATCCTAAAGGCTTGTTTTCAAATAACAGCCCTCTAAGTGAGGCATAAACAGAGTCCACATTGAAGAAGCACGCTACTCTGTTATCCAGGATTAGGTTATCTGAATCTAAAGGAGAGAATGGCATCAGATCTTAAATTGTGACCAACTGGTTTGCAGAAAGTTACGGATGACAGTGAAAGCAGAAAATCCATTTGCAGAGTCCACACATTGATTGAGCCTCCAGTAAATCCCCTGATCACAGTTGTGGGCTGTGAACAGCCCTGCTATCAGTTAGAGAGCCCGGCAGGCGTACTTAGGTCAAAAGGTAATATCTTGTCATTCGATCTCCAGTCAAATCATTTTAAGGCTGTTTTGATGTTTTAAGTGGATTAAGCCCCTGGGGAATTCTTTCTGTGGACCAGATATGTAAATAGCCCTGCTAACATGCAGAATACATAGGAGAATGGGTTTTTGAAGATGCAATTAGGTTAAAATGTAACACCATAACATCTGATCTTCATACGAGTCATTTAAATCTGCTCTACTTTTTAATGTTTTATGCTTTCTTTTTGATGGATGTTTTTATCTGCTCTACTTGTTATACTTATTAGTTCACTTTTGTTGTTTGCCTCTTAATTTTTTTCCTCTATATGAAACCCAGGACAGGTAAATGTATAGAGATAGTAACTGAATTAATGGTTACTTGGGGGTATATCAGGGGAGGTTGGAGGGCACTGGGGAACGAATAGCAATGAGTCCAGAGAAGAAGAAAATGTTCAAAAGCAGATTGTGGTGATGACTGCACAACGCTTTTTTGATGTGATTGAATTATTGAATTGTACAATATGTGAATTACACGCCAATAAAACTGTTTGAAAAAATATAAATTGAAAAAATCCCTTTGTGTCCCCCACTATCATGATCCCAGTTCTATCTTACAAATCTGGCTAGACCAGAAGATGTACACTGGTACAGATAGGAACTGGAAACACAGGGAATCCAGGACAGATGACCCCTTCAGGACCAGTGCTGA
>NW_022107431.1:54851131-54852040 GCF_000313985.2 Echinops telfairi | reverse complement strand
TTCACATTTTTCCTTATTGTTTTTTCGCTTCACTTCACTTGGGATATTGGCTGGCCTGCTTTCACTTTCTTAAATTATTCTTCCCCCCTGTATACCTTGTTGGTTTACTAAATCATTGAATTCTTAATTTTTCCTCATTGATTTATAGTTTTAAGACTTCCAGTTGATACACATGCACACACCGTATGACTAACACGTCAGTTCTGCTCCAGTTATCGGTCGTGTTCTTTATTGCACTGTGTGTGCTGCTGTGGTGCTGCTGTTGCCAGGTGCTGTCCAGTGAGCTCGAACTCACAGCAACCCCATTGGCAACAGAGTGAGACACGCCCTGGTCCCGTACCAACCTCAACATTGTAGCTCTGGCTGAACAGATTGTTGCAGCTACTGTGCCAATCCATCGCATGGATGCTTCCTCCTTCTCACGGACCCTGTACTTACCACGCATGAGCTCTGTGATAGTCACAGTGTGGCGTCATCTTGACTGACCAGGATTCTCAGTCGTGTGTCAGTGAACAGCTCGTCATTCCCATGAACAGACCTAACTCGGTGTACTCACAGCCAATCAGTGTTAAGCTTTCATAATGAAATAATACTCGGAGTTCCCATACACCAATTATCCAGATACCCTAATGACCACAGCTTCCACAACTATGGTCCAGGATCACAATCAGGATATTGAAATTGATATGGTCAAAAGACAACATTTCCATCATGACAAGGACACTTAAACTTACGTCTTTCATTTTTCAGGAGTACATTTCTTCCCAAGCACACTGACAATCTTGTTTATGTTGTATGTGTTGATAATAATAATAATCTAACAGGACTTACATTTGTTTTAATGGAACACTTTTCCTGTAAGCTCAGTTTAGTCATCATTGTCCCCAAAAGACTAGTGTTCCTAATGTA
>NW_022107431.1:54847499-54851031 GCF_000313985.2 Echinops telfairi | reverse complement strand
GTGCATTTGTAACTAGACTAACTCAAACACAAAGCAATTTTGAGGGAACACTAAAAGAGTAACTAGACAATCACCATCATCACAATGATGTTTCATAATTTCCATTGTCAGCTATTAAGCAAAACTCCTTCAGCAAATTGACTCAGTTTTATTCTGTTTTTGTTTCTTTCTATTCTGCTAGTAATACAAATAAGAAATTTTTAAATAGAGGAGTTGACTAAAAAAACTGCTGGGAATAGGCTTTGTCGATATAGTTGGCAAAGTGTCATTTCATTTCAGTGTGTTACCAATAATATCACACCTTTGCAAAAACAAGTAATAGAAAATTGATCCAACTAATCCCCTCATGATGTTAATGTTTCTCAGAACCCCACTGGATGCACTAGAGGTAATTTTACTGCTCTCCTTTCTGACGACATGTCATCAAAGAGATACTTATATTAAATCTTATTAGACTGACTAGGTGAAAGTTATAAGACATATAAATCATAAATCATTTAGTCTTATCTTTCTCCCATAAAGGAACTGTGGTGGTTTGAACCAATAACCTTTCAGTTAGCAGTCTGATGATTACCCAACAGTGCTACCAGGCCTCCTAAAATTATTTCATTCCACAGATAGAAATTAAATCAGTTCTTTAGATATTTTATTTTGTTCTGCCATGGAGTAGGCCCTAACTTATATAGATCAAAATATTGGCCAGCCCCGTGTCGTCTTCTCTATTGCTGCTGTATCTGAGCGCATTGTTGCACTCACTGAGTCAGTCTCCTGGAGAGTCTTTCTTTGTCACTGCCCTTCTACTTTAGTGAGCGAGACATCATTTAAATAGACCACACGATTCTACCTAACAATTCCAACATAAGTGTATAGGTAAAACTAGATTATCAGCAGGGAGGTTTTAATGGATGTGTAGAGATCCAGGTATTTCCAATAGATTACTAGATATCCCTGAGTGTCAGTTTGGCATTAAAAAAATCACTGCCACCACCTCCCTTAATTTTTAATAGCAAAATGTACATCAGGGGTGAAGAAAACATGTGGAAAACGACTGTTGTGTTGAAATTCCCAGAACTGAATGCAGTTGTATCTTGACTTGCCAATGGCACAGAACATGCCTGTGACTGACTGTCACGCTGCTGGTGACGTCTTGTCAGTGGGTAAGAATGAATTCAGTTCTGCCTCGTTGCTCTTGTTTTGAGGCATATAATTTCAGTCAAAACATAGTTTTCCACCAACTGCTCAAACTTGAATCACTTTCATTTTCTCAGGAATGCTTTTCTTCTAAAAAATATTGACAAGCTTGTTAATAGCATATCTGTTAATAACCATCTAATAGGACTGGCATCTGTTCTTTCTACTGGAACGTAAGAGTTAGAAGTAGATTTTCTACAGCATGTACATGAAAACTATATGTGTATTTGCCTTGATTCTAATTCCCTTTGCCCAAAGCCATTAAACACTTCAAAAAGGCTAAGTTTAAAAAGAAAGGAAAAGAAAAACTTGCGAAATTAAAAAGAGGAAAAAAGCATAAATAATCCACATAGCACACAAATAGAATATTTTGGATTGTTGAAAGCAGTTGTGTTTGATGTAGAGTCAAATGCTATCAATTGGCTTCCGTGCTTCCCTTTTCAGTGGAGCCATAGCATCTTATAGAAATGTGTCCATTTATGTCTTCGGTGGTATACTTCCTAGCTGGCTATAACTATCACAGCTCCCTGGCCCCTCCCAGACTTTATCATCTGGTTTACTAATGAGAATTGTGTAGTAGAACAATGCCTTAAGATTGATGCACCTGGATATGCATTCATGAATTATTAAGATGAGGTTTTAGTTCTTACTGTTACAAGATGCACTTTAAAAAATTAGCCTACAAAGTCAAGCATTGATCCACATCAAGTTTGGGAAAATGTTATTTTAAATACAAATGGCGTTTAAGTCATTTGCAAATTTATTTGTCCTTTCATTAAATGTTGTTGTTGTTTTTAATTACATGCACAAAACACCCCCACTATCATTAAGATGATTCTAACTCATAGGGACCTACCCAGGATTTCCATGGTTCCGAATCTTTTAGAGGCAGATATCTTCATTTTTCTCCCAGAGTGGCTCATGGCTTTGAACCACTGCTTTGCAATTAGCAGTCCAGCTCTTACATGACAGCACCGCCCAGGGTTAGCAGGCGTCAGTTTATGATCTGCCCTGCTAGTACCTGTCCTGTCTAATGCATTTTCAGGTAACCACGATGGGCTATATGTAAATTCTCTGAACTATTTGAAACTTACTCTCCAAAGCCCTTTTTAAAAAAATTATTTCATAGATGTCATGTTTTCCGGTTTAAAAAGAGCAGGGAGATATACATTCATATATTCAAACAGAATCCTCTGGGATAATGACTGTAGCTAATGCTACTGTGATGGATGCTATAACCAAAAGGTATCTCTTAGCATTTCTTTTGGAGCTGTTCGACTTTTCTTATCCATGCAAAACGAGTACCCTCAACCCATCTTAGATGGCAATGATGTCTTAGTTCCATAAGGCCATAAATAAAGATAGGCCTCTGGGTTGTGCGCAATCTCTAGAAGGCTTGTTTTACCCATATCTTCTACTCAAACAAAAAATTAAGTATGAGTTATCAAAATGCAACCTATATTCATGCTTTTCATTCATTCATATTTATAAAACTAAATAATTTCCAAGTTCTGGCAAGCTAAGTTTAGTGGTAACAAATTACATGTAACAAAGTTCACAACAGATCACTTCACATGCATTGGTTCTTTGACCTTAACTTCATCGATTGAAGTGAAGCTTAGCAAGTTTCTTTGTCTGAATAATGAGATATCTTTGATAATAGAGTTATTACAGTTTCTCTTTAGTTTTGTTAGCAGATGCTATATTTTTCCTTCCTCTGATTGACCCAGGACCTCAGAGTTAAGTATCATGTTGGCTCCTCTGAAGATTCTTGCCTTTTTCAAAACCAAAATACAATGTAAGCAAGTATCTCAAAGTCAAATGTCAACCCCACCAAGTGGGGCTCTGAAAGTGTGGAACAACAAAACTTTGATTTCTGACAGGACAGGGTGAATCATTTTGCTCTTTATTTTAATTGGTGAAAATTACAAAGAAATACAATGTAGAAAGTCTCTGGAAATGGTCTTGAGAATATATAGAAAATGAAGAAACATCTGTTCAAAAAAGCCATCCATATCCAATTCAAAGAAACCTTAGTATCTGAACCAAGACTGCTCCTTCTTCATCCCTGCTGGTCAGCAAGGCAGACGACAACAAGTGAAAAGCCAGGGCTCTCTTCCCCCAGCCCCCAAAGAACAGGCTTCCTCCCCAAGTGCCCCAGCTATCGATTACAAAGTCTACCACAAGGGCAAATCTGATTGAGAAGTGAGAGTTCCCGTCTGCTGCCCAATTGTCCTTATGGAATACAGGCTTTCCCTTGGATCCCAATGTACTGAGAAGACTAATTATCTTTGCCCCAGTTGACCTCCCCACCACCAATACCACCACAATCACCACCACC
>NW_022107431.1:54846199-54846983 GCF_000313985.2 Echinops telfairi | reverse complement strand
GAGAAAGATGCTGCAGTTGGTTTCCATAAAGATTGTTGCTGTCAGTGAAGACAGGAGGGGGAGGGAGCACTAGAATGGATTGTGATCTCACAATTCATTTTAAAGGTGATTTAACTACAAGAGCAGGAGATGTTCTTAAATTGATTGTAGTAATGATTGTATAATTCTTCTTGATATGATTGAATGATTGAACAATTAAACTACTGAATTGTATGCTATGTGGATTAGATACCAAGAAAAATGTAAAAAAAGAATTGTTGTTGTCAGGTGAAATTGAGTCAGTTCCCACCAGCGACCCTGTGCACAACAGAATGAAACAGTGCCCAGCCCTGTGCCATGCACACAATTTTTTCCTATACTTGAGGCCATTATCGCAGCCATTTGATCAATCCATTGCCTTGAGGGCTGTGGCAATTGCGTAATCTGGGGTCAACTTGAGAAGGGATGGAGTCTAGCCTGTCAATCTGGTCGCAGCTTTATGACCTAATTTGGAGGTGCCATGGACATAAATAACTCACTAGAGGACAGATACACCTAGACTCTGCTTCACCTTCCTGCTAACAAGACACATGGAGCTATGCTAAAGCCCTGGAGCTAGAAGAGCCACGTGGAGACCCCTGCCATCGCTGAGATGCTTCCACTGCCACCAGATCCACAAGACTTTCCACCCACTGGCTTGTGATCTTCTTGCATTCAGCATCATTGAATGTGTTGCGTGAGTCCAAAGAGGAATTTATAGATTGGTATTGGACATATGGGCTAATATCGGACTTATGGTATGGAT
>NW_022107431.1:54843818-54846099 GCF_000313985.2 Echinops telfairi | reverse complement strand
TGGACTGGGCTGGGATGTTTTCTCAATATAAAATTACTCTTTTATAAAAAGCTCTTTCTTACACACATATGGGTGCCTATGAATTTGTTTCTCTAGTCCACCCAGACTAACACAAGGGCCTTCCACTATTTCACTACCCCTCTACGTTACAAAAAATGGTGTCCTTCTCCAAGGATTGGTCTCTCCTGAAAATATGTCCAAAGTATGTGAGACCAAGCTTCCCCAACCTTGCCTCTAAGGAGCGTTCACTCTGGCAGTACTTCTTCCAAAACAGATCTCTTTGTTTTATTAGAAGTCCATGGTACTTTCAATATTCTTCTACAGAACCACAATTCAAATGCATTTTTTTTTTGGTCTTCCTTATGCAATGTCCAATTTTCACATGCTATGAGGTAATTGAAAATACCATGGCTTGGGTCAAGTGCACCTCAAAGTAACATTCTTGCTTTTCAATACTCTAAAGAGCTCTGTGCAGCAGATCTACCCACAAGGTGCCTTTTGATCTTTCAACTGATGCTTCCATGAGCATTGACTGTGGGTCTAAGTAAGACAAAATCCTTGGCAATTTCATCCTTTCTTCATTTATCTTGATAGGACCTATTGGCCCAGTTGTGAGGATTTGGGTCTTATGTCCACTGAGTTGCAATCCATACTGAAGGCTACAATCCTTGATCTTAATTAACAAGTGTCTCAAGTCTCCTCACTTTCAGTAAGCAAGGTTGTGTTATTTGCATATCACAAGTTGTTAATAAGCCTTCATCCGATCCTGATGCCACATTCTTTTTCATATAATGCACCTTCTCTGATTATTTTCTCTACATACATCTTGAAATAATATGGTGAGAGGATACAACCCTGCACATCTTTTCTGACTTTAAATCATGGAGTTTTCCCTAGTTCTGTTTGTACAACTGCATCTTGTTTCATTTTCAAGTTCCACAGGAGCGCAATGAAGTGTTTTGGAATTCCCATTTTTTCAAGGTTTTCTATAATTTGTTATGATCCACACAATTGAGCCCTTGGTATAATCAATAAAACACAAGTAAACATCCTTCTGGTATTCTCTGTTTTCAGCCAAGATCCATCTGACACCAGCAATGATGCCTCTTCTTCCACATCCTCTTCTGAATCTGGCCTAAACCTCTGGCAGTTCCCTGTCAATGTCAGCCAGCAACTGTTGTTAGATGATTTTCAGCCAAATCTTACTTGCATGCTACTTAAATGATATTGTTCTAAAATGTGATCATTGTATTGGGTCACTTTTCTTTGGAATGAATACAAATATGGATCTCTTCCAATCAGTTGATCAAATAGTCGTCTTCCAAATTCCTTGGCATAGACAAGTATGTTATTTCAGTGCTTCATCAGACTGTTGAAATATGTCCATTGTTATTTCATCAATTCCTGGAGTCTTGCTTTTGTCTAATGCTTTCCATATAGTTTAAATGTCTTCATTCAGTATCATTGGCTCTTGCTCATATGCTATCTCTTCAATTGGTTCAATGTAGACTAGTTCGTTTTGGTACAGGTATTCTGTATATTCTTTCTATCTTCTATTAATGCTTCCTGCATCATTCACTAGTTTTCCCATAGAACTATTCAATCTTGTAATCTGAGGCATTAATATTTTTAATATTTTCAGTTTATGATATACTGAGCATGTTCTTCCCCTTTTGGTTTTTTAATTCTAGGTCTTTGTACTAAAGATTACAACCTTGGAAACCCAACAGGGCAGTTTTATCTGCTCTACACAGTTACTCTGGGTTAAAATCAACTTAATAGCAGTGACTAATGAGATTATTTTAGTACTGTCAAGTAATAGATCAACATTAGGGTAATTGCCATTAGCTATCACCTTGCTCCCATTGACATAAAAATTGAGAAACTATTTGTTATGGGTTGACCTATGTTATTACCACTGGTATTGAAGGAAGAAGTCCAAGCTTCACTGAAAGTATTGGGAGAAAATAAGGCTCCAGGAATGGACAGAATACCCATAAATCAACTGATGAAGCTCTGGAAGCACTCACTAGTCTAAGCCAGGAAATTTGGAAGACAACTACTTGGCCAACTGACTAGACAAGATCCATATTTGTACCCATTTCAAAGAAAGGTGACTGAATAGAATGAAAAAAGTTTTGTGAACAATCTGGAGGAGAAAACAATGGGACCAACAGTTCTGGGGGAACATGGGAGAGGGAGGGGTGAGGGGAAAGATGGTGTTAACAAACCCAGGGACAAGGGAACAACAAGTGATCCAAATCAGTGGTGAGGAGGGGGG
>NW_022107431.1:54831912-54842557 GCF_000313985.2 Echinops telfairi | reverse complement strand
AGCAAATGTTTTGAGAATGATGAGGGCAATGAAAGTACAAATGTGAAAAGAGTTGTCAGAGCCCCTAATAAAATGATTTTTTTAAAAGAAAATAATTATGGCAACATATGTACAAAAAAGAGAAAGTTTTGAACAATATCATTGATATCACAGGGAAACTCTAGCTGAAGCTCAGTCCACAATGGTTGCAGCAGTATATTGGCAGAGACCTGTCAGAAATTCAAGCTGGATTCAGAAGAAGACATGGAGTAAGATATTTCCTTACTGGAAATATGGCAGGGTGATCTTGTCTCAAAACAGAATGTCAGAAAGTTTACTTGTGTTTTCTTGACTATCAGAGGCTTTTGGCTGTGTGAAGGATAACAAGCTATGGATAGAATAACAAGGAATGAGCATTCCAGAATAGTAAATTGTGCTGATGTGGAACCTGAACATAGAGCAAGAGGCAGTCATTCAAACCCAGAACAAGAAATTAACATATGATTTAAAATAAGGAAATTTGTGCATCAGGGTTGTATTCATTCATGTACTTATGCAAACAATATGCTAAGCAAATCATCTGAGAGGCTGGGAAATAGGAAGAACACTACATCAGAACTGGAGGAAGGTTTATTAACAATCTGCGATAGGGAGATGACACAACCATACTTGCTGACAATAAGGAGGGCTTGAAACACTTGCTCATGAAAACCAGGCTATAGTCTTCAGTGTGTATTGAAACTTAATGTAAAGTAAACCAAGATCCTCACCCTGGACATTCAACAGACAACATCTTGATAAAAAGAGAATAGATTGAAACTGTCAAAGATAATTTTACTTAGATCTATAATCAATACTCATGGAAGCAGCAGCCAAGAAACCAAATGACATTTTTGCATTGGGTAAATAAATCTGTGCACACGACCTCTTTAAAGTATTAAAGAGTAAATACATACCTTTGAGGACTAAGTTATGACTATCCAAGCCATAGTATTTTTCATTGCCTCGTATGCATGTGAAAGTTGGACAATGAATAGTAAGACAACAGCAGAATTGATACCATTAAATTATATAGCTATATACTCTATTGCCCTTTCTCTCTTCTCTGTACATGTTTAAAAACAAAACAAGAAACTTTATCACTATTTTCTATTAGTTATCTCCCACTCATCCCTAAATTGTCCATTAAATTACACTTATTTATTATCGGTTGTCACTAACAATTTCTTGTTAAATCTTACTTATGGAGACCCAGTGCGGCAGTGGTTAAACATTTGGTTACTGATGGGAAGGTCAGCGGTTCAAATCCACCAGCTACTCAACAAGAGAAGCGTGGCTTTCTGTCTCCATAAATATCACATCCTTGGATATTCTATGGGGCAACTTCACTTGGTTCTTTGTAGGGTCACTACCGGTCGGGATCAACTGGATGCCATGGGCTTTCTTAATTTAATCCTGTGGCATTTACACCAGGAATCTCCCCATAGTTCTTGTCCCCATATCCTCATACTGTTTTAACTTGTCATTTTGTTCTCATATTATCCTGTCACCTTTAGGTTGCTGTATTGTGTTGTTTTATTTTTTGCTTTTCTCTTTAAAGCCCTGATTTCAGCTATTTGCCCTTCACATTGTTACTCTAAGCTTAAATGTACCTTTAGCTATGAAGAGGCATTGAAACATGATTTGGAAAGCTTACTATAGTCATACTATGGAATACCAAGAAACTATATAAAAAATCACGTAAATAAATTGTAAAAATATAGAAAAAGTAAATTTCATCACAGTAGAAAATGTACTTTCAAAAACAATATTAATATAAATATGTATAGGGAATAGACAAAATAAAGGCATATGCATTAAATATTTTCAAAAGTTGTCATTGTGAAATGGGGTACATTGTATGATTTGCCTTCTAAATTAATTATGTTTATCATTTATGAATATTGTCTAAGTCTATATTACTTTGCTGTAAAAGCATTAGAAAGAGAGAATTTGGTATTCAATATACTTCCTTGTGTTGCCAAAGTGATTAAATAATACAACTATATAATATTTGGTACTGCCTATGGCTAAAGGTAAGTCCTGTTTACTAATGTTTCTTTCCTACACCTTTGTATTTTCATTACTATTTTCTCAATCCTAAAATGATTGTGTTTCTCAAGACTGAATCCTCACATCTTTTTTATTGCTCTTTGCATTTCTTCTGGGTGGACTCATGACACATTAGTCAAATTACCCTCTAGATTTCCAGAACCACCTACTCACCTACTCACTCTCTCTCAAGCATATGTTACTTGCAGATCCTACAGACCTGTAGCTGCAACGTACCCAAAACTGAAGTCCTCATCTTGGCCCTCTATTCCGCCTTTTGGGCTCCCTGTTTAAGTTATGGTGCCATTGCCCAAATCAGAACATGAATGCCAGCTAATTTTATTTTTTCATCCTTCACAACTGATTCAACTAATTCATCCCTTGTATTCCATTCATAATTTTAGCCTCCGCCTACTTTTCTATAAACCCATTACCAGTTCCTACATCTACTACTACTATCCTACATCTATCTCTAGCCACTACTCCCTATTGGTCTCCTTGCTTCAAATTTGTATTTCAATTCAATTATGAAATGAATATTTATGAGTTGAGGTTATAACCAATGTGGAAAGATAAGTAAATTTGCAATTACAGTTTCTGTTTCCAACAATGTTGATTTTATTATTTGTCATATAATATATAGTATATGATATATACATAATATCATTGTCAAATAAAATGTTAACATATACAATATATTACTCTTTTATTTATTTATTATTTTTAAGAACAATCATTTTAATGCAATCATACTATCTAATGACAATGGTATGACAGTGATAATACAAGGGGTCTTGAAGACACAGAGTACATGGACACACATTTTTTAGTGGCTTTGAGTAATTTCAGGGGAGGCTTCCTGGAAGACGTGACATCTAATCGGAAAGTTGAAGTATCAATGGGCGAAGACCATGAATGCCAACATTCTTGCCATAGACTGTTCTGTGACACCGGGGCTACAACTGGATCTTAGGATGGAAGAACAAAGGCAGCATGAGAAGTCCCTGTGAGCATTCCAAAGAGATGAGGGTCTGTGCTAAAGAGCCTCAGCAGGACTGGAAGAAGAAAGTGACATCGGAAGCGACCACCCGGCCCATCCCCAGCCCTTTCATCAGAGTTATCTTTGTGTGTCCTAATGACAATATGTCTAACGATCTTATTTCACGCAGCTTAAAATCCAAGCATTATCTAACTCCTCCCTAATTCTCTATTCATATCTGTTCCTACTCACTCAGCTTTTTAAAACGCTTCTGTCATTAAATCAATATTCAAGTACTTGCCGGAAAGGAAAGCCTTGCTTCTTACCCTTTGCATACTCTGTTCCACATCAAAACTCAAATTATACTTGTTATCATCGGGTTAATTCTGACTTCTAGCACCCCTAGAGGATGGAGTAGAACCGCCCCGTGGGATTTCCTACACCACACCCCTGGGAAAGCACACAGTTACATTCTGCTGCTGTAGAGTACTGGGCAGGCTCAAATCACAGATCTCCCGCTTAGCAACTGGACACTCTCGTCACTACATCCTGAGGGCCTCTATTTCCACGCTGGCTCCCTAAGAATAGAAGAAAAAGACAGATCTTTTATTATGGTAAAAACTACAAATTCTTTAGGATTCTGTTGGAAATCAGCTCTATCACATCAGATGATCCACCTACTCTTACCCAAGTTTGATCAAGTACCCCTTCTTTGTGCTCAGAACATATGCTGACCCTTCCATCAATTATCATACTCTAGTGTAATTGGTTATTTTTTTCTTTTTATCTTATTCTCGCATGTGTCTAAGTCTTATAAAGCTATGATTTTGTCTTAATACCACTGGTTTTCTTGTTTAGAGAATATACCAGGTTTCTCGTGAAATGTGAAAGCTCAAAAGAATATTGATAGAATATTTATATAGCATTAATTTAATAAATATATTTATGAATTATATTGTAAAAATATGCAGGTGGGAGTAAGAAAAATATTATGTCTTTCTTGCTTATATGCTATTAGAACCAAGAATCTGCTCTACAGTGTGAGGTTGTTGTGCTTCTTTAGGGTGCTAAGTAATATCTCTCGCCCATTTTTTCCCACAAGTAAGGAACATTCGATTAAATCATTTTTAAAATTTCTTTCAAGATCAAAATCCTCTAATCAGATAATATTTTCAGATTTTGGTAGAATTTACATAAGGAGCAAATGTTTCCCATACTATTAATGGAAATTGTGCCCTATTTACTCCTATTCAGTTGTCTAAATTGAGAGTAAATGAACGATATAGATATATATAGATATACAGTATATAAATACATACATGAATATATCTATATATACTATACCTATCAATATAACTATACGTAGCTGTATAATGATATTCATGTACATAATTACGTATGTATACAGATACAGTAAATGTTTATGTATTCATATATGTAAGGAAGCTATGAATATACATACATATTTTAAATGTAATCTGTATAAGCGACCAGAAGCTCTGGTAGCACCGTGCTGAAAGTATTCCTTGCTAGCCAAATGGTCATCAGTTAGAATTCATTGGCCACTCTGCAAGAGAAAGATACAACAGTCTGCTGTCATCAGGTGGATAACCTTGGAAACCCTATGGGACAAGTCTGCTCTGTCCTATAGAACTGACAGGAGTCATAGCCAACCGATTACAGTGGGTTTAGTTTGGTTTGGTTATAAACCATGAAGACTTCACATTCTCTTGATAAATTTGCTTGCTTTTATGATTTTTTTTGTCAAATGAAATGTCTAATTCCTAAATAATATTAAATCAGAAAACAGTTTTTCTCAACTATCAATGGTGACTTGAAACCCACTCCTAAATCAACTCTTCAGCTTGCTATTTTAATCACTATGATTCAACTTCTCACAGAAATTCACATCAATTGAATGATCTCTTTCTCTGCCTTTAGAGCAACACTGAAGCTGGCATTGAGAATTCAAAATGTGGGCATTTTATTTGTCTTCAAGTAAATACAATTTAATCTCAGTACCTTGCCATGTGGCTACAGACCTAGAATTTCTGGTTTTAGATGAACAAGGTAATATAACCTTTGAGAAGCTATCCACAAACTGTCAGAACAAAATTTAAACCAATTCATCAAAACAGTGCACTGACTGTCTTAGCAGAATGGACATTGATTATGTACCAATTAAAGCGAACATGACTCACACTGAATGGAAATCAATCTACTCTATCTGTAAAATAGGCATGTTCCTTCCCTCACTGCCTAGGAGAATGGGGCTATGATGAGGGCTGGGGAGAGAGGTTCACACTGAACACCCCATAGTGCTGGGGTGGAGGTGCAAAGTCGAGAGTGAGTCTCTGAACAGGTGTAGTCAAGGATGTTCTAGGCGCAGACCCTCATTCGCAGATCTTCTCCATCCATTTACCTGTCAGCTTTCTGCCAAGGGGGAAATGGCAGAAGAAACTGTACAGTACATGTTTCAAGGGGCGCCAGGATCTACTTCTCCAAAGAGGAAGAAGCTTGATATAAGGGGAGCTAGCCTCTGGGTGACAGGCAAGGGAGCTTCCTCCTCCCGCAAGAACCAGATGGTGTGTATTTTTTCAGGAACCCTAGTAGCACAGTGCTAACAACCTTAGTTCTTAACCTAAAGGTCAGGGGTCCAACCCACCAGCTGCTCCATGGAGAACTATGTGACAGTCGGCTTCTATAAAGATGACAATCATGGAAACCCCAATGGGATTATGTTGGTTGGTTGGTTGGTTGGTTGGTTGGTTGGTTGGTTGGTCAGTTGGTCAGTCGGTTAGTTAGTGCATTTTCAAGCCAGAACATCAAACCCATACCTGTCAGGTGTTGAGTGTGTTGATGTATCCCTCACCATCACTTTACACAATGAGAATTTCACAATGTGTCTTCCTAACGCTACCTCTATTCACTCTAAAGATCCCCAACAGCATTTGTAAACTGGAAAAAATAAATTTCTAGGTACTACACACTTGGTTACAGAGCCCTAAAATGAGAAGAGTGGAGGCCTTAAATCTCATCAGCTCCATTTATTAGGTGTTGCAAACTTTTTATGGTTTCTACAGACAATTGAGCTTTGCAGTGGCAATGAAAACAAAAGCAGCCACCGCTGTGCCAGGAGAAGCGCGTTGGGAAATGCGAATTCAGTAAACCTTATACAAACCGCGAGAGCAGCTGCTTTGACTAGAAAGCAGACTATAACTCCATGCCATTTTTTTTCACACAGAAATGATTCAATTCCACCATGATGTAGAAGACACTGAGAAATAGGCTTGCTTTCGCTAACCCACCTTCTCCTACTTTAATCTACTTTTCCTGCTACTGATTAGAAGACCATACATATTGTCAACCATTTTTTGGATCCCTGGATTAAAGAAAGAAAGAAAGAAGTTACATTGTTTTCTTTAAACTTCATGCTATTGCTTAAAAGAATCAATAGTGATCTCTTAGGGCAAGCAAAGGTATTACCTTTATTTGATTCTCCCGGGCTCTGGAGATACACGGCAGTCCCCTAGTTCAACATTCTATTTCTTCCCACTCTTCCTCTGCATTTACTTGCTCCTTCCTTTGTCCTTGCCTATTTGTGCCTCCCTAAAGTGTTTGCTTCATTCTATCTAGCAGAAGACCTTTTCCCATGTTTATCTTTATGATTGGATTGCAAGCTCAGATAGGGCAATGTGCCCTTTTTGGGGGGAATGGGGGTGGGGGGACAGGAATACTCTCCAAGGAGACAAAACTCAGAGGTTTTGTATCTTACTGAACAGAATCTTACTTAACCAGTGCAAAGGGATCTTGTGACTGTTTTAATGATTTGGGGGAAATCATCATGTCCCGCTAATTTCTAGTCACTATGGTCTTCCTGAACCACCTCAGTTCAGCAAGAGTCCATGTGACATGATCCATGCCGACAGGATACTAGGCATTAATGTGCCCTAAAGACACTGGTGTAAGTTATTACAAAGATTTGATGTTTAATGTGTGCTGTGGTATGCTAAACATAGCATTCTCCCGGCTGTGCTGTATAATAAGAAAACATCCAGATGAAAATGAAAATGCCCATCATACTTTTGTTGAGGTGATTTTATGAAAGGCTAACGGGTCACGTAGAAGTTTCAACTACATGAGCCCTGGTGGCACACTGCCAAGTCAACGTTGGACCGTTAACTGCAAAGCTGTCAGCTCAGATCCACCAGAAAACGAGGAGGCTCTCTGTGCCCATAAACACTGAGAGACCCCGATAGGGCCACTATGGATCAGAATCAACTGGGTGGGAGTGAGGAATGGGGTGGAACTTTCACTTAATATATATCCCTGCCATGCTCAAGGCTTTATAAAAGATATTGTAATTTTTTGAAGCTGTGTGCACCTTCAGATTTATAAAACACATGTGATCCTTTAATATTTGACCCTTATAGCAATTCAATAAGGATCCTTGGTGGCACTGTGGGTTAGGTCCTGGACTGCTCCCCACCTGTCACTGTGAGGCTGTCTGCTCCCAGGGTCGCTAAGAGTCAAAATCAACTTAAGGGCAGCTTGTTTGTGTTTTAAACAATTCAGTATTTGTACCTGAAGTAAAAGATATCTTTTATTCTGATTTTAGAGATAAAGGGCCTGAGAACACAGAGGTGCATGGCTGAAACTCAATTGCGGGGATCTTCCTGATCAGGACTTGTGAACCGAGCTCGCTGGGGCTCCTGTCCACCCTACGACATGAGCACATCCTCCTGGACTCTTAGAAAATAGCGACATGAAGATCATATTCATCCGAGTATTTTCCCCTAATTCCTACCTCGTGAGTAAGTATTCTTCCCCTTTAAAGAAGAGCTGCTTGCAAGCAGAATTCCTTTCAGCACAGTTCATTGTGAAATGACACATTGTCTAGAATCTATTTTTAAATATACCATTGAAAAGACAGGAGTGGCAAAAAAAATTTTAATTGGCAAAATGTTGCTAATTGATAAAAATGTTATGTGCATGGGCTTTGATTTGTGATTTTCTCTATTTCTCTTCATGTTTGAAATTGCTCTTAATAAAACATTAAAGAAAATAAAGAGGATTTTTTAAACACTCACTTGGGAACACACCTGGTAAATTATTAAAGTAAATGTCCCACCTGATGCCGACAACAGAGGAGCGGGGGAGACTGGCCAAGGCTTCAACTAGCGGAGCTGTGGACAGGAAATGACCCTCCTCTGCAGTTCACAGCAGTTTCACTTTTCAGAAATGGTCACTTTGTATTCAGATTTCTCCTTGGGTTATTAATTAAACAAAGCAATAGCTCAAGGATTATTCATACTCTTGAAAAACAAAAATTAAAAATTCCTTCTCAGAATTATGAATAGAATAGAATAAAATCCATATGGATTTTATGGAAAGGGGATGGAAGAAAATACAATGCGAATATATTGTTCTCAAATTTGATGTAATTTAAATTTAAGATTTTAAAAATGGGAATGTTTTAATAATGCAACGATATCTATAAATTTAACATAGTATTGAGGAAAAACAATGAAGAGTTTGCCCTTAAAAATCATTAAGTTTTGTGACTACTTTACTCTTGGTCCCTTATATGGCAATACAGAGAAAAATGTTGCCGGGAAAGAGGACAGATTCTTTATAGATGATTCACAGTGTAGGTGTGACAGCTCTCAGCTTATCACCTGTGAAAGAAAATGAATGCTTTTTCCCAGACATGAATAAACGATGATGTTAAATATCGCCTTAACCCCCACTCACAGTGATCCAAAAAGAAGCTTCTCATATCTGCTAGTGAGGGCCAAAAGGAGCTGTGGTGATGTAATGGTTACGCATGGGGCAGCTAATTGCAAAGGTCAGCAATTGAGACCACCAGCCGCTCTTCGAGAGAAAGTTGGGGCTGTCTCCTGCCACCAAGAGTTGCAGTCTTAGCAACTCACAGGGGCCATTCTACCTGTCGTTTAGGGGAGACCGCCAAAGGCACTCTGAGTCCACATCAACTGGAGGGCAGTGAGTTGGTTGAGGGGGCTGAGGGCTGGTCAGTCGTGGCAATTTGTCTAAGATCTATCTGGAAGACACAGAGAGAATTTTACGTGGTGAATAGCTAGATAAATGGGGTGTGATGGATGGATAGACAGAGCAGACTTACAGAGAGAAAGGAATAGAAATATAGACCAACAGACAGCTGCCATTAAGTCAATTCCAACTCTTTTTTTTTCTCATCATTTTATTAGGGGCTCATACACCTCTTATCACAATCCATACACACATCAATTGTGTAAAACGCATTTGTACATTCATTGCCCTCATCATTCTCAAAACATTTCCTCTCCACTTAAGCCCCTGGCATTAGGTCCTCATTTTTCCCCTCCCTCCCTGCTCCCCCCTCCCTCGTGAGCTCTTGATAATTTATAAATTATTATTTTGTCATATCTTTTCCTGTCCAACGTCTCCCTTCACCTGCTTTTCGGTCGTCCATCCCCCAGGGAGGAGGTCACATATAGATCCTTGTAATCAATCGGTTCCCTCTTTCCAACCCACTCTCCCTCTACCCTCCCAGTACCGCCACTCACACCACTGGTCCTGCAGGGATCATCCAGCCTGGATTCCCTGTATTTTCAGTTCCTATCAATTCCAACTCTTGATGACCTTTTGTAGAACAAGATAAAATCCTGCCAACCCTGCATCCTCTGCAGGATCCATTGTGGCTTTGGTACCTATCTGCCTCACCAAGGTTGTCCCTTCCTCTTGACACGCCTCATGGCATCCTTTTAGTAGTTGAGCCCTCCTGATGGTTAGTCCATAGAAAATCTATTGAAAAATATTTTTCTGTGATCCATAAGGCTGTCATTAGTTAGTTTTTGGAATTAGATTACCAGGCCTTACTTCTTACCACTTTAAAAGAATTATGACCACCTTTTTGAGCGGCCATAATTAAATGGCTTTGGTGGTCTCTCTAATTGCTTCTGCATTACTATTGTCCTACAGAATTCACATTTTTTATGCCTAGAAGTCAGGAGCATATCACATTTGCACATGTAAGGAGACAAGACTATAAAGTCAGGAAAAACAAAATATGAATATTATTAGTTATCTCAATTCTTACCTTCAAATAATTGCATATAATGCTGTGGATCAATGTTCAGAGTGAGTTGTTTTGATGATTTTTTAATGGCTTTATGGAGGCCAACTTTTATATAAGCTTTCTCATAATAGTCATGTTATTCCCTTGCATATTTTAAGTGGGTGGGCTTTACAATTAGTGCTATTTGGTTTGAATCCTTCTTCTACTCCTTACTTAGCTTGTCCAAGTGGCTTACCTTCCTGAGCCTTAATTTTCCTAACTATAAAATGGACACCGTTGTACTTAATTTAATAAAGTTTCTGTGGGAATTAAACCATCTAGACCATCACATTGAAAGAGCTTTAGCAAGTTCTTGACATACAGCAGATACTCAATAAATGATAGTTAATACCATTGTGTTCAATATATATATATATTTTAAACATTGTATTAGGGGCTCATACAACTGTTATCCCAATCCATACACACATCAATTGTGTAAAGCGCATTTGTACATCATTTCTCAAAACATTTTCTCT
>NW_022107431.1:54818391-54831477 GCF_000313985.2 Echinops telfairi | reverse complement strand
TATTATATAGTCCTTTAAAATATTTGTATTAATATTTTGATTATAACAATACATCTCACTCTGATATCATCTTTACTCCTGGGCACTCTTCAATAAAGCAATCCAGGGGTCTTGTGCCTACAATCAGACAGTGATGATGTTTATAGCAATCAATCTAAGAATTTTAACTAACTGGAAATGCCTATGAAGTGAATAAGATAAGAGTAACTATGAATAAGAATATGGAGCATGTTTTATGAAAAGAAGAATAAATAAGAGAAGGGAAGTTTTACAAGGAACAAATGGTAACTGATAAATCCCACTTTATGGTTAAAGAAATACTCCCCAGATTTTTCCACTTAGGACACTAAATCTGTGTCTGGCAGCATGTTGTAACCAACAGAGAATGGGCTCCGAGTTTCAATATAGTCAGCACACTGTTTACTTATCAAACACCCACTGAAGTCACTTTCTCCCTCTTCTTTTCCAATACTTATCAATTGCATTCATTTCTCCTTTCCACCCCATTCAGTTGCTGACTTTCCAGGGCCTGACTACATCACTGCTACAGGATGGTGCTTGAGTGCTCCTAACATCATCCCATGCCTTTCTTTAACTGGTGATTATATCAGTTAACTTCCAGCCAGTACAATTCATGCAAACAATAGCCATGGTTGGATGGTCTAGGAAATTCTGCCTTATTTTTCTGTACAGGGAAGTCAGGCTGCATGGATCTATGAAGACAGCATCTGGATTGCCATTTTTAAAAATCATTTTCTTGGGGGCTCGTGCAACTCTTATCACAATCTATACATCCATCCATTGTGTCAAGCATATTTGTACATTTGTTGCCATCATCATTCTCAAAACATTTGCTTTCCACTTGAGCCCTTGGTATCAGCTCCTTGTTTTCCCCCTCCCTCCCCGCCCCCCCCATGAACCCTTGATAATTTATAAATTATTATTATTTTGTCATTTCTTACACTGTCCAACGTCTCCCTTCACCCACTTTTCTGTTGTCCGTCCCCCAGGGAGAGGGTTATATGTAGATCCTTGTAACCGGTTCCCTCTTTCTATCCCACCTTCCCTCCACCCTCCCAGTATCGCCACTCTCATCACTGGTCCTGGGGGGTTCATATGTCCTGGATTCCCTGGGAGTCAATTAATTTAGCAAGTTCTACCCTGAAAATTGTGATGTAAGCTTCCTCCCCCCCCACCTGTCATAAAGACCTTGGGATATCAGTTGAATAGGTACTCTGTCAAGCAATTGGGTTTAACCGATTTAAGATCGTGTAACAAAAGTTGACTAGTGTTCCCCTGTGAAAAATCTGTGCATTTATGAACTGTATCACTTTATAGCTTGTGGAGGCATTGGACAAATGACACCAATACAAAGAGTGACCATCATATATCACAGAAAAGTTTTTAATTTTGTGTGTTGTCAGACAATGTTTATGATACTTTGAAATGTTTTCACAACCAATGACAAATTATAATTGAAGAGATAGCTACCTCTAATATCACTCAACTAGAGGTTTTTGCTCTCAGAACACATCATTGAAGCCATTTTTCTCCCAACTTAATACACATCATTGTCCTTCATGTGTGGTTGTAGCTTCCTTCAAGTTTTTTCCTTTTTTTTTCACTTCTCCTACCTATTTTATTTTTAAATAAGAGTTAAATAGCATTAATAAAAGCAATTTGGGACTACAAGATTTCAAGCAATGTTGGCCATATTACTTTTTAATCCATCATTGTCTGTAGCATTTAAAATTGACCAAATCCCTGAAGAAAAGAAGCATACAAACCTAGCACAGAACATTTTTGTGCAATAGGACATTCAACTGGTAATTCCCTGTGTGTAACTATTCTTTGCTAATAAGTTGTTTTAAGAAGTTAATTAACTTGCCCCAGACTACTTAATAACACTTTACAAAAGACCATGTGATTATCCTACATGCAAACAGTTATTCCTGCAATAAATTACTGATGAATATTTGTATTCATTATTTTAATCCATGTTATACCTGCTTCTAGATACCTGTCTTAAGTATCCAATTTACATGCAAAAGATTATAATAGATTAGTAGGCTAAAATTAATATAACAAACAATTTTATCTCAAGTAAAGTATTTATTTAATACTATTAAACTAGGCTAACTTGGAGAGAGATTGTTGAAAAAAATTATAAGGTACCATTCCTATTTTATAGTGTATTTGAGAAAAGAAATAAATTATAGCGACACACATGTGCACATATTATATATAGAAATATTTATAGAGTTGTAATTGCATATAGTTACATGATTACATATTACATAGCTATAAATTATATTGAGGAGGCTTCAAAAGTTTGTGGAAAAAATAAAATTCAAAGACAATGGAATTTTTCCACAAAGGTTTTGAAATACCTCTGTATATTTTATATAGAAGATTTTCATATACATATGATTGTTGCTGTTGCACCTGTTGTTGGGTACTATTAAGTCAGCTCTGAGTCACGATGACTTTATACATCAGAACAAAGCTTTTCTCTTCCTTGTGCATCATTGTGAACACTGGTAAGTCTGACTCCATTGTGCAGCTATTGTGTTCTTCCAACTCATTGACTCTCCCTTGTTTTCAATCAACCCCTACTTTACCAAACCGGATGACCTTTTCTAACACTTGGTCTTTTCTGATGGCATGTCCAAAGTAACAAGATGAAGACTCATTTCTAAGGAGCACTCTGATTCTACAAACAAATGTATTCATCAATCTTACAACTGATCGTGTATTCAATATTCTTTCTAACTCCGCAATGCCATTGTCAGCTCTGCTGCTGTCTTTTTCTTGACTTGCTTCTGTGTACATATGAGGTCATGGAAAAGACCAAAGCTCAGTTCAGGCATACCTTAGTCATTAAAGATGTAACATCTTTGCTTTTTAAAGTGATAAATGCATACCTATGATGCATATTAGAAGTGGCTGGGATTGTAGATATGTATATATGTGTACCCAGATATTACATACACACACATATATATTTACTATAGATATGTATATATTTACACATATGTATATATGTGTACATATACATATGCATATATGTATATATTTATATAGATGTGTATATATGTGTACCCAGATATTACATACACACACATATATATATTTGCTATACTATATATATATACTATACAAACTCATCAATCAGTTTGTCTTACTGTAATGGATTGCTTGTTGCTGTGATGCTGAGAGCTATGCTGCCAGGATTTCGAATGCCAGCAGGTCGGTCCTGGGGGGTACATTTCATTGGAGCTTTCTGAATAAGGCAAACTGTCATACCATCTCGGGGTTCATTTCTACACCAAGACAATATTTTCCAACTGCGCATGCCTTTTTGTTTCCAACTTTCTAATTCCAATTGCCAATACTAATCAATGCACCTTGATTGCATGTTTGATCAGACAAGTTGTAGAATGACATCAAGGGCATCACACATGAAGAAAGCAATGTCATTTAAAAAAAGGAGGGGAAAGAACCAAAAAGAATGTCAGAAGAGACTCAAACTTGTTCTTGAGCACCGAATAACTGAAACAATAGGGTGAGTTGATGAAGCAAAAGGAGCTGAACAGAAGAGACAGTAGTAAAAGAAATGTAGCAAGACTGAGAGTGAGAAAAGCAAATGGGAAGAACACAGTATTGAAGAAAAGAAGTAAACCCTCTACTTATGGTACGAAGGATTCAATGAACAAAATATTGAGTGGCACAGAAAACATCCAAGGAAGACAGAAAGAATACACAAAATCACCATATTAAAAGGAATCAATGGATGTTCAGTTATTTCACAAGGTATTATATGATCAAGAATCAATGATAGGAGTCCAAACTGCAGTGAGAGAATTGGTATGTGGATACTATCCTCTCACCGAGAATATTATATTTTAGGGTAAAACTTGAAATGCTCTTTTTGGTGATGAATGCGATGCCATTCCTCTTCAATTTGTCATTTCCAACACACCAGACCATATTATCTTCCCATTCAAAATGGCCACTTTACACCTGGTGCATTTCACATTCCAGTTATTCATCAATATTTACAACTATGTCTTATTATTTTGAGCCAGGTTACATCAGTCAACGAAGGTCCCAAAAGCTTCATTCAATCCACAACATAAAGACGGACTCCCCTTCGAGAAGCCAGCACTTTTGCAGCCATAATTTGAGTGTCTTCACAGTTATGTGATAATGCTGATGACACAACCTTGCTCACGAAAGGGAAGAGGATTTGAAGTATTGTCGATGAAGATCAAGGATTGCAGTCTTCAGTATGGATTAAAACTCAATGTAAAGAAAACCAGATCTGCACAACTGGATAAACGGGGAAAAAAGATTGAAGTCGATTTCATCTTGCATCCACAATCAATGCTCAAGGAAGCAGAAATCAAGAGATTAGATAAGACATTGTGTTGGATAAATCTGCTGCACAAGACCTCTTTAAAGTGCTGAAAAGCAGGGATGTTACTCTGAGGACTAAGGTGAGCCTGACACAAGCCGAGATATTTTCAATTGCGTCATATGCATGTGAACGTTGGACATTGAGGAAGGAAGACCAAAGAAGCTCAGATGCATTTGAATTATAAAGCTGGCAAAAATATTGAATATACCACCAACTGCCTAATGAAGAAACATCTCTCTATTGGAAGAAGTACATCCAGAATGCTTCTGAGGCTAAGAGTGCAAGACTTTAACTCACATACTTGGGACATGTTGTCAGGAGAGACCATCCGCTAGAGAAGTACGTCGTGCTCGGTAAAGTGGAGGAGCAGCCAACAAGAGGAAGACTCTCAGTAAGATGGATTGGCACAATGGCGGTAACAATGGGCTCTAAAATAAGAACAATAGTGAGGATGGCACAGGACTGGGCAGTGTTTTGTTCCGTTGTACATAGGTTCACTATGAATTGAACCAACTTGTTGGCACCTAACAACACTAATCCCAATCTGTCATGTTCACGGTGGCACATGCATCTGTGGTGCAATGGTCTTTCTTGTGCTCTTGGGACTCCTACAAAAGAATTGTTTGGGACTATGAAAACAAGGTTCTTTGGGCCCTCCAAAAGGTTTGGGAAGCATTACCAATGATGCAAATAAGGTGCATGGTACCCTAGCCTAACAAGGCATTGGTCCCTTGCCACCCTAATAGGCTTAAAAGAACAACAATCTCAGATTAGGAGGGTGAGTTAGTTAATTGTGCCAGCCTGGCCGATAATCACATGTGGTGCTGGTTGAAAGGCGGAGGGATAAATGGGTGGTGAAGCCTCGCCTTTCTAGTTCTCGGGTCTCTTGTTTTGTGATGGTTGCATTGGGTGCAGCTGCCTTAGCAGTTCCCTGCTTCAGCTTGCAAGATTGACTTCTTACAAGACATCCCCAAGGAGAAGCCGCATGGATCTATCCCGATGCAGCCCTGGGTGCTGGAGCAGCCGTGTGGAGACCCTTGCCAGTGCTGAGATGCTTACACGTTCATGGACTCAGCTTTCCTCCTGCAGTCGGCATCATTGCCTGTTTTGTGAGGTGTGGGGGTTTTTGTGGTGTTGTGTTGGGTATGGGTTAATGTTGGACTTGTGGGCTTGGGCAGCATTGGGTTGGGATGTTTTCGTGATGCACATTTTCTTTGCATAAAACTCTCTTATACATGAGTCGCTGTGGATTTGTTTCTCCTAAGTACCTAGACTAAAACAGAGGGGGACCTTACTACCAGCAAGAAAGAAGGGCCAAGAGTGGAGCATATACTCTGGATCCAAGGAAGTTATAAAATTATAGACCATGAGAGGTGGCAGACAGCAGTAGCAAGAATGAGATAGGCATGAGATGGCAGAAAGAAGGAGACTGGTGTAAGATAGCTGTGGTGGGTCTTCCCAATCTGTAGAGTTAAGAGTTATCACACTTACCAGAGAAGACCCGAGCAGAGTTGGGTAGCAGAAAACCTTGAGTAGGTCCTGGCAGTTGAGGAGGAAAAACTGTCTGTCTCGATCAAAAAGTGTATCATGAATTTTTCTCTTACAGCTGAGCTGTTCTTGATCCAAGTTATACCCTGTTGCTTTCCTAACAAGGTGCCTCTAGGTCAACTTGAACTTTCAGTGTCTAAGCCTATTAACCTTTGGAATCGCACTAGAAACTCTCTATTTTGTAGATGCACATAGTTATTTGTCATGCATTTTCTGACATTACTTCCACACCACCACGTTTCCTGAAACAAACACAAAAATGTGTACTTTGTGCTACACTGTATAACTTTGAAGAAGGGTATGATATGGAGACAGATCAAAGATTTTCAAGTCCTAGCATTTCATTCTTTACTTATTGATTTATTTTAAAAATATTTATTTAGTCTTATCCTATTCCAGATATTACCTGGAGCCTGGGATACAAAGGTAAATATGCTGCTGCTCCTTCTTGTGCTGAACCATATTCCAGGAGAGACTCGGGAAAGTCAAGAGGGTATTCCAGAACAATCTCAAGTTTATTACTGAGAAAATGGTGTGGGCTACTGACTACACAAAGGTGAGGAAAATACACCATGTCAGCCCAAGGCTGACTGTCACAAGGCAGAAGGCTGGCAGGCCTCCACTCTCCATCCTTCTAGACCTTAGTCTGACAACCAGCATCCCTCCCACAGCACATATCTTCTCTGTTAGGTTTGATCATTTATTTCGATGGCCAGAAAAATTCACAGACAACACTCATGACTTTGAGGCTCTTAGGGCGACTAATGGGTTACAAAATGTTACGGCTGCCTTCTTTTGTCTACCACACGGCTCAGTTAAGCTGGCAGTTTCCTGAGTTTTTTCTTGAGTCCTTTGGACTCCACCTTGTTCCCTGGGCAGAGAAAGCCACTTCCTTTGCTCTGCCCCCTGAGTTCAATGCAGCACCTTTGCTCAGTCTCAAGGTGTGCTGTACGACAGCGTCCACCACTGGAGACAGGGATCTCATGCGTGCTCTGTGATGTCTCTTCTTCGTAATGGTCACCAGATTCTTTCTCTCTTGCTTCTGAGATGACTCACTATTATACCATGGAGTTGGAAGAACTGGCCAGTCTCCTCTGTTAACATTTAACACATCCTATTTACATGGTCCCACCTAATCATTTGGAGGAAGTTACAAAAATATGGATAGAAGAGTTATGAGTAAATAATTTCACCTTATCACAATCACTTACTAGTTACATGACGATATGCAGGTTATTTTCTATTTTTCGATCCTGGGACCCTTGGATACAGAACCAAACCATATCACCTTTATCTGTCATGGCATTACTGTTTCACTTACAACACCTGTTCCAATTTCAAGCCACAATTTTTCTTGTTAAGTGGCTTTTGTTTTTCAGAAGAGAGAGTTAGTGTGTGTACTATGAATTTGAGGACAGACTGTGCCAGGTGTAAATCTCAAATTTTGGAGGATGTAATTCAGTTGACAAGATGGACCCAAGTATTATTTGTGGAATATTTAAGTACAAGAGTTAATGACAGTTGTTTAGAAAAAGGCTAAGGACAAAGGTCTGGAGGGCAGTCAGATAGATAAACAGGCTACAGTAGTGATTCCTTGAGGCAAATTGAGGCAAGCCTGTTAAGGGAAAATCAATCCAATGCATTTATAGAGAGGAAACATTGTCCTGAAGAAGGAAAATAGAATGTCATCGGTTCCAATAGTAGCTATGACCCAACTTCGATTGATCTAAATTGTCATTCAGCCCATTCTGTCTCCTATGAGTCTTGCAGGCGACCCTCAGAATTATCAACCCTCAAAAAAAGGTGACTTCTTGAAATACTTACACAGGTTAGATACCTCGGTCCTCTTCCCACACAGTTCTCCCCATGACAATTTAGCATAATTAATGAATGTAAATATATTTATAGTGGAACACAAATGATTATGCTTGTAAGAAGAATTTTTCCTTGAACAAAGAATAGTCCCACATTCCAGAACAATATTTTAGTATTATTCTCTACTAGTGTTTTCTGTGATGCATTAAAATAATTTGTAATTTACACACTTACCAAAAAATGATTTACTTTTCCTCACACTTTGTACATGGAATCTATAATCTAACTGCGCTATATTAATCTCTTGAATTATCTCAACGAACACAAATAAGCATTTTACAAATACTTAGGATGTGTCACAAGAGTCTGCTCCTTGTGACAGGACTCTACCCAGTATATTGTGACCTCTAGGAGAAATTAGTAGTTATTCAATCGCCAGCTGTGTTTGTTGGGATTAGAAACGTTTGCACATATGCATTCAAATAGCATAGATTTTATTAGAAGCCGTGGTCCAAAGTTGATCAGCAATTACCCTTTCATAGTTATGAAGGTTCACAGACCTTTTGCCAAAAAAAGCCAACACAACACACTGTCAGTTCTGACTCACAGTGACCGATATAGGATTTCAGAAGCTGTCGATCTTATTTTTTTTTGAAGCTGTCAATCTTAACATGAGCAGAGAGCCTCAACTTTCTCCCAAAGAGCAGCTAGTGGGTTTGAACCACCCACGTTACTACTAACTAGTAGTACAACACTAACCAGAGAGTGCCACCCAAGTACAACCAAATATTTTCTATCTAGTGTACCCAGGTTTCCCATAGAGACTCTCATGTGTTTCCAACTTCATCCGACCTCTTTCACCCAGTATCATACCCCCAAAGACCATTATATCCCTTGGGAATTTGCTGCCTCCACTAAAGAAACTGGCGTCTTCAAGTAATCTGTTGTTCTTTAGAAGAACAAAACTTACAAATAAGCCAGTTTAGGCCAGTAGTTCATGCATTGTTCCCACTGCTCTTCGGCTAAATTATCTCCCATGAAAGTACACTTCTATCTGGTTATATGCCCAGTTCTCCAGAATGAGTCTCAGATATGATAATAATTTGGATTCAAGCTACAATTATCATTATATTAGTCAAATCGCTATTGTGGCAGTTACATAATCTCCTATGAACTTGAGTGAAGGGGTAGTCTTGCCTGTCAATCAGGTCAAAGTTTGATCACCTCATTTGGAGGCATGACAGAGATTAGTAGCTCACTGGAGACCAGACCCACTCTCTCTGCCTTCCTTTTCCTGCTGTGGAGACACTCAGAGAACTGGAGGAGACCCATGGAGACCCATGCCAGCATAGAGATGCTTGCATTGCCATTGGATCCACAAGACCTTCTACATATTGGCCTGTGATTTTCCTGCATTTGGTATCATTACATGGCTGTGTGAGTCTAAAGAGGAATTTATGGACTAATATAGACATATGGTCTAATATCAGACTTATAGACTTGATCTAGACTAGGCTGGGATGTTTTCTCAATCTACAGTTGCTCTTTTATACAAGCCTCTTTCTTATACACTTATGAGTGTCAATGAATTTGTTTCTTTAGTCAACCTGGACAAACACACCTATGTAATTACTTTACCTTGCTTATTTTTTTGTTTATTCTTTTGAAGCTGGGTTACTTCAGAATAGTTCAAGATACACAATATGGCAAAAAAAATCATTTAAAAAACTTAAGCATTTAAATCTACATGCACATCTAAAATTGTAAATATCTTCTACAACTAGTCAATAATACTATACTTACTATTCTAGCAAATAATTATATCATGCACTTTATGGACTGACACATGCAAGACATTTTTTCCTAAAAATATGAAACTTAATATAACAACAACACTCTTTTCAATAACACTCTATATTTTGCTGACATTTCCCAGTTCTTCTGAATGGTAATCAATAGTCCATGCTATCGTTGTTTAACAAACATTTAAAAGAGCATTATAAGCAATGGGCTGTCCCAGGTTACAAAGATTTCTACAGAGGCATGCAACTAGCATATAAACTACAAATAGATTATGTATTCCAATGGATACATTATTTAAAATAATTCCAAAATTAAATTCTAGATCTTTGCAAAATGCATCTCTGATAGCCTCTATGGTATGTTAGAAAAGCTTAATTCTTTACGTAATAATAATAATCCTTTTACCTCTGTTTTTACTTGTTCACTCTCACACTTTCAAGTTGATGTTCTTTTTTATCATTATTTGTACTAACCAATTCAACCACTGTAGATATAAATCCATGTATCTATTCAGTGGATCTTCATGTATATGTGCATGTGCACCAATATAACACCTGTGCCAAAAGCAGTCATTTCTCAGTGTGATCGATGAAGAATATAGGAAGGAAGAATTAAACATTTTGAGAATTACTATTTCACAAAACTGCAGAAGTACCACAGAAAATTATTTCAATTAATTGTCATAAACTCAAAAAACTCACTGTCATTGAGTCAATTCTGACTCATGGTGATCCTATAGGACAGGGTAGAACTGCTCCTGTGGGTGTCTGAGACCATAACTCTTTACAGAAGTAGACAACCCATTGTTGGCCCATTAAAATTACTCCTTGTCTTCTTCTTGCTAATGAGAAGACTGAAATTCATACATAATTAACAGATGTAGGTATGCATCCTAATTATAAAAACGTATTTCAAACTTAGGTCCAACTTTAAAGTTTATATTATTTCAATTATATAATAATTTATTTTCTTTGTCCTCTATATTCAAGTAAAATATAGGATGTGCATGCTTCTTTGAAAAGATTTTTCCTTTTAAAAGAGCTATGAATAGGAGACATATGTGTATAGATTACATGATCACAAAAACTGGGATCATAAATACCTAAACCAAAATCAAACCAGTTACCATTAAGTCAATTCAAGTTCATGGCAACTCCATACTAAATCAGAAGAAAAGATATTATTCAGTGGATAATTTTTCCAAAATAGATTGGCAAGCCTTTTTACCAAGGAATTTTTAAAATTAATAAATAATTGTATTGGGGGCTCTTACATATATTATAACAATCCATGCATCCATTATATTAAGTGGATATGTACAAATGTTGGCATCAACAATTTCAGAACATTGTCTTTCTTCTTGAACCCTTTGATATCAGCTCCTCTTTATTCCCTCCCTCACCCACTTTACCACCCCTGTGAACCCTTTATATATCATGTACCTTTATTATTATTTATATATACCTTACACTTCCCATTCTAGCCCTTCACCTACCATCCTGGTATTCATTCCCCTTGAGGAGGGTTATTCTGCCATCTTTGCTATCCATTCCCCCTTTGCCCTCTTCCTCCCTCTTCCCTTCCCTACCTTCCTGGAATCATTATTCCCATTACTGTTTCTAAGGGGGTTTGTCTATCCTGAATTCCAGATTTTATGAATAGACTTGAGGATACAATCTTTCCATCAGCAGCCAAGTGCATTAACCTGTTGCACTACCCAAAGACTCTTCCAACACACAATTCTTACTCCACTCCAGATTTAGCAAGATGACTATAAATAGATATGCCAGGTGCAAAGGCATGTCTATGATCAAAACAGCAAGACCTTGAAGTATCAGACACAGATTTCTGAGTTCATTTTCTAAATTGGGCCATGTTTCAGTTACATGATTGTGAGTGTAAACTGAGTGCAAGTTCAACTAAAGAAATCCTGTTAGTAGAGAACCATCAGGGCTTGATAAATTTTTAGAGATGACTTTTTGTTAGTGTTTTAATTTCTGTGTGTGTTATTATATGTCTGTTTAGAACTTCTTCTTTAAATCAGGTGTTTTTACTAGAAATGCATCTGCTTTGTCTAGGTATTAAATTCCCTCACCTTGGAATATTTAATAGTACTTCCCTACAATAATTTGGCTTGGGTCGCATCATTCAACAATGTTTACTTTGCAAGTATCAAATATATCCATCACATCCAACTAGTGATACATTGGTGACCAAGAAAGGTATTGTGTTAGGCAGGGTTCTCTAGAGAAACAAAACCAGAATACTTATGATTTTAGATAGATAGATAGATAGTTATAGATACATAGGTTTATACAGCATGAAGGAGTATAACAGCTAATTAGTTCACACAGCAGTACAGAGGGCTCAGTTCAACTCATTTCCATGGAACAGTTAATATACTGGAGGTCATTCAACTCACAAGGACTGCAGACAGCTGTCAAGAAAGCAGACAGCTGAGTCTTCCCTCGGGCAATGCAGGCAAAGTCCAGCCACAGGCCCAGATAGGATATTGAACACAAGCAATGCAAGACGACAGGACCTACCAGCCTCAAGCTCAAACGATGTGCACATGGTGAAGCAGGTCTTGAAGGATCCTCGAGCTCTAGAGACATGCTCCACGGGCTGGCTTGTCCCACAGGTAGTGTAGCTCACAGGTTTAGGCAAAGAACTAGCTAAACCAGCCCCACGCTGGTCTGATCACCAGAGAGGAAGAGAGAGAGGGCGGGCCTTGCCAAGCCATTTATCTCTTTGACCTCCAATCAAACTGCAATCTGATTAATCCCACATATTCCTGTTGGCCAAGTTTCCAAACTAAACCTACCTATCAGATATAATCTGTCTCATGAAGTGCAGGTCATATCTATGGATCTGTTCCTTAGAAATTATATAAAATCAAGGGAAAGGAAAGAATATCCAGAGATATTCTTTAGAATTAAGGATAGCAAGACTTTATCACACATACTTTTGACATGTTATCAGGAAGGACCATTCCCCGGAGAAGGATATCACGCATAGTGAAGTAGAGGTCCAGTGAACAAGAGGAAGACCTTCAACACTTTGACTGAATCAGTGTCTGCAAGAGCTCCAACGTGGCATTGTGAGGATGGAGCATAAGTGGGCAATGTTTCATTCTGTTGTCCTGAGGGTTGCTATCACGCAAGGCTGATTTGACAGCACATAGCAAAAATTTAGTAATTTCTGTTTTCAACTTTTTTATGATTTGTTTTGCTTATCTTGCCTTATTATCATGGAGTTTTTAATTTAAATACTTGGTTCATTCAAAATCTCTGTATTGTTCAATGATAAAATATTTCTCTGAGAAAGGAAGGAAGGAAATAGCAATGGAAGGAAAGAAGGAAGGAAGGAAGGAAGGAAGGAAGGAAGGAAGGCAGGCAGGAAGGCAGGCAGGCAGGAAGGAAGGAAAGAAGAAAAAGGGGAAGACCTGTGGTTGGGGGTCTGCATGCATATGTTTCATTCTACTCACATAGCCTTCCTCT
>NW_022107431.1:54808791-54818016 GCF_000313985.2 Echinops telfairi | reverse complement strand
TTGCTGTAATATATCTTTTAGAATTGAGACCTTGAGTTGCTGATTACTATTTTAATTTGTCTGGGATAGAGCTTCTGAGAGTCTCTTTAGAGGAAACAAGAGATGTTGGAAAGGCTCTCAAAAAAGTCCTCCCCTCACAGTTACACTAACTGAAGATAATAAGTTTTCAAGACTTCTTTTTGGGGGCTCAATCACTTACACATTGGTATGACTTAATCGGCTAGAGCTGGTGTCTTCTAATATAGATTAATATATTTAATGAAAAAACGATGGTGTAAACTAATGAAGTGCGATTTGGGGAAAGGCCTTAACAAGGTCTCAAAGTGGGCAGTGGGAGGAAAATAGCCAATTTAGACAAGGCAAAGTTTGTGATTTCCAGGATAGGGAAGAGATGGGGAACTGGGAGAACACTCAACACAAACCCAGATTCCTTATCCATTCTGATAATAGCTTGTCTTAGTGTTTCCCAGGTTTGTGTACTACCGAAATCAACTCCTGGAAAAATCATGCATCAGTACTTGCAGGCAGCTTTCCCCAGCCTGCCTCAATTTGTTTTAGTTGCTTAGAAACTGTAACGGTACAAAATCAATACTGTTCCATAAAAAAACTGACTCATTAAAGTTTCCCTTCATTATTTTGCCAATTTGAAAAAGCAGGAAATGCATTATCTGTGTATCAATAATAAACAATAACTGGAATTTACTTTCATAAAATGTAATGTAGGCTGGAGGAGGTGGTGTGCCTATAAAATGGAAACGAATGCTTTGCAATGAAGAAAGGACAAATGGAGTAAATTAAAGAAATCATGGAACTAAAATGTGAGCAAAAATTCAGCTGAAGGTCAAGTGAGTGTCATCTCCCAGAAAACGAACCCATTAAAAAGAGGTGAAAGTGTGAGTCTAAAGAGGAATTTAAGGAATTTATGAACTAGTATCAGACATATCGTCTAATAATGCACTTACGGACTTGATTTAGACTGGGCTGAGTTGTCTTCTCAATATACAATTTCTCTTTTACATGAAGGTCTTTCTTATCCACATATGAGTGTCCATGAATTTGTTTCTCTTATTTACCCGGACTAACACACATAGAGAAGAAACTCAAAAGGCCTGTAATTCTCAACTTAAATATTGAGGGGTGAAATTATGCTACTATAAATGGAACAAAAGCAAAGCTGAGTACATAAATGTAATAGAAAATTCCACTTTTGTATTGGGTATTTGCAATCTCTATAACATGCTTCTCATATTTCCATAAAGGAATCATTCTACTCTCATCCCAATTGAGCACCTCCTCCTGAGACAACCTTTTCTGATATTATTCTGCAAAGTTGAACCACAGATCCAATAACTTTTTCCTCATATAACTCTGCTTAATTATCTTCATTTCCCTCATTACATTCAAATTTTATCATTTTCCTTTAATTTTCTTATTTATTTACTGACATGCTGATGTTTTTCCACACTGGACCACACATGACCTCGTATCTTATCTATGTCATTAATTACTGTAATCCACAACCTAGAATAAGATTTGGCTCATAGTATCTACTCTGAATATGTCTTGAAAGATTGAGTGGAAGAAGGGAATGGCATAGAGTAAACATCTACTCTAGAAGGAAATAAAAATATGAGATGTAAATTTGATAAAGAAAAATCTATTATTATTATTGTTATTATTTAAAAACATAAAAGTGTTCAAATAAAATACAGATAAATGATTTAAAAGTTTCAAAGTGGATAGGTTGCCTACTGGGAGACATTATTAGTAGCCAAACATGAATTTTCTACAATAATTTTTTAGACAGTATTCATGCTATTCTCTTTCTGTTTTTGCTACAGGATGACATTTAATATCCTCAATCCATTTTTAAACTACTTAAACCTGCCTTTCTAGTCCTTCCCTGCTGACATCGAAGATCGTAAATTGAGGAAGATGTTACAACAACTTCATTTCTTATACAAATGAATATGACATTTTAGTAAATCATCATCCTGCAGGCGAAGCCCTGGCTGGTAGTTTATACCTTTAAAACTTTTTCTAAGGGCTTAAGAACAGAAGTGTGAAATTGACTGATCTACTGGAATAGTGGCTCATTCTCACTGCCATGTAAAAGAGAGTCTTCATTTGGAACTCATTACAGAAAATGGGAAATAGAAGTAAAAAAGACAGATTGATCAATATTCCAATATCTCTGTTTATAAAGATATTTTTCATAATAAAACAATGTTTTCATTTAATGTAATTATTCTGGGGGAAAGAACAATGATTCAGTTAGTGTTTAACGGAAACTACATCCTTGTTTATAGAAATATAATTTTTAAAAGATACTGAGACCGAATTAGAATTCTTTGGGGTTTTTATTTCATTACAGTCCTAAAAGGAAATATTACAGATGGAATTCCTATCTGTACTTCAATACTTATCAAATTAACCCTCTATGTGGATCAGAAGGTTATTGGAATCAGCAAGTGGTTATGTGGTACACTCCCTTGTGGTGGCCAATGGGGCCCAGGAAATAAGGATGATACAGTAATGTAGACGTGGGTTGAATCTGAACCTCTTGCGCCCTCCAAAGAGAATTGTGCCAGCAAAAGAGTAAGGTTGTGGAGAGCTGGGGGCAGATTCCTTGGGGAAGGGGCCTGGACGTGGCTGGCAAAGTCCCATCAGTTTATATACACCAATGACACCAGTGGTAGCAGGTGGCTACCTATGGGTCCTCACAGGAAAAGACTCTTACTCTAGGCTGGTCTTTGCATATCCCATAACAGATGTGGATCCCAAAAACAACAGTAAGGGGTTGCAACAAAAATACAGTAACAAACAGAGGACAAGGTCTACATGTGGCCTCCTGGGGGGACGGACAGCGGAGAAGTGGGTGAGGGAGACATGGGATGGGGTAAGATATAATAAAATAATAATAAATTATAAATTATCGGGGGTGCGGGGGGAGCGGGGAGGGAGAGGGAAAAATGAGCTGAAACCAGGGGCTCAAGTGGAAAGTGGGTGTCGTAAGAATGATGAAGTCAACATATGTACTGAAGTGCTGGCCATAGATGACGTATGTACAGATTGTGATGAGTTGTATGAGCCCCTAATAAAATGATTTTTTTAAAAAAAATACAGTAACAATTTGGGTCACTAAGTTGTATTTCTTCAGACCAAAGAATATACTTCATAACATACAAGGTGCAACATGGGCCAAGAAACATAAGGACATACCATATTGCATACCACCCTCAGAGCCACAGTGTGCCAAAGACTTGAAATGAGGAATTGAAACCTTTGTTACATGAAACGGGGAAGATAAAGGCTCACACATCTCTTGTGAGTGTGTGCTCACAATCAACATGGGATGGGTAAAATGAGGATCACCATTCGATGGATACTTAGGTTTCTTGGGAGTAGCTGGGAAAGAAGGGTAAGAATAATGCTGGTATCATGACACACTTTGTCCCTTCATCACCTGAAATTTTCTTGTTGCTGAATACTCCAGTCCCAAGACCAGCGGTGCAGCTGCAAGTGGTAGAAGTAGGGGGTGATCTGAGGGTTCAAGAGCCTGGAGGTACACCCTTAAACATGTATGCCAGCATTCTCAAGGGTTTGATGAGGTACATTGTGCCCTATCCCCATCTTGTAAAAGTGGGGGTAACCATAGAAAGTTGCTGTAGGATTTCGTGGTCAAGAGAATGCACTCGTATTGTCTCCATGGGACCCCAGCCGACACGAGGGGGAATGGGCTGAGAGAGAAGCACTGGCCAGGCTGGCCTTGGAACCAGCAATCTGGATTAACACAGTGGCTGAGCCTGTTGTCTTTTCCCAAGGTGGAAAATTTGGGGTAAAAATAAATAACAAATGGAAGGAAGGAGAAAAAATAACTGAAGTTAAAGGAATTAATTAATGAGTTATACATCAAGGAAAAATCTCATATCATAGTTATACCTCAAGACAGACTCAGGGCAAGGGAATATGCTCATCCCATTTAAATGTTATCAGCGGACAGAAATTTGAAGATGAGACAAATGCTTGAAGAAGCTGTCCAGAGCAGATTGATACCAAGAACAGATCCTGCTGGTTACACCCAAGTAACCTCACCTGTCGGACTCTCTGCTGAAGGAGTCCTTGTTAAGGATTGTTTTAGACAAGAAAAATGACTGGGAGGGAAAAATCATCCTTCAAGTAAAAGGACTACTAATTAGGAAAGTCACTTAGTAAGGGAGTAGAACAAAGATACAATATCAGCTGTGTTATTAAGTTATATTTCCTCAGACCAAGGAACATACATTAATATGGCTCTTCTTGCCATCATCATCAGTTTTATGTCTTGCAAATGCTAGACTCTATAACTGTAAATATAGCATAATTTTGGAGCAAGTTTTCCATTATACTAATGGGGCAGAATTAGATGGGATACCTTTTGAGTCTCCACTTTATTAGATGGTGTGACTTAAGTCATTGTCCTTGGTTTCCTTGCAGGTATGATCTGTAGATTAGATGCCATCTTTGATATCTATGATAAGCAAAAACTAACTTCCAGTTATGAGCTGTTCCTTTAATAGGCTGACTTCCAGCTGCCTATTTAATTGAGAAAACCAGAAGTCTGAGGCCATGGAACTGGCTGAGACCAGGCTTGGCCTGACAGTGAGGTGCAGATGTGACCCGTTTATCCTCTCCCTAAACTTTTCATCTTAGATGGCAAAAACAACACCTCCATCAAAGCCCTGGAAATGCTCAAGACCTCATCCTAGTGGCCTCCCTTCTCTGTGTCCTGACTGAGCCTGTGCGGGAGACTAATAATGCTGAGCCACTCAATGGGAAACGCCAATCAGACATCACCTACTGTCCTAAGAAAAATCGCTGACCCAGGATTCAAGTGGCCATCTTGACCTGCACCAAGAACTTGGGCAAAGTTCGCTCTCTCACCCTGCAGCATGTGTCTCCTTTGCCTCTGCCTAAACTTTGGTTCTTGGCACTTGAGCCAGTGGCCTATTTTCTGATTAATTCAGCCATTTTTCCAGCCTTGTAAGTCAATAGCCCAATCTGGGGTGAATGAGGATAATCCTCCAGGTGCACATCTAAACTTTGGATTCAGGGCATGCCAGCCTCCACCTTACAGGAATCATTTCTTTGATGGCTTGTAAGGGCTGGGATACATTGCAGCAAATCGTGGAGCCTGAGTTCTGAGGGAGAATACTGAGGGGGAAGAGTATTGATTGATATCAGGGCTAATGGATCACTATAGCATTCTTTAAATCATTTTATTGGGGGCCATTATAGCTATTGTAACAATCCATACATCAATTGTACCAAGCATATTCGTATATATGTTGCCATAATTAATTCTAAACATTTACATTCCATTTGAGCCCTTGGTATCGGCACCTCTTTTATCCTCCTTCCCTGCTCCCACCCATTGATAAATTATAAAATATTATTATTTTCATATCTTACACCAACCGCTGTCTCCCTTCACCCATGGTTTCTTCCTCCCCCTTCCCTCTTCCCCACTTCCCCCTACCCTCCTGGTATCACTAGTCCCATTTCTGTTCCTGCGGAGTTTATCTGACCTGGATTTCGTATGTCCTGGGCTCTTATGTGTACCTATGTACATACTCTGGCCTAGCCCTCAGTGAAAGGCAGGATTGGGATCATGAGATTGGGGGTTCAGGAAGCCTCAAGGAACCAGAGGAATCTTGTGTGTTTCATCGGTGCTATACTGCACCCTGGTTGACTCATCCCTTCCTTGTGACCCTTCTGTGTGCTAGAGCATTTTTGAAAAGTTAACCATTTTTAACTTCCACCTCATCGAGACCAACTTTGCATGAATCCTTCTAAAAGAAATTATTTGTAGCCCCCCTGTACCTCCGTCTACAGGCAAACTTCAGCTTTTTCTTACCAGATCCTTGGCCAGTTGTGTGCCATCAAGTACAACTCACAGCGATCCTCCACGAGAGTGAATGGCTGCATGGGCTTTCCTATAATATTCTCTCAATGTTTCATGAATTGAGACCCCTGACATTGTGAAAGGAGCTCTGATGGAGCAGCCAGGTAAACATGAAGCTGTAAACAGCAAAGCCACTGGTTCAAACCTACCAACTGCTCCACAGGAGAAGATGAGGCTGTCCACTCCCATAACATTTACAGTCTCAGAAACCTTAATAGCAGTTCTCCTCTATCCAGTAGGATCAATATGAGCTGGAATAGATTCAGTGACAGTGGGTTCTCCATTTTGAAACCAGCAATGTTTCCTACCACATTGGATACTCCATAACATAACACATGAATTATCTAGTTTGACCTTGAGCAAAATAAATAACTTGTGAAAAAAGAAAGAAAAAAATCTTTGATGACATGAGGCAGAGATTTCACATGCTTAAATAAATTGGGGGTGATTTTTCAATATAAGCATAAGACATATTAGGTGGAAGGAGGAGTAAAGCATGACAATAAATGAAGAGGAAACAAAAACTATGTCATTTCAACATGTAAAACTGGCAGAAAATCTATAGAAAATAGTTGTTTCCTTTAAAAACCATGCTTTAGAAATTTTCACTTTTAGCAACATGATGGATTAGGTATCCAGCCTCCTGGAGAAAACAATTTTTAAATGCTGTATGAAACAAATATATCTTCTAAAATGTATCCAATGGTTGACATCTTGAGAATAATGTGTACATTGGATTTTCCTTACTCACCTAGACTAGCGAATAGAAGATAATGCTAGGAAAATAAATAAGGGCTTCCCGGTGTTGACAATGTCTGTATATTAGCCTTCACAGTGTACTTATTCATCTTATTATTCTTTGCACTGTAGATATTGTTTGCCAGGAATTCTTTAGTATTAAAATACATTTTATAATATTTTTTGAAATCCCCAAGAAGAATTGATGCAATTGCATTGTGGTGTTGGCGACGAATATTGAAAGCATTGTGAACTACCAAAAGAATAACCAATTTGTCTTGAAGGAAATACAGCCAGAATATTCCTTCGAGTTAAGGATAGTTAGACTTGTCTCATGTGCTTTGCGCCTGTTGTCAGGAGAGAGCAGTCCCTGGAGAAGGAAGTCGTGTTTGGTAAAGTGAATGGGGCAGTGAGAAAGAGGAAAGCTCTTGATGAGATGAATCGATAGCGTGGTTGCAACACTGAGTGTAAGCATGAGAACAACTGTCCCCATGGCCCAGGGTCAGGTGGCATCTTGTTCTATTGTACCTCGGGTCACCACGAGTCAGAACCGACTTGATGGCATCGAACAACAACAATTATAAAGATATTCGGGAGAGTCAAACTATACAAAATCGTAGAAACTTTTATTAAACAAAAGTACTAAGATGTGAAGCAGTTACTTCTTAACATATTCTCTATCTAGGACAATGCCCTTCGGAAAGTAGTGGTTCTAACTCTCTAGCCATTCCAGGGAGAATTCTGAGCTCCGGACACAGCAGTTTGTCTCTGAAAGACACTCCACTGTGCACCTTTAGAAGGCTCTTTGAGTTGAAGGCACAAGCACAGATCAGGTTGTAGGGTGGAAGGGGTCAGGTTTACCAAAGAAAGCCTGCTAGAAGACTCCTTAATAGCCTCAAAGAAGAAGCAGGTGCATTATCACCATGGGGGAGGTGGGGGGGCGGGGAGTCTTCAGTCAACCATACTGGATTCTTTCTTACCCATGCAGTTTTCCATTTTCTTAAAACTCCTTGCTAATAAACCCCTATGATCTTCCTTTGTCCTTGGGTCAAATCAAATGAAGATTACACCTTTTGAGTCCTGCAGCCCTGGCAAACAAACGGAACAATGAATAGTCACCGTAATTTTCTGAAGTGAGCACTCTACCTTGAATTCACTTTGGCTGGACCTCACTTGGGAAAGCACTTTAGTGACACAAAGACCAAGTGTATTGCTGAGAGAACTTGCGTGCAGCCCCCCACTGGTTGTGGAAACGTGCATAAACACTTTGTATGCAATAAGCCTAGCAAATCCTATCAGCAATATGATTGATTTATTTTCATATGCTTATTCTTGTGTGCAGTTGGATGACTATTAATTGAGATCCTTTCAGGTAGGTTCATGGAACATAAATTTTAAATCTGAACATTACTTTTTATTTTGAAATTACAATAATAGTTTCTTCAGGTGTCAATGATGCCGACATTCTTCTGGCAGGTTTATCTGATATAGTATCTAGTACAGCATTTACTTTTATGAACTTTGACCACAAAAAAATTGCAAGAAAGTTTTTAAAGCTTAGCTTACTTTCAAGCTAACATTACTTTTCAAGTAAACATCAAAGTAATACCACCACTTCCAAGTAATTCACCTTGAAAAACTACACATAAATGCCAATTATGCTGCAAATATTTTTTGGAAATATTTCTTTGAAATGTCCTTCCAAGTCAAATTGGGAAATTTTATTTACTGCCTTATGGTTTAATATTTGTAAATCAAAATTTCATATTCTACTTACATAAAACAAGATGTGGAAAATCAATGGCAATATCTGTAAATGTGCAATCAACTGGCATCCCAGATGACATGGATAGATGGTTCAGAGAACAGATGAGATTTGTCTGTAAATGTGAACAAAAATTAAGAGAAAATTTATTTGAAATGATCATCCAGAGATATAAGGAAGGACAAAAATCTTCTCAAGTATTTCAAGATGAGATGATTCTGGGATACAACTATTGATCATTCTGAACAAAAACATAATAGAAGGCCCCAAAGAAAATGGGATTAAAAAGTAAAGCAAAATTCAAATTTCTAAAAAAAAACAGATTCACTGGATTAATAAAGACTAGAAGAATCCCCCAAGGTATCCATAAGATATTCTTATAACTTGGAACTGAATCCACTCCCAGAGGTTTCCTTTCAGCCAAATAATATTAGCTCATAAAATAAACAATGCTAGGGAATGAAAAGCATCTACAGGGAGCAACAGCAATGTAGTTGAGAGGAATTACTAAGAGGCAGAAGAAGGGCAAGCATGATGGTGGGGCAGGAGGAAGGTAAAACAAAACAAGGGAAAGATCTTGGAAGCAACACTGTGAATAGAGGTATGAACATAGGTGTGCACTTATGTAAATATACTCATTCATAAAAATAGAAGCATTGGCCTATGTACATATATTTATATGACAATACATTGAGGAAGTGGATGGACTTTGGGCCTCTGCTCAAGCCCTCCCTCAATGCAAGAACACTTTGTTCTAACAACCAGGCATTCTGTGATG
>NW_022107431.1:54799710-54807982 GCF_000313985.2 Echinops telfairi | reverse complement strand
TGATGGCAACATATGTACAAATATCCTTAATACAATTGATGTATGGAATATTATAAGAGCTGTAAGAGCCCCCAATAAAATTATTTTAAAAATAAACAATACCACCCATGAGGAATGTAATCCCTTAAATAATCAATTATATGAGACCAAATGGCCAATATTAGCCCAAAAACCATGATGTCAAAGGGTCCATGTAGAAAAAGAATGTTTGGAAACTGATTGTGGCAGCAGTTGTACAATTTTGCTGGATGTGAGTGAACTATGGAATGATATATGCATGAAATCCCAATTAATTTTAAAGAAAACTAAAAAAAAAGAAGAATGCAAGAAAGGTCAGGGAAGTTAGATCAATGGAAATTTTTCTTTGAAACAAAATGGAAACAATGAGAATGATACATATTATGAAAATTACAACCAATATCACTGAACAATTTGCATAAAAATTGTTTAATGGGAATGAAATCTGCTGTGTAAACTTTCACCAAACATAGAATAAAGTATATATATAATATATTAAAAGTATATATATAATATATTAAAATTATATATATATAATATATATTAAAAGACTGCACTCAATGGCAAAATGACCATCACGCAAAAAGGGAACCAGGCATTATTAACAGAGGAAAGAGAGACTGTGTAGAGCACTCAAGAGACAGAGAGATAGATGATAGATACATACATACATAAATTCATGCATACATATATAAGGAAATAGAGATAATAACTAGATATCCACTCTAAACAGAAGTCAAAGATCAGCTGAAAAATGAAAACCAGTCTCTATGTTTTTGACATGCATGATATGATATTAGTTCGCTGGGCAGCACAAAAAACTAATTGCTCAGGACTAACTGAAAGATTGGGGATTTGAACCCAAGCACTGGTACCTTGGAAGAAAACCCTGGTAATCTGCTTCTACAAGGTTCCAGCCATGAAGCCGTTATGGAGAGGAGTTGCATCTGGAGCAGATGGATGGGATCTCCAGGAGTCACCATTGACTCAATAGCAAAGTATTGTATATGTTCTGCTTGGTTGGTCGGTTTTTGATAAGATCTTATTTAGAAGCAAAGTTCACTGGTGAATATAGAAATTTTGCTGATTCTTGAAATATTCTTATGTAAGTCAAAAGGAGAAGTGGAAATTCCTGAAAGAAGGAGTTGGGGATGATGAAGAAAACAAGGAAAAACATAACATATTAGCATTGTAAACAAAGCCCTGTATCCTTGACTCCATCAGCCTTAGCACCTATTATAGATTTAACTGTGTGTCACGCACTTAAAAAAAAAAATGCTGAAGCCCTACTCTCTGTACCTTTGAATGTGACCTTGCTAGAGGAAATCAGAAATGGCAGATAAATTAAACGAGTATGGTTGGTCCTAATACAAGCCCATCCTGAGTACATTTTATAAGAGAGGACAGATGTGGAAACTGAGTCACATACACAAGGAAAGACACTATAAGAAGAAACATCTGTAAACAGCAAAGAGCAGTCACTAGAAAATGAGTGGGAGGGAGGATCAAAGTACAACTGCTCTCTCAGAACCCTTGGAAGGAATCCGCACAGCCCTGATTTGGACTTCTAGTTTTCAGACCGATGAAAAAATAACAATCTGTGTTTTAAGTTATGAAAAAAAAAAACCAAGGTAAACAACCAAAATAAATAGATTATATGTGTTGTCAGAGGTTCAGGCTGGGATCGAAAGAGGGCGTGGAACAAGAAATATTATTGCTGATGTCAGATGGATCTTGGCTGAAAGCAGAGAAGACCAAAAAGACATTTTACTTGTCATTTATTGACTATGCCAAAGCATTTGACTGTTTGGCTCCTAACAAACTATGGTTAGTCTTGAGAATGAGAATCCCAGAATTCTTCACTGTGCTCATGCAGAACTTGCACATGACTCCAGAGGAGGTTGGGCAAACAGAACAAGGGGACACCGCATGATTTGAAATCAGGACAGGTGTGCATCGAGGTTGTTGCCTCTCAGCATATTTATTCAATCTGTGTGCTGAGAACTTCATCAGAGAGACTGGATTATATGAGGAAGCATGTAGTTAGTATCAAGATTGGAAGGAGGTTTATTAACAGCCTGAGATATGTAGATGAAACCACTCTACTGGCTGAGTGAGGAGGACTTGAAGCACTTGCTGATGAAGACCAAGGATTGCGGGCTTTCGTATGGATTACAATTCAATATAAAGAACATCAAAATCCTCACAATGGAACCAATATGTCATATCATGATAAAGGAAGAAAAGATTGAGGTTGTCAAGAACTGTGTCTTGCTTGACTCCACAAACAATGCTCGGAGGAGCAGCAATCAAGAGATCAGCAGATGAGTTGCATTCGGTAAATCTGCTGCACTAGACCTCTTTAGGGAGTTAAAACGCAGTGCGGTAACTTTGAGTAAAGTGCCTCTGATCCAAGCCATGGTGGTGTCAATTACCTCATCTGCATGTCAAAGTTGGATATTGAATGAAGAATTCATACGCCACTCTCGGTACCAAAACCAAAACCAAACAAAAAGAATTAAGAAGACCAAAGAAGAATCGATGAGTTTGAATTGTGGAGCTGGGGAAGAATATTAAAAGTACCATGGACTGCCAAAGAACCAACAGATCTCTCTCAGAAGTGTAGGATGGGGATACTACATCTCACATACTTTGGACTTGATATCAGGAGAGCTTAGTCTCGACAGAAGGGCGTCATGCTTAGGAAAGTAGTGGGAGTGAGGAAGGCCCTCCACAGGATCGATGGACACGGTGGCTGCATCAATGGGCTCCAGCATAGAAGCAACTGTGAGGACGGTGCAGGACCAGGCAGTGTTTCCTTCTGTTGAGCACACGCTCGCTCCGAGTCAGAACCGACTGGATAGCACCTAAAAACAACATGGGTGGCTAAAAGGAGGACACACAGTCACTTTCTATTAAAAATAAGTCACTATAAAAAATAAAGAGATCTCAAGGAGCCCTGCTGGTGCAGTGGTTCTGCGTTGGACTGCAATCTGCATGGCTGGCAGTTGGAAGCCACGAGCAACTCCGAGGGAGAGACTGGGCTTTCTACTCCAGGAAACACTTACAGTCTCAGAAACCCAAACGGGGCACTGAGTCAGCACTGACTCTGCAGCAGTGAGTTTGGTTTTACACAGATCTCAGTCTTTTATTATTATTATTATTATTGTTGTTTTTTACTAGCTCAGTTGCACACACATTTAAGTCAAGTTCTGGTTGAACCAAGAACCCCTGGTGTTGCTATCAGGCAACTGAAAGGTTGGCAGTTCAAACTCACCTGCTGTTCCTTGGGCGAAAGATAAGGCTTTCTACTTTTGTTAAGATTTACAGCTTAGAAACCCTACATAGGGACACTCGAAGTCAGTAGTGGAGGTCAGATGGTTGAACCTATTTTGACTCAGAATTCTTTGCTTAGTATTTGAAAACCCTGTTTTCTCATTTTCACTAGATTATCTAAGTAACAAAATTTAATGTGATAAAATAATTGCCTTAAAGTGGGAATGATGAATAATGGAATAAAATATTTTTCCTTAAATATCTTCCAAGGGCTACTTATAAAATGTGAGACAATTTCTTTGATATCAGACAAGGAATTTGTATTGATAATCGAAAGTTATCTTTCAGAATGTCCTTTACCTTAAGAGACTACAATATACACTCATTCCAGGGATATTGCCAGTAGTCAAACTATTTTTGGAACCTCATTTGCAATTGCACTTATACAGGTTCTGAGACAAAGCAAACAAAATCATGACCTTACATTCACATTTGATTTTTATACATACCCCATCTAATGAAATGTCTTTCTTATCACTTTAGTATCCAAATAACTTTGGGATGGCTCCACTAACTTAATCCTTTCAAACAAAAGTGAAGAATTGTCTCATCATTGGGGATTTCTATAAAAATCGATGCAGTGCCTGGGAATAGCATTTTAGTCAGACCCGAGTATGGATCCTGAATCTATGACTTAAACTTTCCAAGCTTCAATCTCTCATCTACAAAATTATATTGATCATGCTGCTAATGCTTGAGCCAACAATACTGGTGCCAGATGATGGAATCAGGAACTAAGATTTATGCATTCTGTTTATCCAGAGCCTAACACAGCACTCAATACATGGTTGGCATTCAATAATAGATATCTTTTACTATAAATTAGGGTTATTTTTATTATTGGAATAAGAGTATTTAAATTTTATTAAAAGATGCATGGGAGAGTTTAAGGTAAAAACAATTCAAAGATATATATATTTTTAAAGAATAATGTGTGAAGGATAAAGAGGAGATGTTCTAGAGAAATGGAGGGCAGATGGCTTAAAAACCCAGAGAGAAGAAGAGATCACATGTTCAGGGAACATTTGAATGCATTGATGAGTCAAAACAAATTGCCCCAAACATGGAACAAGAAATTTAGAACAAGAAGAAAAAGAGAGACCAAGTTAAAATTTTTTCTGCCCCAAAGAAAAATACAAGTAAATCATTCAGTCAAGGGAAATATAATCCAGAGCCAACTATCTATCTAAACAAAGAAGCAGAAGACAGTGTGCAGAAAGCAAGAATGAAACTCACCTGCTTGAGTGCTAGCAGTGAAAAACCGCATCTCTGAGAAACGTAGCAAGAAGCCTCAGGTTAACATTGTCCAGGTTCTGGCCCAGGCTCAGATGCCCTTCCAGTTGTATAGTGACACGATATAACTATAAATCCTTACAACATGTCACCATGTTTAGCTATATTACTTCTAGAAGGCTTCTGTTCTTTGTAACCAAACTTTCCTGAAGATGACTAAAAGATCCATAGAGTGAAATTTGGTCACAATATTTTTATGTACTTAAGTTTTAATCGTGGATCTCCCAGATAAAATTTTTCCCCACAATATTTTCCCCACATGGTTCCAGGTGGAATCCTGAAACCTAGGCTGAAGCCATGGATCTAGAGACAGCGTGTAAGACAAAGTCAGAAAAGCGACTTGACTTTGGGGGGATTATTTATGGCTTTATAGTGAAACTGTTTTGGTAGAGTAGTTGAAGCAGGAATTCACAAAATTTTTGTTGTTTTCCTGAAAAATCAGAGTGATAATAGAGCAACATACAGTGTGGATGGGGCTGTTAGTATAATTGTTTACTTGTCTTTTAATTTTCAATTAATTTAATATGGAACATTTGCATGTACATAAATTCTTGATGAGCAGTACACAGTAGAAACAGAGGAACGTCAAGAATTTTTAAAACAAAGTCTCTTATGAAGAAGACAAAATTCAAAGCAGTCTCTCTTTAATCATGTTGCTCTTATTGCTGTCAGGTGCCCTGAGTTGATCCTGACTCTTGGTGATCGTATCTGCAACAGAACACAACAATGCAGGTCCTGAGCCATCCTCGCAATTGCTCTTGTGTTTGAGCTCCTTGTTTCAGCCACTGTGTGAATCCATCTTGCCGGGGGCCATCCTCTTTTGGGCTGCCCCTTCAATTTCTCATGCATGATATCCTGCTCCAGGGACTCGTCTCTTCTTATAACATGTCCAAGGTACATGAGACAGTCTTGGCATCCTTGTCTGTAGGGAGTATTAGGGCTGGACTTCTTCCAAAAGAGATCTGTTTTTACTTTTAGTTTGTAATACTTTCATTTTCTTCTCCAACTTCATAGTTCAACTGTAGTGATGATTCTTCTCTATTCAATATCCTACTTTACCATACATATGAGGTGACTGAAAGCATGCATCATCATTGCTTGCATCAGACATAGTTTCATCTTCAAATTAGCATCCTTGATCTTCAATACTTTAAAGGGGTCATGTGTGGCAGATTTATATACTGCAATGTGTCCTTTGATCTCCTGACTGCTTCCCCCATGAGAATTGATTGTGGATCCAAGTAAGACGAAATAATTGGCAAATTCAATCTTTCATCTCTTTATCATATTACCTATTGGACCAGTGTTGAATACATTTGCTTTTACATTGAGTTGTAATTCTTACTGAAGGCTGCAGTCCTTGATCTTCACCAGCAAGTGCTTCACGTCCTTCTCACAGCAAGCAAATTTATGTCATCTCCATAACACAGGTTCTTAATAAACCTTCCTCCAATCGCTGAAGACAAGATGGGTGCACAAGCAAATGTGGTGAAGAAAGTTGACGGTTCCTGGCTATCAAAGATATAGTGTCTGGGGTCTTAAAGGCTTGAAGATAAACAAGCAGCCTTCTAGCTGAGAAGCAAAAAGGCCACATGGAAGAAGCACACTAGCCTGTGCGATCATGAGGTGTCAATAGGATCAGGTAAAAGGCATCAGAAGACCCAAAACAAATAAACATACTATTGAGAATAAGGGGGCTCAGAGCAGAGACCCAAAATCCATCTGTAGGCAATAGGACATCCCCTCACAGAAGGGTTACAAGGAAAGGATGAGTCAACCAAGTTGAAGTATAGCACCAATGAAACACACAACATTCCTCTGGTTCCTTGAGGCTTCTTCACTCCCCACTATCATGACCTCAATCCTACCTTTTACTACCGTCTAGGCTGGACCATGTACACAGGTGCAGATAAGAGCTCAGGATGCACTGAATCCAGGTCAGATACACCTCTCAGGAACACAAATGAGGGGACTGATACAAGGAGGGTAGGGGGATAGTGAGGAGAAGAGGGGTAAGAAACTGCAGGAAAGGGTGACAGCAGTTGGTATGAGATATGAAAATAATAATCATTTATCATTTATCATGGGGTCATGGTGGGGGGATGGAGGGTAAAAAGCAATGCTTACACCAAGGGCTTAAATAGAAATTAAATATTGAGAAAATAATGATGGCAACATATGTACAAATATGCTTGATACAATGTATGTATGGATTATAAGAGCTGTAAGAGCCCCCAATAAAATAACCTTTAAAAACGTTTTTTAACTGCAATTAAAAGCCCAAGTATTAAGGATGTGACTGAGAAATGGATAATATAAAATCTAGACGTGACTTTTCTATTTTGTTAAACTGAAACTGTCTCTTCTTTGTTATACTTATTTAAATAGTCTCTGGAGTTCCACACAGAGGGATTTGGTGTAACTACGAAGCAAAAGAAGAAAGTGGCGTCTGGATTTGAAGAAATCTTATTCACAACCCACAATACACAGATGGCATGACCTTGCTTGCTGAAAGTGAGGAGGATTTGAAACACTTGCTGATGAAGATCAAGGATTGCAGTCTTCTGTATGGATTACAATTAATGTAAAAGAAACAAAAATCCTCACAACTGGATGAGTAGGAAGTTGTTGAGGATTTTGTCTTACTTTGATCCACAATTAACACTTGTGGAAGCAGCAGTCAAGAAATCAAATGACACATTGCATTGGATAAATATGTTGTAAAAGCCCTCTTTAAAAGACCTGTTCTGTTATGTGTTGACAAGTATGGATGTTACTTTGAGGACTAAGGAGAGCCTGATGCAAATCAAGATATTTTCAGTCTCCTCATATGTATGTGAAAGTTGCACATTAAATAATGAAGACCAAAGAAAGTTGATGTATTTGAACTACGGTATTGGCAACGAATATTGAAAGTATTATGGACTGCCAAAAAACCAAACAGGTCTGTCTTGGAATAGTCCAACCAGAATACTGCTTAGAGGCAATGAAGCCAAGGCTTTGTCTCATGTACTTTGGACATGTTACCAGGAGAGGCCAATCCCTGGAAAAGGACAACAGCCTTGGTAAAGTATCAGGGCAGGGAAAAAGGGGAAGACCTTTGAAAAGATGAATTGGCACAGTGGCTCCATCAACGGGCTCAAACTTAAGATTAATTATGAGGATAGCACAAGACAGGGCAGTGCTTTGTTCTGTTGTACATAGAATGTCTATGAGTCAGAACCAACTCAACATCACCTAACAACACATAAAGCAAAAACTATAAACTCACTGTCATCAAGTGGATTCTGACTCCAAGTGACCAAATGTGACAGGGGAAAACTCCTCATGGGATTCCAAAACTGTGAGTCTTTACAGATGCAGACTGCCACACCTTTCTTGGAAGTTGGCACCAACACCCAGCTATACTGTGCATACCAGAACAAAACCCTAAATGGTCCTGTGTCATCTTCACAATTGTTGTTATCTTTGAGCCCTTTGTTTCAGTCACTGTGTCATTCCATCTCATTGAGAGTCTTCTTTTTCGAGCTGGGAGGCACAGGGCAATTATAGAGGTCTAGATAAAGACATGTACATGTGCAAATATATTTACATATGAGGATGGGGAAATAGACCTATATGCATA
>NW_022107431.1:54794883-54798564 GCF_000313985.2 Echinops telfairi | reverse complement strand
GGGAAAGATGAGGACCTGATGCCAGGGGCTTAGGTGGAGAGCAAATGTTTTGAGAATGATGAGGGCAATGAATGTACAAATGTGGTTTACACAATTGATGTATGTATGGATTGTGATAAGAGTTGTATGAGCCCCTAATAATAAAAAAGAGAGTCTTCTTTTTCAATGACACTCTATTTTACCAGGAAAGATATTGTTGTCCAAAGAATGGATTTTCCTGATATCTAAAGCAGGTCAGACAAAGTATAGACTTGCTTCTGAGGAGCATCCTGAATGTACTTCTCCCAAGAGAGGTGTTCTTCTGGCGTGTACAGGACTTTCAATATTCTTCCCCAACATCATAATTTAAATGCACTAATTCATCTGTGTCTCTTCCATGTAGACTGCTCTTAAAACCATGAGCAACTGTTAAACACTGCCATCGAGTCTATTTAGACTCATAGCAATGCTATAGGAGAGGGTAGAACTGCCCGTAAGACTGCCCATTTCTAAGACAAAAAATCTGTATGGGACCAGAGAGCCTCGTGTTTCTCCCATGGAGAGCCTGATAAATTCAAACTATAGACCTTGGGGTTAACAAGCCAACTTCTAACCAACTTTGCCATCAGTACTCTCTTTCTTATCTTTGTATACATATTATCCTTCAATGTAGAGCACTTTACTTCAAGATGATATTGAAATCTTTTTGATAATGAATGGGTTCCTATTCCTCTTGAATTTATCATTTCCAACCTGGTAAACCATATGATTGTATGATTCAAAATGGCCAATACCAGTCCATTTCAGCTCATTAATCATTAGGATATGGGTCTTTAAGTTACCCTTTTTTTTTTTTTACTGTAGTAGGAAAGAATGAGCCACCTCAGTAGTCCCTGAAGCTAAAACATTACTATTCCCACAATTACTTTAGCAAACCTGGTTCCCCTTGCTTCTGCAACATCATGCAAAGGATTCATTTATTTTTAACAACTGCCAATGTTCCTAGATTCCTACTTTGTACATTACCCTTTCTGATTATCATGCATGTTTGCATCTGTTTCCTCTCATTTGAGGAAGAATGAGAATTTCCATGAGCAAATGAAGGTGCTGAAAGTTTGGCTTCATCCATATCATTAAGGTCTACTCTTTGAGAAGGAATTTCTTTCCCTGTCATATTTTGAGTGCCTTCCGATCTGAAATGTTCATCTTCCAGTGCTTGAGCAGGTTTTCAGTGGCTAATTGCTCAGCAGTCAAGAACCTACTCCTTCTTCTTAGTCTGTGCTTATTCCAGAAGCTCCACTGGAGCATCTTGGCAGTGAGTGACCTTGCTGGTTGTTGAAACACACAGCTTCCAGTTTCATAGCAACCCATAAACTTCCACAGTTCAATGAATGGATAAATAGGTAGGGTGTCGGGATATCATAAATAGTATGTATTTTCCATTACCATTATAAGATATCTACATAGTGCAACCTATTTGCATTCAACTACTAACTTAAAGATTGACGCTTCAAAACCAGCCAGCATTGCCCCAGGAACAAGACCTGCCAACTTGCTTTTGTAAAGATTACAGCCCAAGAAAGCCCATACCGCAACGTTACTCTGTAGCAGATGGGCTCACTATGATTCAGAATCTACTCAACAACAACTTGGCTGTTTGTTTTATTACTTTTATTCCTTTTGAATTGTGATACTCCTACTTATTTATTTTAGTTGTGAGACGCATCTTCCCAAGTCTAAGAAATATCATTTTATTGCCTTGTACTATAGTCTTACGTTCAGTTTCTTGCTTACCTATCAGTTTAGTTTATATTCACTTCTCTTAAAAGTCATGTAGTTATCAATAATGCCCCTGGTTCTTTGAACCCCTGTTCTATTTTTGGGGATGTCACCTTTGTAGACAGTAACCTCTCTCTTAAAGTATAAATCTCCAGATGCTCATTTCCCCCACCTTCCTTTGCTACTAGGATGTGCTTGCCACATTTTGACCTCCCTTAACTAATCAAATTTGCCTAACTCATACTAAGAGCAGGAGCTAGTAATGCTGTGATACAGTAGCCATAAAAATCCCAACTGCATTCTTGATAAAAAGTGAAAGAAGATTACGTTGCTATAGACATTACGGAGAAGTAAGCAGTATGGTGCTCACTGTCTGGGACCTTCATGGGTCATGTGAGCCACAGTACAGCAATAAGAACAGTTTCTTCCTAAACCATCTTTCAAACAGGCTTTTAGCTTGATCTTAGCTGAGATCTAGACCTCTTGTTCTTACTTATTTTCCAGCGCCTACCATTTCTGTTCCCAATATCCTTTCAGTAAATTCATTTTCTACTTAAATCTGCCAAAGCAGTTTTCTGATCCTTGCAACTAATGGCCCTTGACTGATCCAATTCAGTTCCTTTTAGTAGTGGATAGTCAATTATAAAATTGTGCTAAACCACCATCCTCACACAGCACTCTTAGGAATATGAAATGTAGAAGCAAATGTTGTTTCTCTGAAAAAGTCAAATTATAAGTTATATATTTTTCCTAATATTTTGATGACTTACTTCCTATATTTATGCTGTAGCAAGTTACAACTAATTCAATGGCTTACAATAGCACAAATTTATTATCTTGCAGTACTGAAAGTCAGAAATCTGAAATTATTCTGACTAAATTACGGAAAATGAGGCTCCAGTAGAGATTCTGTTCTGACCCCTTCCCAACTTCTAGTGGCTATTGATATTCTGTGACTCAATGAGGCACTATTCCAATTATTAATTTACATCATCACACCTCTACAACAACTCTCCTATTCTGTGTTACACTTCTAAGGATCTATGTAATTGTATTTAGGGCCCAACAGAATAATTTAAAACAATCCACCCACCTCAAGATCCTTGTTATGAGTCAAATTGTATCCAAAAATATATGTGTTATTAATCCTAACTTCCATAATTGTGGTGGCATACTTGGTTAAACATTGGACTGCTAACTGCAAAGGCAGCTGTTCGAAACCACCAGCTCCTCTGTGGGAGAAAAATGAGGGTATCTCCTCCATTAAAGAGCTAGTCTTGAACTCCCTGGAGACTTACTCTATTTTCTATGAGTTGGAATACACCTGATGACACTGAAGTTTTGTAGGCTATGCAGGTGAATGATAATTCAATTTGAGAATGGATTGTCTTTGTTATGTTAATAAGACAAGATTACTGTGTCTTAAGTGGATTTCTCTTTAGATATACAAGAAATTAATTAAACAAGTGGTGAAGCAGAGATAGAAAAATACCAAGCCACAGGAAAATTACCCAGAAGCAAAAGATTAAGTACCTCCCTCCAGAGCTAACACAGAGAGAAATCTTTACCTATGTATTCAAACTTCGTCTCCTGAGCTGCAAGAATATTAATTTGTAGGTTTTAAACTACACATTAGGGGTATTGCTATTATAGAAACACCAGAAAAACAAGTCAATCCTTAATTTAATTACATATATAGGGTCTCTTTTGCCATTGTGTTTGTTTTCTAAGGCTGCCAAAACAAAATAATATACATTGAGTGATTTTTTTTCTTTAAAAAAATTTCTTTTAATCATTATATTAGGGGCTCATACAACTCTTATCACAATCCATACATAGATTAATTGTGTAAAGCACATTTGTACATTCATGTCCCTCATCATTCTCAAAACATTTGCTCTCCACCTAAGCCCCTGGCATCAG
>NW_022107431.1:54792504-54794036 GCF_000313985.2 Echinops telfairi | reverse complement strand
CCTTTGCCTCCTAGCTCTTTCCTCTATTTCCTTTGACTTTCCTCTTGTCCCACTATCATGCTCAGTCTTCATTTGGGTTTCAGTAATTCCTCTTGGTTAAATTACCCTTGAGCACGCCCTACCAGCCCTCCTACACCCTCCTAACCACCGATTTGGATCACTTGTTGTTCCCTTGTCCCTTGGTTTGTTAACACAACTACCTTCCCCTCCCTTCCCCCTTCCCTTGTTCCCCCCACCCCAACTGTCGATCCCGTTGTTTTCTCCTCCAGATTGTTCATCCAGACTATATTATTTAGACAGGCCTGCGGATATAATAACATGCACAAAAACAAGACAGAGCAAAACCAAGCGACAATATGCAACAAAACAACAACAACAAACCAATGACAAAAAACAAAACTTAAAACACAACAAGAAAGAAAAGCTTGTAGTTAGTTCAAGGACTCTTTGTTGGCCTTTAGGACTATTTTCCAGTCCAGTCTGTTGGGGCACCACGCCCCGGCCCCAAAGTCCACCTTCAGAATTCCCTGGGGACCTCGCAGCTCTGTTCCCTTGCTGTCCTGTTGCACCCCCTTAGTTTTTTGCCTCGGTGTGGTGGGATCACATCATGTGCAATTCCCACACTGTGTCTCCAGTGTTGTCCCCTGTCGGGCTATGAGTCAGTGAGGGATGTTGTCTCACAGAGTGGGGCCGGCCATGTGGTCCTCTCTGTGGACTGGCTTCTCTGAGTGGGAACATTGTCCTCAAGGCCTGGTGGGCCAGGATGTGCTCCACTCTTTCCTCGTCCCCCTTCATCTGCTCCTGTGTGATCTGATCAGATATGTCCCTCTTCCAGAGCTGCAGAGTCCGTGCCGTCTTCTGAAATAAATTCTTCTGGGGGGAGGGGCAGGTTTCCACATAGTTGTGTTGAGGACCGGCCCCTCAGACCTCTCCACTGGTTCCCTACTCCACACCTGCATGTTGTATTCACATCTTGGAGCACTGCGTTGAAGTCTTGTCCCTCTTCCCCTGTGGAGGTATAAACAATACCCTCCCCTTGGGTGGGTTAATGCCCTGTGCCCCTGCTACCCATTTCTTTTTTATTATTATTATTTTTTCCTTTCGCCACCTCCTTTTTAGTTGGCTACCATATGTACCCCTGGATTTGGTCTGGTACATATGATATGGTCCTCACCCCAGGACGACATGGTCCATACGACATGGTCCTCACCCCATACGACATGGTCCTCACCCCAGGAATGTAAGTATACAGTAGCTTTTTCCCTAAGCTCCCTTTCTATTTTTTTTTAAAAGCTTACCTCAGCAGACTCGTGTCCTTTTGTGGTTGGCTTACTTAGCTTAGCATGATTTCTTCTAGTTCTTCTAAGCAGCGATGTGCTTCATATGTTCATCACTGCTTTTTAGCAGTGATGTATGTATGTATGTACTGCAGTTTTCTAATTCACTCATAAGTTGATGGGAATTTGGGTTGTTTCCAACTCCTTGCAATTGTGAACTGTGCTGCAATGAACATTGGAGCACAGATGTCTGGC
>NW_022107431.1:54767586-54790343 GCF_000313985.2 Echinops telfairi | reverse complement strand
TATTGTTATGGGTCTGTTGAGATTCTTAACATCCTTTGGGAACAGTCTAGGCAGGAATTGTTTTTCCAAGAATTTGCACATGTCTTCCAAGTTGTTGAATTTATTGGAGTACAATCCTTTGTAGTACTGTGAAATTATCCTTTGATTTCATTAGTGTCTGTTGTAATGTCCCCTCTTTCATCCCTTATTCTTGCTATTGAAATTTGTTCCCTTCTTTCTTTGGTTAGGTTTGCCAGCGGTCTGTCGATTCTGTTTTTATCCTTTCAAAGAAACAACTTTCAGCAACATTAATTTTTTCCATAGTTTTCTTATTTCTCCTCTCCTGAATCCCTGCCCTGAATTTTATTATTTCTTTTATTTTTCTAATAGTAGGATTGTCCTGCTGACTCTTCTCTACTTGTTGTAAATTTTGTGCCAGTCTATCAATCATGAGTCTCTCTTCCTTTCTCAGGGGTGCTTGTATTGCTATGAAACTTCCTCTGACAACTGCCTTTTCTGTATCCCATAAGTTTTGGTACGCTGTGTTCTCATTCTCGTTGGTTTCTAGAAATTACCTAATTTCATCTCTGATCTATGCCAGTATGCACTCCTTTTGCTATAGAGAGTTATTCATCCTCCAATTGTTTTCTTTTGTTTGCTTCATCTTCCTTTTGTTGATTTCCAGCCCTATGGCACAGTGGCCAGAGAGTGAGGTCTGTAAGATATCAACGTGCTTAAATTTATGTAGATTTACCTTATGCCCCAGCATGTGATCTATCTTCGAATATGTGCCATGCAGACTTGAAAATAATGTGAATTTATTTTGTATTTGGATTAAAAGCTCTGGATATGTCTATCAGGTCAAATTGTCTAATTGTAGTGTTTAGATCTCTAGCCTCCTTGTTGAGTTTCTTTCCCTGTGATCTATCTTCCTCAGAGAGCGGTGTATTAAAGACACCCACTGGAACTGTTGATGCTGTGATTTCTTTTTTCATCTTTTGAAGTGTTTGGTTGACATATTCTGTGGTTCTCGCATTTGGGGAATATATGTTTATAATGCGTAGTGGTTCTTTGTCTACTGTTCCCTTGAGCAGTATATAGTGTCCCTCCTGAACTCTTTTTATGGTTTGAACTTTGAGGTCAATTTTATCCAAGATTAGGATTGCAACCCCTGTTTTTTTTTTTAATTGCTGTTTGCTTGGTATGCCTCTGTCCAGCCTTTGATTCTCAACCTATTTTTGTCTGTAGCATTGGGATGTGTCTCCTGTAGGCAGCAGATGGATGGATTGTGTTTTCTAAGCCATCTGCCAGCCTCAGTCTTTTAATATCTGAGTTCAGGCCATTGATATTCAGGGTTACGATCTCCATCTTCAGACTCTGTGATGTCATCATACCTTTTGTGTTGGGTGTTTTCCTACCTTCCTTTCTAATTAGTGTGGTGTGTGTGTGTGTGTGTGTGTGTGTGTGTGATTCTTATTTCCATTCTTAAGCCAATGCTATCTTGGGGTCTGTTTTGTCTTTGTTGCCCTCTGGGTGAGGTTATTCCATGTGATGGTCTCTTATTTATGCTTGGTGAGTGTTGTTCTTCTGCCCATACTGGATTGAAAAGGATTTTTTGTAGGGCTGGGTTTCTTCTAACGTATTTTTTGGGTTTTTCCTTGTCTGGGAAGACTCTTACTTCTCCATCTATCTTGATCGATAATTTAGCTGGGTATAGCAATCTTGGGTTTGCGTTGTTTTCCTTAAATTTTTGGAATATGTTACTCCACTCTTTCCTCTTCATCGTTTCTGCTGATAGGTCTGAGCATATTCTTATTTGGGAACCTTTATATGTGATTGCTGGTTTTTCCATAGCTGCTCTCATGATTTTGTCCTTTTCTTCAAAGTTGGATAGTTTAACTATTATGTGCCTTGGTGGCTTCTTGGGATTCAGTCTAGCTGGTGTTACCTGGTTTTCACTCACTTAAGCTGGGTAAGTTTTCCTCCAAGAATTCTCTCACTATTGTTGCACATGACTTCTTTGCTGTCTTCCTCCGGTAATCCAATAATTCTAATGTTGTTCCTCTTCATAGCAACAGACATAGCTCGTAGGTTTTCTTCAGGTTCTCTGATGATCTTATTAGATTTTTGTTCGTGTTTGTTAAAGTCTGCTTGGCTGTCTTCCAAGTCACTGGTGTGGTTCTCTGCTTCCTCCAGTTGATTTTCCAGGTCCGTATTTCTGCTACTGGTTTTTGTTATCTCCTCCCTAAGCTCTTATATTTCCCTTTGGTGTATGTACTTTATATCCTCTATCATTTCATCCTTTTTCTGTATTATTTCCTTCATATCCTGTATGACTCAAAGCAGCATTCTGAAATTTCTTTTTGTGGAAGCTCACTGTCTTTTTCTATGCATGTCTTTATATAGGGGACATCTTCTGCCATTGCCTTTTGTTTCTCCTGTTTTTTCGTTGAGGTTGTTGAGGCTGATGGCTGTTTGTGTTGCATTGTTTTAGAGGAGCCAGGTGCCATTTTCCATGTAGTCAAAGAGCACTAGCTCTCTGGGAGACTTGTAAGAATGCTTCTTCGAACTGCCTACAGCTAATTTCACTGTGGAATTAACCTACCACTTTATTTTCCTGTGGCTTCCCTCTCACAGGAGTTCCCCAGAAGGCTGGTGGGTTGCCTGTTTTGGTGTGGCGGAGGTTGGGCAGTGGTTCCTGCAGCAGCTTGGAACCTTGACGAGTGTTGGTTGAGCTGCCTTCGGCCTTGTGAGGCACAAAGGTAGGTGGGAGGAAGTTCCCTCAGTCACGTGGGACAACAGAGGAAAAATAGGAGCTCCCCCTCACAGGCAGGAATTCCCAGGTAAGAAGTTGGGCAGAGTATCCCCAGTTGGAGATTAGCAGGGCTTTCCCCAGCTTCTGGCTAGCTTCACAAGGTGGAGCTCACCTAGCTGGGTGTGGCACAGGCATAAATGCCCTAGGCTAAGGGGTATGGTCTGGAGGTCAGCAGTGGAATGTGAGAGAACAGGGAAGAGACAAAAGGGAGGAAAAAAATTAACAAGTAAACTCCTGAGACTGTGGGGGCGGATAGAGAGAAGACAGGGAAACAAAAGTAACCATGTATCTGAGCTTCGATCTCTGCCCGTGGAGCTCCAAGGGTTTAATCCCTGCCCTGAGGCAGCAGCAAACTGTGGCTGTGTTGAAATTAAGCCTTTTCTCCGGCTCCAAATGGTCCCAGCTTAGACGGAGATAGTGGCAGGGCTAAGATCAAGCCCTTGCCTGCCTCTACTATAGTAAGCCAAAAGCCTCCATCCCCTCAAAACCTTGTGGGTCTGTGTCTAGTTAGCTTTATGATGCTCCTCTTGTGATCCAGAAGTGTTGAATTTCCCTCTAAGTAACTCTCCTGGGCTGATTTCTGTGGAGTCCCTCTGGTACGTGTTAGTCAGTTGCCATCTTCCCAGAAGTCCAGTAATTTATTTTCTCACAGTTCTGAAGACTTAAAATCCAAATCAGAGTATTAGCCATGTCAATTACATCTGTAGGTCTTTCTCATAGTTTTCTGGTGGTTGCCAGCAAACTTTGCCATTCCTTTGCTGTTTATAATCATCATCTCCTAGTGTCTCTCTTACTCCTAAATTCTCTTTTATAAAACATGACACAGAAGGGATTAGGATTAGGACCCACTCTATTCTTGCATGACCTCATCTAATTCAATTCATAAGTAAACCTTATTTTACCCACCCCCAAACTCACATCCATCAGTATAGAGGTTAGGACTTCAACATATTTGGGGAGCAGTGGAGGTGTGTGGGCACACTTCAATCCATAACAGCCATATAACATACTAATTACAGATTGTAGAGCTTGGGACATGCACATCACTGGGAGGAGGTCAACATAACTCAGTCTCTCTTATATTATTGCAAGTCTCAGATCCCTTTAGTCCTAACTCACTTGTTAGAATGGAAAAGATTCAAGTTTTATAAAGCTTCTAGATACCAGAATTAAGGAAGCAAAGAAGTAGTTCTTGAAAGAGCAATGGTAGATGATCTTAGGGAAGGAAAAAGCCATACACAGAATAGAATGCATGTCATCTGTCTCATTAGTGACCTAGTTTTATCATGACTCAAAGAGTTCATGTCACCAATATTGGTGCCCGATGTTTCAGGAAAAGAGGGGAATTTCAAGTATATTAATCTAGTCAGTCTGCATATATATGAGTGTAAGTCAAGAAGATGTGCAATAAAATTATGGAAAACATTATTAAACAAATTTATCAGAAATTTAAGCTACTTATGTTAGTCCAGGTAGACTAGAGAAACAAAATTCAAAGAGACAGAGATATGTGCATAAGAAAGAGCTTTATACACAAGAGCAATTGAATATTGAGAAAACATCCACGCCAAGTGTAGATTGATGGATGAGTAATTAATTGACTATATGCTCAGAAATGCCAGGTGGCTAATTGGTCAGAAATAGTATTCTAAGCAGAGGAAATTCTATCCTACACAAACTGCTGAGTCAAGAATTTTCAACTCTAAATTTTATGATTCCAAGTAACTATGATGATATCAGCATATTCACTGAAAGAGTTTTTCTACTTTATTTGATACTTAGTTCATAATTACAATATTTCTCTTAGGTTGGTAGTGGCTCTTTTATTATATAAAATAAACATAACTATGAAAATAGAATAATATAATCAATATACAATTAAAAGGATAAGAAGACAGGGAAAAAGTGGTGCAATTTGTATTCAGTGTGGGGTTGTGTATTGATGTGCCTTTGACAGTAAAGTTGACAATATAGAAGACATTGAGTGTACGTCTAATGGATACGATCTAAAATTTTTTTGGTTTTGGTTTTGCTTTCTGTTTTCCCATTCCTTCCAGTGTCTTCCCTAGTATCTAAGATTTTTAAACTACCAATTCTCTTAGGAAAATGAATATACTACCAGAGGCCTGGTTAATAAACTTTGAGTATTAGCAAGATTGTCTCTATGAAAAGACCATATATAGGAGGTGACACCTCATCAGGAATAAGCAAATGGAACTATAGGGTTAGCTGACAAGGATGCCATAAGAAGAGATGGGCAGAATAGACAATAAATTTAACCACAGTCGCTGTGGTGGCGAGGTTTCTGATAGTCGTGCCACAGTCAATGTTTTACACATGAAGAGACGGATTGATGACTTCCACTAAGGTTATTTTTTGAGACTATAACATACCATTATAATAGACATATTTTACTAGTTTACTTGTAATGCTATCTATCTATGCCTGAATTTAATATAAGTAAATTAGGATTAGAAGCACTTAATGAATAAATCTGTCTTGAAGAAAGTGCATCAGAATGTACTTTAGAAGTTGGGAATGGTTAATTGGTCCAATTATGATTTTTGTTTCCTTCATGTTGATATAATTCATAATAAAAGCTATAGTCTTTGATCTTTGTCAGTAATTGATTCAAATCCTCCTTACTTTCAACAAGCAAAGTTCTGTCATCTATATATCTCAGGTTGCTATGAGTAATCCTCCAATCCTGAAGCTGTGTTCTTTTTACTATACTAAGCATTTCAGATTTATTCTGCATGTAAATTGAACAAGCATGGTAAAAGGTTATAACCTGATGCACAGTTTCCATGGTATTAAACCATGCAATGTTCCCTTGTTCTGTTGAATCAAATGCCTCTTATTCTATGTATAGTTTCCACAGGACCATAATTAGGGGTTCTGAGATCCATCATTTGTTATCCACACAACCAAATGTCTGTCCGTAGTCAATAAAACATGAGCAAACATGTTCTGGTATGCTCTCTTTGCACCAAGACTCGTCTCACATCACCATTTTTTTATCAGTGTCATACAGTGGTGGCTTTCCAGTTCCTGTGAAATGTATGCCTCCAGGACTTCAAATGCCAGCAGGGCCATCGGGGTGGACAGATTTCAGTGGTGCATCCAGACTAAGACTGACATGGGAAAAAGCCTAGAGATCTACTCATGAAAAAAAAATGGCCAGAGAAAATCTTATGGATAACAACATAATACCTCTGATTATAGGCTCAAAATATCCTTGGGGAAGAGCAGCTTCCTCAAAGCAAACCCTACACTAATGACATGGATGCAGTACAATTTTAGGGCTTTTTAAATTTATATTTTGTTCATTTCCTTTGCTTTTGTGACACAATTCAAATTAAGAAGCTTCTTCTGTGAACATTCATTGAATCTATCTAAGTATGGAATTTTGCCCCAGCTCATATGTAAGTTTGAGTTGAAATTGAAGAAAATGAAACCAAGTCCACCGGAGCCAAAGATGACCTTGAGTGTATACCACCTGAACTTTGAGAACATCTCAAAAAATAGATTTGACATTGAACACTAATAGAAAAAGCTTGAGAAGCAGTGGGATGACATCAAGAGCATCATACATGAAGAAAGAAAAATATCATTAAAAAACAGAAATAAAAAATCAAAGTAGACGCCAGAAGAGACTCTGAAACTTTCTCTTGATCATAAAGTAGTTAAGGAAGATGAAGGGAAAAAAAGAGCTAAAAAATGAGTGAAAGAGCTGAATAGAACATTTAAATGGGCAGCTCAAGAAGACAAAGTAAATTATTATAATGAAATGTACAGAGATCTGGAGTTGAAAAATCAGAAGAAAGGACACACTCAACATCTATCAAGCTAAACAATCTAAGCCTTGAGTTTCAATTCTAAAAGTTTCTATGGAAAAAATATTGAATGATGCAGGAATCATCTAAAGAAAATGGAAGGAATGCACAGAGTTACCATCTCACAAAGAACTAGACAACATTCAACCATTTCAGGAGGTAGTATACAATTAAGAAGCAATGGTACCAAAGGAAAAAGTCTTAACTGTAATGAAGGCATTTGCCAGAAACAAGGTTTGAAGAATTGACAGAATATCAATTGAAATGTTTCAACACACTAATGAAGCACTGGAAGAACTCAGTAACCTATGCCAAAAAAGATCTATGTCTATACCTATTCCAAGGAAAGGCAGCCCACACAGTGCAGAAACTACGGAACAATATAATTGATATCACATGCAAGTAAATTTTTGCTGAAGAACCTTCAATAATGTCTGCAGAAGTACATTGGAAGGGAGCTGTCAGCAATTTAAGCCAGAATCAGGAAAGAACATGGTATAAGGGGTATCATTGCAGATGTCAGATGGATCTTGCCTCAAAGCAGAAAATACCAGAAAAGTGTTTACTTGTGTTTTATTATGTAAAAGCATTTGACTGTGTGCTGACAAAGTCATCATAACAAACTATGACTAGTCTTGAGAAAACTGGAACACTTCATTGTGCTCATGTGGAACCTGTACATGGATCAAGAGGCAAGAGGCAGTCATTCAAACAGAGAGAGTATTGCATGGTTTAAAATCCGGAAAGGTATGCATTAGGGTCTTAGCCTCTCACCATACTTATTCAATCTATATTCTGGGCAAATCATCAGAGAAGCTGGAATACATGAAGTAGAATTCAGCATAAGGATGGGAGGAAGGCTTATGAACAGCCTGTGATATGCACATGACACAACCCCGCTTGATGAAAGCCAGGAGGGCTAGAAGCATTTGCTGATGAACATCAAGGATTCCAGTCTTCGATATGAATTATAACTCAATGTAAAAAAAAAATCTTCACAACTAGACCAATAGTTAACATCATAATAAACAGAGAAAAGTTTGAAGTTGTCAAGGATTTTATCTTGCTTGGATTCACAATCAATGCTCACAGAAGCAGCACTCAGGAGATCAAATGACCTTGCATTCAGTAAATTTGCTCCACAAAAGCTCGTTAAAGTACTGAAGAACAAGAATATCACTTTGAGGACTAAGGTGAGCTTGAGCCAAGTCATGGTATTTTCAATTGCCACATATGCATGTGAAAGGTGTATATTAAATAAGGAAGATCAAGGAAAAATCAATGCATTTGAACTATGGCCTTAGCGGAGAGCATTGAAAGTGCCATGGACTGCCAAGACAAACAAACAAACAAACAAACAAATCTATTGTCTTGGAAGAAGAACAGGCAGAATGCTTCTCATATACTTTGGGCATGTTATCAGGAGAGATGAGCCCTTGGAAAAGGACATTATACTTGGTGAAGTGGAGGGACAGCAGGAAGAGGTAGTCCCTCAATGAGATATATTGATACAATGGGAGATGTATTGATACAATGGATGCAAAAATGGGCTCAACATAAAAACAATTATGAGAATAACACAGGACTTGGTGGTGCTTTGTTTTCTTAAAACATAGGGTCACCATGAGTTGGAACCAACTCAATGCATCTAACAAGAACAAAACCACCTGGGTCATTCTTCCCCAAACAGCAGTGTGGCTTATTCCCTTACTTCCAGTGTTTTATCATCAAACTCAACTGATAGCACCTAACAGCAATAACAAGGAGAGCAACAATTTTCTTTTAATGGGAGAGTAAAATATAAATAATTTAGGGAATAGATTGTTTGGGGGTGTGCTAGTTATATAATCTGGTGTCAATTTGAGACTATTGAAAGTGAAGGGGTGGAGTTTAGCCTGTCAATGAGGTTACAGTTTGATTATCTCATTTGGAGTCTCTACAGAGATAAATAGCTCACTGGAGGCAGGACACACACACTCTCCCTGGAAGACATTCCTGTTGACAAGACACATGGAGCTACTGCCACGCTAATAGAGCCAAAACCCTGGAGCCCATGTGGAGACCCCTGCTAGCGCTGAGATGCTTCCACCACCATTGGATCCACAATACTTTCCACCCATTGGCCTGTGATCTTCCTGCATTTGGCATCATTGCCTGACTGTGTGAATCTAAAGAAGAATTTATGGACTAGTATCGACATATGAGCTAATATCAGACTTATGGACTTGATCTGGACTGGGCTGGGATGTTTTCTTAATGTATAATTGCTCTTTGATATAAAGTTCTCTTTTACACACATATGAGTGTCTGGATTTGTTTCTCTTGTCAACCCGGACTAACACGGGGATTTAAGGGATACCTCTATGGATTTAGTACCCCATAGGGAGATCCAGTTAGGACAGCGTGGAGGTCTAAGCAGTGAATCCCTGGAACCTGGATATAAGAGAGGAATGTGGAATGAAATATGATAAGAGTTGGCATTTCCTTATACCCACCAGTGTTATTTCTGGTTTCTTCTATTCTTTCCTCATTTAACAACAACAAAAGACTCCTGATTTTAGGAACTAAAAATATTGCAACATACTTCAGGTAAGTGTAAAGCTAACTGTGTTTCTCCAGAAGGATGAGAAAAAAGAAACCAGCCAGTCTATTTAGAGCAAGAAAAGTGCTGTCAAGTTTCCTGAACAACTAATTTACTCACAAACTTTAGGAACATAAATATATTGGTGAATTGGTGACTGTCTGCATGTTCTGTTTGTTGTTATGGGTTCTAGCTGTCTTAATATCGCATATTGTTAGGCACTGTCCACCCATGTGTCACTCAGAGTGACCCATGTGTTAGAGTAGAATTGCCCCACCGGGGTTTTGTAGACGATCATCTTGGTGCTGAAGGAGCACCATGGTGGGCGGTTTAAGAACCACCACCATGACTAGCGCAATCACCAGGCCTTTGTCCTACAGAGCTGGCGAGTCCGTTCAAACCGCCAGCATTTGGTGGCAGTTGCCACTTTAACCTTGAATATGAGGTGACCTTAAAAGGCTTATGAGAAAATGGAAGTAAAAGAAAAAGTAATTTTTCCACAAACTCTTTGAAACTCCCTTTGTATGGTGTTGGACTTAGTTTGCTTGTATTTTTATTACAAGTTTGCATCTGTATTGCTTTAATTATCTCGTATGTAACTTTTTGTGACATATAATATATAATATTCCATTACATATAATTGTGATTATATATTATATATAATGTTATACATATTATTATAAATATAATGCATATCATTTTGTAAGGAGCAAGCTGCATTATCTTATACTATATTGCATTATGCTATAGAGGAGAGGCTAGGAAATGTTCACTGAAAAAAATTCCATGATCTTTTCATTCCATTTTCCCAGTGTTTGAAGTTGCCTCATATGATTATGTAATGTCTAATAATATAATATGCGATTTATATGTAAAATAATATGTAAATCCAAAGTGTTATTAAAATGACTAAAATTTTAGCAAAAGTTAGATTTTCCAAATAAAAAGCACAGCGCTGGTTAACTCTTGCTAAGCCACATGTTCCACGAGGGGAAATAGGCATGTTATCTTGACAATGGAAAATGGTTTAAAGTGACTATCCAGCCACATAATTCCGGATGTAGGAGTCCCTTTGGTTTTAGCTTGTGAGAATTATCTAGATTATTGGTTCACTTCTGTGCTTTGCTTTGGGAGTAAGGGTTTTCGCTCAGCAGCCTCTCACACTGCAGCGGTTCTACCTTCAGACTCAGAAACCATGGTAACGGATGGCCACCGTGAAAGGGACTTCGTATGCTGCGCTGTGCTTGTCACATCGCAACAGCTGAGCCTTGAAACATGCTGCACAGTCAGCCGATCTCACAGATTCTGCAGCGAGCTCGGTGCCCTTTATAGAAATGACTGGCATCATTAGTTTTGGGATGAATGTGCCCATAAAGCGACATTGTAGGAAGACAGGATTAACTTTGTGCTGTTATATTTTGCTATCGATATTATATGACAAGTTATGATAGCTCTCCCTTGTTTATTTATTTTAGTTAAATTCCCAGGAAGGAGAGAAACGCAAAGAGTTATAATGTTCTCAAAATACAAACAGATGCTTTAGTTTTTCTCTAAATATGGCATTTATACTGTTCTCATAGAAACATCCCAGAGTTTATCGCATAGCTCATAAATAATGAAAAAATAGCCTTCAGGATATGAAGCATGTAAATATGTATGTGGATGTGTTTGGGGCACAGGGTGGAGAGAGGTATTTTGTTCAATTAAATATCATTGAAACGTAGAGAACAGTTTTATTATTTGGGGATTTTACATTTTTGAAATGTTTTATTAAATAAATGCCTCTAATTGGGATATAGGAACTCTGGTGGTGCAGTTGATAAAATACTTAAAATACCAAAGGTCAGCAGTTTGAACCCACCAGCTGAGGGGAGAAAGATGAGGCAATCTGCTTCTCTAAACACGACAGCCTTGCAAATCCTGCTGGGCCGTTCTCTGTCCTCCGTGCTGCTCTGAGTCCAACTCCACTGTGGCGTGGGTTTGGGGGGATGGGTGGTGGTGTGTGTGTGCAGTTAAACAATATTGAAAAAACGTAGTGTGTTCATCTGGGTACTTCAGAGAAACAAATCCACAGAAACTCATGTAAAAGAGAGTTTTATATAATGGTTAACTGCATCAAGAAAACATCCCAACCCAGTGCTTCCTAAGCCCATAAGTCCAACATTAACCCATTAATCCATATGTCCAACACCAGTCCACAAAGTCTCCTCCATCTCACAAAACAGACACAAAGATGCTGACTTCAGGAGGAAAGCTGAGTCAGTGAATGTGTAAACATCTCAGCGCTGGCAGCGGTCTCCACAGGGCTGCTCCAGCACCCAGGGCTGCATCGGGGTAGGTCCATGTGGCTTCTTTTTGGGGACGTCTTGCAGGAAGTCAATCTTGCAAGCTGAAGCAGGGACCTAAGGCAGCTGCACCCTGATGTGACCATCACAAAGCAAGAGACTCGAGAACTGGGAAGGTGAGGCTCACTGAACCATTTATCCCTCCACCCTTCAATTAATCCCACATGTGTTTATCGGCCAGGTTGGCACAATAAACTAACTCAATCCACCCCTTGCCAACCTGGCACCTGTACATAATTCTTTCGCTTCACAATTGCAATTAAGTAACTCCTACACCTTAACCCTATAATCCTGTGAATTTTTCCCTCATCTATAAAAGTTTGTAAGCCATCCACTTCATGCCTTTATCTCCCCCAATTTTGGGTATCCAATTTATATACTGCCCACTTACATCAACCCAGTTCTCTGAGAAGACACTCATGTTTTTCGACATGAAGAGTCTTCATTCCCGTTGGAACCTTGTGAAGTCTGCATCCATAAGCAAAGTCATATCCGGCCAGGCCATCCATAAAGTCAGCAACAATATGCACCAGTTCACAGGCTCAAAAATCTCCCACTGGTCGGGTTCTGGTCAACTCAATGTGGGCTGCCTCACTCAGCCTCCACAAGGTGCCCATTGGTTGCCTTGCCTTAGACCACGGGCTCTCACCAACTCAACAAGCCTAGCCCCCTCAGGCTAGGTCATGAACCTTAGACCAGTCAACCTGCTCTCGTCTTCTCCTTGTTCCCTTTAAACCAAGTCCACAGGTGTCAGTGGCCAAACTCAACCTGTCTCTTTATTTCTCCCACTTCCACTCAACGAGTAGATCCAGGTGGTCACCTAACAAGCATTTTAGCCTGCTCTCAGACTCCCTTTAACATTCAGTCCTAGAGGGACGTTTTCTTCATGGTTCCAGATGTTTTCCAGCTTCTGACAAAGACTACTGGTTCCTGAGTACTCCGAAGCACTGGGTGGGGCATGTATTTTCAACACTTTCTTTTCAGACGTGGCCTAAACCCATCTAAAGATCAAATTTTAATGGCTGAAATAAAGTGGGCTTACAAACTTTATATTTTCCTACTTCCCATATTGTCCCCAGAAAACCACCAAGTAAACAGTGTGGCTTTATCTGCCCTCTTGGTAGACAAGAAAAACTACCATGAGGGAGAGGTCAAACAAACATCTATTGTCCATCAATAAACTAACTCACGTAGTAACTTAAAGAACAAATTCAGGAGCCACATGGCTTCCTCCTGTACCACATATTAGCGATGTGACCTAGTGCAGGTTACTTGTCATCAATCAGATGCCCGAGCTGCATCCTCTTTAAAATGAATGGTGTCTATTTTTATGAACTGTTAGGAGTTCATATACACAATTCCTAAATACATAGAATTTCCTATTTCATAAATATTAGCTATCATCATCTTAAGCATCATTAGTATGTTACAATTATTGAACTATTTATCTGACAGAGAATTGGACAAGACAAATCACTAAAGATGTTAACTTAAATAAATACATATTTTCTAGAAAAAAAGGATTCACAATTGCTTCACATTATAAAAACATAAAATCATTATTTTATAACCAGAAAGGGCCACAGATAATTTTTTTAAATGCCAACTTGTACAACTGTGGACACCCAGAGCAACCAGGACAAGGGCTAAGATTGAGTCCTCCAACAGGTCGGTGGTAAGGAGGCAGGCTCCCAGGGGAAACCAATTTCTGATTCATTTCCACGGAAACACATTTACTCCGGTATACAATTCTTCTATTGTAGATCAATCGTGTGGCACTCAGCTTTCAGGAGATGTAATTTAATGTTTCATTCCATCACATCTCGCTTTTTATTGCATTTTACAAGGGTTGTTTTGTTTGTTTGTTTTTGCGAACTGACATTTGGTGGCACCTTGAGTCAACCAAGTCTACTGGCACCATGTTTTCCCACCTGCCTGTGCTCATTTCATGTCTCTGTGTCACAGTGTGGTAATTCTCACAATATTTCAAGCTTCTTCAGAATCCCATTACACACATCATAGCCTGTCATTAATTTAAGAAAAGCTTTTATATGCACTAGGAATATTAAAATGTTTTCTGTATTGTGGTGGTCTGGAACAAAACCTGCAACATCGCCAAACCAAAACACAAAACCCATTGCCACTGCTTCAATTTCGATAACTAGTAACTCTATAGGACAGAGTAGAGCTACTCCTTAGGGTTTGTAAGACTACAAATCTTTATGATGGGAGTAGATAGTCCCATCATTCTCCAGTGGAGCAGTTGATGGGCTTGAATGTTTGACCTTGTGGTCTAAAGCCCAGCATTTAACCCAATGAGGCACCATGGATCTTTATCTCCAGTGTAATAACACATGGGACCACCCACCTATTTCCCATGGATCTCCTCCCATACCAGACCATATAGAATCTTTAGTAATATTTATTATCAACTTGAATCATAGAATAATATGTGATAAATGCATTTGAAATTGCTTAATGTAATATTTATTTGGCTCTATGACTACTTACAAGAGAATCTAGGTGTCCTGGTGGCAGTGGTTTGGGCTGCTTACCAACAATCCAGTGGTTTGAACCTACCAGATGCTCCTCAGGGGAAAGAGGTGGTAGTCTGCTTCCATCTAGATTTATAACCTTAGAAACCCTGTGGGGGAGTTCTACTCTGAGTTGGAATCAAGTTGACAGAAATGAGTTTGGTTTTTGTTTTTTTAATATATAAAACAAAATTGTTTCTTTAAAAGCCATACTACATTGAATTACATATTTAGGTATAAATTATTAGTAACTGAGCAGAAGCCTGTTTTGACTTTTCCTTTGATTACTTCATTTTCATAAAATTTATTGATATGGGACTATAAGTCCACAAATACTGCTTACCACAGTATTATAGCTAAAACACTGGAAAATTTGGTAATATCAGTGACTATAAGAACATTATCAGCAGCAAAAGTCACAGTACATGCTTGTCATATGTGCAGACAAAAACACTTGACTTAAACATCATTGTAATTGGGTAATCTACAAATAGTATCTTCTCTAAAGAAGCAAAACCAGTGAGGCTGGTTTATGTACAGAGAGGTTTATATCAAAGAAATGCCTCAAAGTTGTAGAACTAGGTAAATTCCAAGTTTTGGGTCAGATATTATACTGGTTGCTTCTCCTGACTCAGCTTTAGAAGCTAATGGATCTAAGATAGATGGGCAGGTCAGCTGGAAGGCTCCTGGCTGCAGAAGTGAATGAATTCAAGGTTGGTGAGTAAGACGGTAAGCTGCTGCTGACACTCAAATTTGGCTCGAATCCAAAGAATGCAGGCTCTAAATTAAAAAAAAAAAAAAAAGCAAGCCCACTTTGCAACAACAAACACCTCTATTGGAAGTAGGCCCCACACCTGAGGAAAATTCCATTCAATTTGGTTGGTTGTTCAAAACAGCTCTCATCATAAAGTGTGTTAGTCTGGGTAGACTAGAGAAACAAATCCACAGAAACGCATATGTATATAAGAGAGAGTTTTACATAAAGGGTAAGTGTACACTAAGAAAACATCCCAACCCAGTGCTGTCCAAGCCCATACACCAACATTAGCCCACATGTCCGATACCAATCTACAAACTCCTCTTCAACCTCACAAAACACACACAGTGACGCTGACTGCAGGAGGAAAGCTGAATCAGTGAGCATGTACGCATCTCAGCGCTGGCAGGGGTCTCCACATGGCTGCTCCACCACCAGGGCTGCATCGGGGTAGGTCCACATGGCTTCTCCTCAGGGATGTCTTGCAGGAAGTGAGCCTTGCCAGCTGAAGCAGGGAACTGGCTAGAGCAGCTGTGCCCTGGTCCGACCATTAGAAAGCAAGAGACCCGAGAACCAGAAAGGCGAGGTTCACTGAGTCATTTATTTCTCTGCCCTTCAATTAACCCCACATTGTGTCTATCGACCAGGTTGGCACAGTAAACCTTAACTACCTCATAGAGGAATTACTGGGTCTTAACTACCAAGAGGACATAAAACCTTAACTTTCATAGATGGAGATATGTGAACATTTAGTAGGCAATGAAGATCATATTTCACTTCTGTGAGACAAAAAGGAAGAATTCAATAAATGATGTTAGTGCAACCATTGCTTTCTAAATTTTCTACCCATTTCTTGGTGAATTGAAGCGACAAAAAGACATTGAGGTCAGGTGGACCTCACACTTTCCTTCATTCAAACATTGGCCAAACAAAATAATTTACAAAGATAATTCATAAATATAAGTGTACAAGCTATGGTCTCGAATCCCCCAGAGAGCATATTTCCACATTATTAAGTAAAGTCCTCACCAATTTCCTTTGTATTTCTTATTGTACAGTTCTTTTTAACTTAGCTTTAGAATCTGAAAACTGCTTCAGACACAGGGATGACATGTGATTGTATCAAGCCATGAGTCTTGTATGCATTCTGCTTATACATCCTTGTAGTCCTGCATCCCTGGCCTGTATTCCTTGAGAATTTTTAATATGAGAAGTGAACATTTTCATATAAGACTTGACTTTCTAGGATGTAGCCAATGCAGTTTACGTTGGACACACCATTGGGAAGTTTAAGACGGCAGGCATTCAGTTAGGGGCTGGTCTGGAGCGCTCCTGAAGGCATTCCTCAGCTGGGACCCTTCATAGTAATTTGATGGAGGTGTGTGTGAAACTGGGCATCAGAGTCCTGAGAACTACAACCAATGCTAGTTCCAATTAGTGCCCTGGCGTGTCCATTGGTAACGCTGGAGGCTGCCCATTTACCTTCAGAAAATGACTATAACTCTTCTTCGACAAAGGCAGCATTGCTATCCTGCATTTTGTTAACATCCAATCACAGAAAGGCAAATTGTATTTTCACTTTTATAACACTCTTTCCCTTACAACCCTGATTGTCTTCAGGTGTATATCATGAACTAATACACATGTAGAAATGTACAATTGCTTCCACAGCTCTGAATACACTGCCTAGTAGGAAACAGGTTTAAATATAAAGAACAAGAATACTAAATAAGCTATTATAGCTGGTTTAAAAGACAAAGACTGTGACTCCTTGAGAGCATATTCCAATCTAGGTTAAAAGATTAAATGTTTAAGTTGAATGGTATCTTTTAATACTATCAAAGAGATGCTTGACGCTGTGATGTTTGAGCATCTGTTTCTAACCTTTCTGAACCCAATAGCCTCTTGCCCTCACCAGGTAGCTCTGCTTTAAATATAGTGATAAATGTATTTATTATCCACTGCACCTCCAGTGTGATGCAGTAGTCCATTTCCCAGTGTTCCCTTCCCCTGCCTCTGAGTGCACCCTGCTGGATTCCCAGAAGAATACCACCTGCTCTTGTCCTGCCGGTAACAAACTATACATCACTTTATATACATATGTCTGTCATGCTATTATCTCAAATATATCTCCTTTCTCTTCCTGGTTCAGACTGAAGCAGCTAGTAAAAGGTTAGATACCGACATTTTCTACCAAATCGTAGGCATTCCTTTTATTCTCAGGTGCCACCCAGTTGGTTCTGACTCGGGAAACACTGCCCCACCTCGAGCCATCCTCACACTTGCCGTGCGTGAGCTCATTGTTATTTCCTAGTTTACATGATCGTCAAAAGACTGAAACTGAGTTTTTGAGAGCAAAACTCATTCTTGTTCATCATGTCGCAGGCAAACAGGCACGTCTAGATTTGGCCTGTGGTGTACAGGAATGGCACTGCAATAGCAATAACAAGGTGGCTAGCCCTCTCGGGGGGTGGCAAGTCACCCTGTGGTCATGGAGATGTTTCTCCTCATCTCTTCTAGTCCAACGAGTGAATTGTCTCCTGAATCCGAAACAGATTGCTGTTCCCTTTATGTCCTACCCCATTATTTAGTTGTTCAGTTTCCTTTTACAGTTGTTGAATTACAGATATTTTTTCCTTCTTATTTCTCTGTTATTCACTACCTTTATTCCCACCAAGCTCATAGTGACTTCTCTTTAGTTTATGACTGTTTAGAGAATCTAATACAGTTCACTTTCTCTACATGTGCTACTTAAGTTGATGTTGGTGATTTGCTAATTTTTTAAAGATCTTTGTTATCACTTACTATTAAATGGTTTTCATAAAGGCTACAGAGAGTTGTAAGAAAGTAGGAGTTTCTTAAGCACAGATGATATCCCTTGTGCTATACTAAACACAGTTGATAAAATTGCTCAAATATCTGCAAAAGGTTAACCCTATCCTTGATACTACAGGGGACTCTCTCCAGCATGTAGCAATATAGTCAAGAATTTAAAACTCCAAAGAAAGAGTGTAAGGAAACTGGCCTTTAATAAGCTCCTAACATACATTATTACCCTCACAATAAATGTACAAGATGGTCATTATAGCTCCAATTTTACAGATAAGAAAAAAAAGACTTCAGGTCAAAATGTTTCCTTAGTCAGACACCCTATACCACTCAAAGCCCTAAAAGCTCAGTGAAACTGATACAGAAGACAATCTTCGGACTCTGACATCAAATGAAAGGATAAAGAATTATATTGAACACTGACTGGAAGAAGCAAACAATGAATGAGAAAAAATGGAACAGAGAGGCCCTGTTATCCAGTATAGCCATCTTTTGATTTTTACTTTTAACATGAATAGTTTCATTTACAAGAAAATTAGTAAATAGCAAATCTGGTGTTCCATTTTCATCTGCAACAGAGGCTTGTTTTGGTTTTTATTAATATTAAAAATCATTTTATGGAGGGCTCTTATAGCTCTTATAACAATTCATACATCCATTGTATCAAGCATATTTGTACCTATGTGCCATCATTATTTTCTAAACATTTACTTTCTGTTTGAGCCCTTGACATCTGCTCCTCTTTTTTCCCTCCCTCTGCACCTTGGCCATCGTGAGACAAAGTCAGAAGCAATCCTGAGTCAGTGCAGAGAAGGAAATGCCTAGAAGTTTCAACAGGACACAGAGTAACAGCTTAGACATATCTAATGTGAAATAAGATACCAAGTGTTGGCTGAAAACAACAGAAAGAGGCCAAGCACACTTCCCCAGTGATCAGTGGCGTGCACACCCCCTCTCATGAGGGGTGTGACAGGATTAAGGGTGTTGAGTCCCACCCTAACCCTCTTTTTTTTAAAAATCATTTTATTAGGGGCGCATACAACTCATCACAATCCATACATACATCAATGTGTAAAACACATTTGTACATTCATTGCCTTCATCCTTCTCAAAACATTTTCTCTCCACTTAAGCCCCTGGCATCTGCTCCTCATTTTGCCCTTGGCAGACCCCCCTATGGACTTGATTGCCTTGTTAGGTCACATCGTGGTGGTCGCTTGGTCTTACCTATTAATCCATTGAGATTCCAGCCCAACCAAATTGGCACACTAGTTAACTATCATACCTGGGAACTTTCAAAAGTGGGAAGAAATTTTGTTAATAATAAAAAAAAAAAGATGAGAAGAAGAAGAAAACCCATTGCCACAAAGCAAGTAAGAACAAAAACAAAGAAAATTTCTGAATTCCAGAGACCACGGACAAACGAAGAGGAGGCCAGGCAGGACACATCCTGTTTGCTGGGAAAAAAACAAGAAAAATCGTCAAAGCGGATTTCCTAAATAAAAATGTCATTGGCCTACACACAGCACTGTTACTGATAGCAAACCATGCTGTAAAAGAAAGCTCGCCGTTCCAAGTTACTCTATGCTTTTTTTACTTTAAATTTTTCTTCAACATATTTGTGAAAGTTTAATATATATCAAGTAACATATCTTTAATGATATGAAATTACAGGTCATTGTAATTCCAATCAAATGATTGGTTAAAAAAAAAAAGCTAAAACACTCACTGCCATGGAGTCAATGTCTACCCCTAGTGATCCTGCAAGGGCAGAGTCCAATGGCCCCATGGTTTTCCATCCCTGTAGCTTTTTACGGGAGTGCAAAGCCTCATCATTCCCCTTTGGGCCAGAGTGACCTGCCTGCCTATGTGGCTGCAAAGAGGCATGGCAGACAACTGCATCCTTAACTTTTTGCAACCTGTTAACTTCCCTAATAAACCCTCCTGATTGTGAGTATTTCCTGGGAATTCGGTGTGAGCATTGCACAAGAGTATTGAATCCAGCAGCGAGCTGAGTGTCATGGCAGGGATTGTTGGTGTCAAGATAGGGTCAAGAAGGGTGGAGGGTGGAGGTCTGTCTGGCCTTGTGCTGGGGAGGAATCATTCTTCTCCTTACTGAAACTTGGGGAGGTCAGACGTGGCCCCTATGCCATTTTGTCAGTCCTGCAAGAAGTAGATATGAGCGCTTGATGAATGTTCAGAAAGTGAAAATATGTGTGGAACAAGCACTAAAATCAGCAAACAACATTTTCAGCACTTCAGAAGTTCCCTTCTTGCCCTTTCTCAGTAATTAATTACCCCTCCTGGTATAACCACAATCCTAACACCCCAGACTAATTATGCCAGAACACTTTTAAGTGGAAATAACTCTAATGTGCTATGTTCTCTTATTACCCACTTGGCATTAAAGCAAGGGTGTAATAACTAGAGATATTTAATTTCCCAAAGGTATTGTTTGGAGTACCGGTCGTGCTGTGGGTTCATCAGTGGACTGCTAACTGCTAAGCCACCAGCTGCTCTTGTGGGAGAATGATGAGGTTTTCAGTTCATGTAAAGATTTACAGCTCCCAGCAGTGCTGGCTCTGCTGTACATAGGGTCACTATGTATAGTAGTTACATAATCTGTTGTCAATTTGAGACTTATGAGTGAAGGGGTAGAGGTTAGCCTGTCAATCAGATAGTAGCTTCATGATCTCATTTGGAGGCACTAAGGAAATAATTAGCTTGCTGAAGGCATGACGCAGACTCAATCCCTGGGAGACATTGCAGCTGACAAGACACATAGAGACAGGCTGATGGCAGCCAGAGCCTCAGAGCTGGAGAAGCAGGTGGAGACCCCTACCAGTGCTGACATGCTTACACCACAACTGGATCCACAAGACTTCCCACCCACTGGCCTGTGACCTTGTTGCATTTGGCATCATTGGATATGTTTCAGGAGTCTGAAGAGGAATTTACAGATTGGTATCAGACCTATGGGCTAATATCGGACTTGATCTGGACTGGGGTGGACTGTTTTCTCATTGTTCAATTGCTCTTGTATAGAAAGCTCTTTCCTATACACATATGAATTTGTTTCTTTAGTCTATCGGGACTAACACTATGAGGTGGAATCAAGTAGATTACCTGTGAGAAAATAAAGTTCTATTTGTTAAAGCAAAAAAAAAAAAAGATTTACAGCTCATGTAAACCCTGCGTAGGGTCACTGCAAGTCCGAATCAATGGCAATTGGTTAAGGTATCCTTTAGGGCACTTGCTTTTCTGAAACCCCATCAACTTGAATGAACAGTTTCTGAATGTGCCAGGTATGAAAAGGTGATTTTTTTGTTTATTTGTCACCATGTCCTAGAACAGAAGAGTAACGATGTTGAAGCAAACCACGGTGTGAAGTAAGCAAGAACAAGTCATGACTGCAACATGAAATATTGCATGGTTTTGGCCATAAATCCATAGGAAACTTCTTTTGTGTGGAACATTTTATTATTATCAAGGAGAAATATAACTTTGCTTTCAGCCATGTCCAAATCTTCTGAGGGAGAAATATTAAATATAAAAGCATATAAAGAATGACCATCAGCACTGTAATGCATTAGGAATATATTTCAGGCATAAAATCTGTAATAAATAGATATAACCAGTACTAGTACATTTCTTATTTAAAAGGTGACTGGCAATATTTCATTTTGATTGGGCAAGTCATACATTGGGTACTTGGTTTTGTTTTTGTTTTTCTTTTTTTGTTTTGTTTTTAATTCTCATGGGATGTTTCATGAAGAGGAGAGAAACTCACATCATCTGGTAGATTAGGGACAATTCAAACAAGTGTGTCCGTTTTTGTTTTTCTTAACCTTTACTTTAGCTCTAGATTTTTAAAAAGAGTTCCTGAAAATCTGGTTTCTTACCTACCAATTTTTTAAAGGTAGATAATGGGAGAAATAATCTGATTGATGAAGCTTTCCTAGCTTAGAGGCAGTCTGAGAAAACTTCATCCCTGGTGGTTTCCTACACAAACCGTGGACCCTGATAAACATACAGTGAGGAGAAAATACAAAAGAGACTACATGAACCGTACATCTTCCCCCTTATATGCACTTCATAAGAATCACCTTGAAAGAGGAGATCCCACATTGGCTGGGGTCACTCCACCAAGAAGGGGGAAAGGCAGGAGACCATGTACTTGATGCGATGCATCACAGGGACAAGGCTGTGGCCAATCAACAGGCCCTCCCCAGGGAAGAGAGGAGGACCTTACTGGAAAATCAAGTTAGGAGCAGGGGAGGGAGCATCTACATTTCAGGGGAGGGCTAATATTTCTGGTGGTGAATATGGTGGGTAAATGGGGAGGAGCAACCCCACAGCAGGAAGGGATGCTAAACAACAGTGGCAGGGAACCAGATGGGGACAATAAGCCTGAAGCTATATTCCTAGGTAGACACTACAAATGTGTTTCTACCCAAACCTCCATGAACCATGCCATGGACTAAGCACCATGATGACCTTAGACACTGGCCTTCCAGGCAACATAGGACCACACCAGAAGGACTCAGTGTAGAAGCCTGACAGAACGAAATGGGCCATACCTAAAGCTACCAGCACCCGTGGCCTTAGGACTGTAAGACTCTAATGGGAGGGGAAGCAAAGGGTGGTCACCCCACGATTGTGGAAGTGGAGGTCATTAGACCTTGGCTCCAGAGCCACCATATATTTAATGCCTAAATGCTACCTATGCATTAATATGATAGATCTGCAGAATTGATCTGTAAGAATTGATACAGGAAATTCTCCCCTAGCACCAATTCCCATGCTCAGTGTAAACAGAGCTCAATCAATTCAGAAATCAAGCTGTACAAAGCAATAACTCATGGATTGCCGTTCACAGTTGTGGACTTTACTCTCATAAACTAATGTCAACAGTATCTTAAATTCTATGTAATTGGAAAAATTACTGATGTTTTCATGCAATCACCTCTTACCCCAGGAGAATGTTTGACAATGCTTTTTGTTTGTTTGTTTTTCTTCCTTTTGTTTGTTTGTTTTTAGTTTGTTGCTGTTCTGGGGGAGGGGCTTCTTCTTCTTTTTTT
>NW_022107431.1:54747169-54766680 GCF_000313985.2 Echinops telfairi | reverse complement strand
GATTTAATCATAGACATATATGTTATGTGAATATTATTCAAGAAAACTATGAAAAAAAGAAATTCTAAAATAATTACAACAATAGTACTGATCACTTTAAAGAAAGAAACAGGAAAAAGCATGGCATTGATTACACATATTTAATTAGAGATTGACTAGCTATTGTAGTTTATTGGTACTAGTCATCCATAAAATAAGCACAGCAGGACCTCTTATGAGCTTAAAGGTCAAAACTGAATTATATCAAACTCTTCCTTACATGGGAAACTCACAGGCTACACCAATAGGTTTTTATCTTTTATGGTGATAAAGTAAACAGTCTGGAATGGTGGAGATGCTAACAGCTTTTATCATTTTCACCTTTATTTATATGAGGTCCTGTCTGCTACTCTAACAATTAAATCATAGTACTTTTAAGAAAGCAACCTTGTAAAGACCTCTCCTCAAGATGGAGAAAGTAGCTAACATTTCCAATTGATCCAATATCGATTTCTCCCTAAATCTTGCTTGATGCTCAAATATGTACTCACTTTTCAGACTAATTAAAAGGCAGTTTCTCTTCCAAGTTTTCACTTAAATAAGGAAACCAATGTATGCTTTTAAAGTATATGTTAAGCACATTTAATATGCTACTAAACCAAAACTAAAACAGGAGACGTATAAATTTATCTGAGTAAAATAAAATAAAGATACTAGTAAAGATTATCAATGATTAGGTAGAGTACTTCAGATTCAAAAATAAAGGGGAAATTTTTTTAAAACCTTAATGTCAATGTTGACTGTATTTTACCTCAGAACTCAGAAGGAAAATTCAGGCTATTGTTTAAGTGAATTGTCAATCCTAAAGACCTGGCCAAAGAAAGGGAAACCAGTGAGAAATCCTGTCAAATGAAAAAGGAGTTTCATAAAAGCGATGCTTCCAAATTGAGGTAAAGACAGAGCCTGCAATAATTCCTTGACTTTGTAGCTAAAGCTGCTTTTTATTTGATGCAGGGTGAATCTAAGGGCTTAAAGACACTGAAAAACCAGGTTCTCAGCGATATCCAAGGACCTGCAACACTAGCCTCCCCTGGGAACTTGATAGACGTGCAAATTCTCCAGGGGGCGGGGTGGGCACTGCCGGTTGCAGCACAGCAACTTGTGTTGTTAAAGGCTCGCCAGTGCATTTTGATGCTCAGGGCAGTTTTTTGGTTAAAGAGTAGAGAATAAGTATTTTAGATCATTGTTTCCCAAGGGGTGCTAGAACATTCCAGTGGGGCTGAAAAATCAGGTATTGATGCTTTATGCTAGATTATGGGCTGTAGTATAAGAATTTTTAACTGCCAGGAGGTGCTGAAAATGGGGTGGTAGACCAGATAAGTTTGGGGACCTGTGTTTAGACTTTCTATGTCACACAGTCTCTGTCGCAACGACTCAACCATTTCATGTGGCGCAAAAGTGGTTTCAGACAATATGTAAATGAATGGACTGAGCTCCATTTCGATAAAGCTTTACTTACACAACATTGGTAGCTGGCTGCTTTAAATCCATTAAGCCTGGTATAGAAAGCAGGTGGGAAGGAGAGGAGACAGCCGTTTTCTTCACTATTTCTCCCTTTCCACCTTTTCCCCTTTGATGGTCCTAAGTGGTATAAACTAGTTATTGTGGCCCCTCCTCTCCAATGTGTGTATATCCCTGCTTTCCATTTGGGAATCCTGCACAAGAAAGACCCAAGCCAGCAGAGGAGATTGAACAGAAATCCTCCAGCTGATCAATCAGAACAGTGCCAGCGCTCAGCAGACCAGCCGCTAGCCTGAAATATGAACAATTGTTCGTTCAGTCTGAGTCATTTTTCCAAGGGATATGATCTCTGTGAGTCTACCTCCTATTCTCAGGAAGACGAAAAAAGCATGAGAGCAGGTTTTATTTTTACTTTCACTATTTCTTGTATCTAAAATAAAATAGAAATATAAGTCAATGACCACAATGAGTCTGGGCAGTAAACTTGCCCCATGAGCGTCTCCACCTGCATAGCCTTTCCTCTCAAATACCCCAAACCCACTACCACAACCTGGTCAGGGCTGCCAAGAATCAATCTTCACGAGATCAGCTGCCGGGCTTTTTAATCTGGCAGCCTAGGCAGTTTAGAGCCTAATCCAGTGTTTATCTCACCCAGCCACCAGATCTTAATTTCCACCCAAATCCATCTCACCCTCCCACAGGCCCTCACGGGCTCACTCCCTCACTGCCAGTGGGTAGATTCTGATTTATAGTGACCTACTGAACAGCCAGCCAAGGTGCAGTACCGCACTGATGAAACACACAGCTTTCCTCTAGTTCTTAAATGCTTCTTGCCCCCACTATCATGACCCCAGTCTACCTTACAAATATGGCTAGACCAGAGCACGTACACTGGTACAGATAAGAGCTCTTGACACACAGAATCCAGGACAGATAAACAAACAAACCCCTCAGGACCAATAATGAAAGTAGTGATACCATGAGGGTAAAGGGAAGGTGGGGGAAGAAAGAGGGAACCGATGGCAATGATCAACCTACAACCCCCGCCCCTCCCACAGGGATGAACAACAGAAACTTGGGTGAAGAGAGCAAACAGTATAGAATATGAAAATAAAAGTAATTTATAAATTATCAAGGCTTCACAAGAGTGGCAGCGAAAAAGAGGAGCTATACCAAGGGCTCAAGTAGAAAGAAAATGTTTTGGAAATGATGATGGCAACATATGTACAAATGTGCTTGATTGCTAGAAGGGCTGTAAGAGCCCCCAATAAAATAATTTTTTTTAAGTCAGTCTTTCTCCTGAGCAGGTTGGTTGATGGGTTCTAACTGTTTTCTTTGTACGGCCAGGCTCCTTTGCCAGCCACCTACATCGGGCGTCAGAATCACGTGGAGAGCTTGTTCAAACACCGATGGTTGACTCTGCCGCCAGAGTTCTTGCTGTAGCCCTCTGGGGTAGGCCTGTGAATTTGCATTTTAATAAGTTTCCAGGAGAGGTAGATTCTGTGGACTGGAACAACACTTCTGAGAACCACTGCTCCAAAGTATTCTCTTTCCTTCTGTGTCCGTGCTCTATGGAGTCAGCACGTAGCTCCCTATGCCTCCAAGCACGAACCTGGGTCATCGCAGAATGGGAGCACCCTCTCATCCCACCCCAGACGAAGCAACCACCAAACCTAGCCAACTGGAAATGACTTCACTTAGGCCAAAGCTTTTTGATCTATCACGCATAAAAAACAACTGTATTAGCAAGGTCATGGGGCTCAACAGGTGAAACTCTTCACAGCTGGAGACCACAAAACTGGGTGCTCCAACTTGGGGCCCTTATCTCTGCACAGTTTTCATCCATCCACCCAGTAAGGGAACCCTGATTAGGCACAACTGACATTCCTGAAATATTTTTGTAACTATCTGGTTTTCTACCTAATTCTAGATTTTGCAGTAGCCAAGGTGACTTTTTTTTTAATGAGTCTACCACATACCTTAAGACCAAGCATTTACTATGGCTGCTTCCGCGCTACATAATGAAGGCTAACTGCTTCAGCTTTGCTCCTACAGTCTATTGGTCATGACTCCCATCAAGAAAGAGATGGCATACTCAAAATAAGACCTTTCAGAGAGGATTGATTTACAAAGGTGTGAGTAGACAGCAGTGATGCTCAATCAGCGGTGATGGTATCCTCAGAGGACATTGACAAAGTCTGTAGGTAGTCTCATATAGTTAAGTAGGGGGGGTGGGGAGGGGGAGGCCAAAAAGGTGGAGTGCTACTGGCATCTAGTGGTTACAGGTCATGGATGCTGCTAGATACTCTGCAAAGCAGAGGCCAGCCCCTCCCACTCAAGCTCCCCCAAGTGTCTACACTAGGCCAAGTCCGAGGTATTGCTACTAGAATCCCAAGTAGAAGAAGGCCGCAAGCCCATTCTGTTAGTAATACGCTGGTCTTACCAGTCAGTATTGCCTCCCGGGCAGGGAGTTTGGTTTGGTTTCGGTGTAGGCCCAGTATAGTGCATTCAAACAGGGAAGGATTAGCTTTGCGCCATGGAAAAATGACTCCGAGGTCAAGGCAAACACGAACTACAAAGTTAACGAGACTCCAATGATCATTTTCATGCATCATTGCGGTTTTACAGCAGGTGTATGGGGGTGCTGCCTCGCCGAAAACAACAATTTTTAGATGGATCAAGCAATTAGGAGAGATCAAGAAGACCTCGGAGATGAGCCACAGAGGGAAGACTGGATTGTCAACGTAAACAAAAGACCAAACGGCAGCAGAAGTCCGGAAACAGGTGGGAGCCATAGAACACCCATTGAGATCGCTGCTGAAGTCGGGCTCTCACAACATTCACTCTCACAATCTTAAGGCTGGTTCAAAGAGCTGATTTTTCCAAAGCAAATGAAGACGGTTTTACGGAAACAATCATAAGAGGAGCCAGCCTTGGATTCAGCACTATGACTCATTGAGGAAGGTCTAGTCAAACAAGCCACTTCCCAGGTGATCTGCTCTACCGGTTAAATTCAAGCCAGTGAGAGCAGCTCAGAAGATTTGGCAACGCAGGTGGTTTTCTGGAACTCTAAAATGAACCTTGAGAGACGGTCTCAAAGGACAAAGAATGATCACAGGTGCTTATTATGAAGAAGTTGTAGGAAGGTTGAATGTTATGTTGGAGCATACAAGGCCAAGGAAGATGCTCGGGAATTTTTTTCCCCATCATGACAATACACCTGCTCATTTTCCAAGGGTAGGAAGGGCATTCTAGAAGAATTCCCTTGGGAAACCTTACCGCATGTACACTACAACCCTGATCTTGCATCTTCGGGCATCTTTTTGTCCCTCAAATTCATAGAACACTTAAAAGGAATATAATTTCAGTTCTTCAAGGATACCTAAACTACCATTTAACACAGGGCAGCCGCAGAGCCCAGCATTCTGCAGGGAAGTTTATGGAGAGACGGAAACGCAGCTTCGAGAAGCGTATGAGCGCAGAAAAGGGAGATGGTACAGGGCAAACAGCATCACCGGGTGCTGTTTTTGTTGATGAAGAATTTGCCATGGTTTTTGTTTGTTAGTTTCTATGAATTTGTAGCAACATTTCTTGACTTAACCCAAAATATCAAGAGTGCCACGGAGAAGAAACACTGCCCCAGAGTAAATTCTTAGCACATTTTTTTCAAAATGGACTGAATTGTAAATACAACTTACTCCATTTGGTACAACTTACTCCATTTGAGTCAACTGAAGAGGAATGAGGTTAGGTGACCCCTATAGAGTGATCTCCAATGGGCTCTGGACATCTCTTTTTAAAGAACATTGATCTCGGCCTCAATTAGAAGCTGCAGTATGTCTGAGGATTATCAAGTCTTTCAAATGATGCTTTGAAAGCCCAGTGTATCAATATTTTGCTCCAAGGAAAACCCTCAGAAATGGACTTAAGTATGCATGCAAAGTGGAAAATGAAAAAAGGTACCTTAATACTTTCATGAAATATTTACGGAGCTCACTATATGCCAAATAGTATTTATTTGAATATTATTTGTAATATAGTGCTATCATCCAAAGAAGATTAAGCTCTGGTGCTTGTGTAAATCTTTCCTTCACTTTCAGGTTAGAAAATGAAACTTCTTTTAGACTGCCCCTTTTATCAGAGAGTGGAGTCCAAGTGAAAAGAGAGAACTGATTACCATTGTCTATCCCCAGCAAAAGCGGCTTTGTGGCTGAGTGAGTTCCGTTGAATTGCTAATCTAAAGGTCAGCAGTTCAAATCCACCAGCTGCTTCTTGAGAGAAAGATGTTCCCATCAAGATTTAAACTCTTGAAAACACAAAAGGACAGAGGTGGCAGTCCTATTCTGTCCTACAGAGTCACCATGAATCAGAATTCACAAGATGGCAGTGATTTTATCTTTTAGGGCTCCCAGAAACCCCCACTATATTGAATGAGAGCATGTGCAGCTCCTATCAGTAGCATTTAATTTTCTAATTACACTATATTGAGGAAAACTAAATAAGTATTTGTGTTGAAGACTAATTTGGAACATAGGGGGAAAAGTACATGCTTAAGAATTGTTGCACAGAAATACTTGACTAACAGCTCTCTCAAGGAAAGCACAAATGTTAACCATCTATATTGTGTGTTTTGTGTGTCACTTGCCCCCAAATATGTTCCTTTATGCTTTTATGCCAAGACAGTTGGAGTAAACACCTGGTACCATTGCCTCCTGTTTCCACAGAAGACATTAGTAATCAATCTAGACAATATTTCCCCCTGAGCCTAGGCATGGTCTAAGATTCCTTCTGTACCTAGCTCCACAGGAGGCCACTATTAATAGATAGGAATTGGCATTTGGGGTAAAATCTACTTGTGTTTGTTTGGCAATGATATTGACTCTATGTATCCCTTATTAACATCCAAATATGTTATAATGATGCACAAAGGCACAGCATAATCAAATTGCTAAAAACTAGTGATAAATTTAAAAGTAGCTAGAAAATGGAGGTACAATGGAGTCAGAAGACACACTTTAAATAACAGCAGAATTCTTGTCAGAAATGATCAAAGTCAGAAGACAATGAAACAATGGAACGTTTTTAAGCGTGAAGGGAGTGATTTTTACTCTACAATTCTATACCAAGAACAGAAAGTGAAGTCTTTCAAACACAGAGTGAAAAAGTTGCCTTTAAACTAAGTAACAATTTAGCCTAACTAATAAAAATAATGATAATCATTCTGATGATCCTAACTTCAGATCATGTTGAGAATTTTACAACTTCCTACATCTTCCACAGCTATGTCCTGGGAGCTTGCCTCGATCATTTCTCCTTCGGTTACCACAGCAACCTTCCAACTGTCCCATAGGATTCTACTCTTACTCCCAGTGCAGTGCATTCGCAACAGTCCTCATAATCCAACAAAAAGAGAAGGCGCTTGCGGTCTTTCAGTCGTTCCTCGTCACACCAAAGAACAGCCATCATTGTAGCTGCAGACTACAAATCCTCTCTGGTTTTCCTTTCCTCCCTGCACACCTCTCACTTGTCTGCCACGTTCTCTCCTTCAGTCGGATCCGTATTGTGCTTGTTGGACACTTGGATGGGTTCCTCTCCCTGGGCTTACTTTCTGAGGGAGGAGGGCTCTAAGAGCATGCTGATAAAGATCGATCCATCAGGATGGAGTACAACTCAATGTAAAGAAAACAAAAATCCTCACAACCGGCCCAGTAGGTAACTTCAGGATAAATGGCAAAAAGATTGAAGTTGTCAAGGATTTTGTCATCTTACTGGAACCCGTGGTCGATGCTCATGAAAACAGCGGTCAAGAGATCAAGCAATGCATTGTATTGGGTAAATCTGCTGTACAAGACATCTTTAAAGTGTTGAAAAGGAAGGAGGTTACTTTAAGGATGAAGGTGGGCCTGGCCCAATCCGTGGTATTTTCAATTGACTCATGTGCATGTGAACATTGGGCTTTGAATAAGGAAGACCAAAGAAGAATGGCTGCATTTGATTATGCTGCTGACAAAGAATATCGAAAGTATCACAGGCTGCCCAAAGAACAAACAATTCTGTCTTGGAAGAAGCGCAGCCAGAATGCTCCTTTGAGGGTGGTGAGACTTTGTCTCATGTACTTTGGACATGTTGTCAGGAGAGACCAGTCCCTGGTGAAAAACCTTATGCTTGGTGAAGTGGAGAGGCAGAGAAACGAGACCCTAGACAAGGTGGATTAACCCAGTGGCTGCAACCATGGGCTCCAACATAAGAACAATTGTAAGGGTAGCATAGGACTGGATGGTGTTCCGTTTTCTTGTACATAGGGTCATATAACAAAAACTACCTGAACTCAACGGCCTCTAACAATAACAAAAACTACCTGAACTCAACGGTCCCTAACAATAACAAAAACTACCTGGGTCATCCTTCTGGAAGCAGCATTGTGGCTTGAGCCCTTACTACCTGCAAGTCTTTTCTCAATGTCATATTTTCAGAATGACCTTCTTCCCAGCCTTTTTGATTTCATAGTGCTCATAAGTTGGATAATTTGTTTATTATCTTGTCTCTCCAAAGTTCCCTGAGGGAAGGGCTGCTGTCTTTCTTTGTCAGGCCTAGAACTCCAGGGTCAACAACAGATGCAGGCATACTGCAGATTTCAGTAAGTATTTGCTGAATGAATGGATAAAACATCCGGCAAAACAAAACCGTTTCCATTAACTCAACTCTGATGCACGGTGGTGCCATGAGACAGAAGAAAACTGCCCTGTAGGGTTTCTAAGGCTGTAAATCTTTACAGTGCTGGACCTTTCTCGCAAGGAGAAGCTAGTAGGTTTAAACCATGAACATTTCCATCAGCCGTCAAGTACTTCACCAGAGCCCCTCACATAAATTAATAAAATGTTATTGGCTCAATCCAATTTCATAATGACCCAATACAATTTCACAGACTGTAAATCTTTACAGAAGCAAATACCCCCATCCATTTTGACCCCAGGAGCAACTGGTGCCTTTGAAGCGCTGACCTAGCAGTTAGTGTCTAACACGTAGCCACAGGGAGAGTTGTGGTTATTGTTAAGCACCGTGTCGTGTGTTCTGGCCCACAGCCACCCTGGAAACAACCCCCGTCCTGCACCATCCTCCAACCGATATGTTCGAATCTGTAGTTGAGGCCACTGTGCCAATCCATCTTGCTGAGAGTCTTCCTCTTTGGGGCTAACTCTAGCTTATCAAATATAATGTCACATTCCAGCGACTGCTCTCTCCTGATAGCATGTCCCAAATACATGAGACCACAGCTCACCTGCCTTGTTTTCTTCCTTGAGGAAGTTGTTGTTCCTGTGCTTGCTCTTTTTGGCCATCAAATCAGGTGTGACTCAGAGGGACCTCCCCACAGCAGAGGGAAGCCCTACCTGGCCCGGCCCACCCGCTGTACCCTGCTGGGGGAGAGCACCGTGCTGGTCACTGTGGGTGCCATCTCTCCAGGCCCTTGCTCTTTTTCCTTGTTCTTTTAACTTACCAAGCATGACTACCTTTTCCCGGGACTAGTCTCTTCTGATAAAATGTCCACAGTATATGAGATAAAGTCTCTCCACCGTCACATCGAAGGAGTATTCTGGCTGTCCTTCTCCCAGGACAGGCTTGTTTGTTCTTTTAAAAGTGCATGGTACTTTCAACATTCTTCACCAGCATGATAATTTAAATAAATCTGGGTTGGGGTTTTTTTCATCTCCAGTCAATATCCAACTTTCATAAGAAATGGGAGGCAATTGAAAATACCATGGCTTGGGTCGGACCTGCCTTAATCCTGTAATGGACAACCTTGCTTTTCAATACTGTAAAGAAGTTTGTGGCAGCAGATTTGCCCAATGTAACACATCATTTTATTTCCTGGCTGCTGATACTGTGAGCATTGTTTGTGGATCCAAGCAAAACAGAATTCTTCATAACTTCCATTTTTTTCTCTGTTTACCATGCTATTACCTATTGGTCCGGGTGTGAGGAGTCTCATTTCCTTTCCACTGAGTTGCAACCCATACTGAGGTTACAGTCCTTAAACTTGATCAGCAAATGCTTCAAGTCCTGTCACTTTCAGCCATCAAGGTTGTGCCATCTGTGTACTGTGGGTTGTTAATGAGTCTCACTCCCAGCATGATGCCTTATCTTTCTTCATATCATCCAGCTTCCCTGACACTCTTTGCTCAGCCTACAGGTTGAATAAATATGATGACAGGATACAATCCCGACACACACTTTTCCTAATTTTAAACCAAGTTCGTATCCAATTACTGTCTGTTGACTCATGTGCAGGTTCTATACAAGCACAACTAAGTTTTCTGAAAGTCCCATTCTTTTCAATGTTATTCATAGTTTGTTATGATCTACAGAGTCAAATACTTTCTATAGTCAATAGAACACAAATAAACATCTGGTATTTTCTACTTCAGCCAACATCTACACAACATCAGTTATGATATACTTTTTGCCACAACTTCTTCTGAATCAGCTTGATTTATCGTGACTCCCTGTCAGGGTGCTGCTGCAACCATTATTGAATGATCTTCAGCAAAATTTTAGTTGCATGTGATATGAATGATATTGTTCAATAGTGTTTGCATTCTTTCGGATCACCTTTCTTTGGAATTGATGTAAATATAAATGTCTTCCAGTTGGCTGGTCAGTTAGATATCTTCCCAATTTCTTGGCATAAACCAGTGAGCCTTTCAGTGTTCTGTGAGTATGTGATCACATTACATTTTGTTTTCGGTCTATTCTTGAAGCCGTGCTTTTTGCTCATGCCTTCAGGGCAGGTTGCATTTCTTCTTTTAGTACCATCAGTTCTTCATCATATATTACCTTTTGAAATGGCTGAATGTCCACCAGTTTACGGTTTTTGTTGTTGTTGTTTTTCAGTGCAGTGACTCTGTGTATTCCTTCCATCTTCTCTTGATGCTACCTGTACCATTCAATGTTCTTCCCGTAGAATCTAGTATTTCAACTAGAGGTTTGAAGTGTCCCTTTAGTTTCTTTATCACGATTTATGCTGAGCATAGTATTTGCACATTTTATTAGAATACTTTACTTGGTCTTATACAGCTGTCCTTTGAAATTTTCTTTTCAGCTATTACTTCTTTTTTTCTTCCATGATCAAGAGCAAGTTTCAGAGTCGCTTCTGATATCCACTTTGATCTTTCTTTCTCTCTTTTTAATGACCGTTTGCTTTCTTCATGTAAGATTTTCTCTATGTCCTACAATGTGCCTGGTCTTCTATCATAAGTGTTCAGTGAGCCAAATCTATTCTTGAAATATGAGTGGGATATACCCAAGGTCATATTGTGGATCGCACAGACTTATTTTACTTCTTTTTAACTTCAGCCTGAACTTAAATACAAGCAACTGGTGTTCTGTTTCACAGTCATCCCTTAGCATGGTTTTGGCTGCTGGTAATGAATTTCTCCACTGAGTCCACAGAGGTACTCCACAGCATGATGGTCAAGCCCCACATCTGTGGTACATGTACTTTTTCACCACAGGGCAGCACAAGAGCATTAAGGCTTTGAGAATAGACTCTGGAAGGCTTTGAGAAACAGGTGCACCTATAGATATGGAGAGATATTTTTCAAACTCAGAGTCAGGTAGTGAAGGAACTGCCTGGTAATCATTGAAGTGTTGACTCCAAGCTTGTTAGTTCAATCGCACTAGTCACTATGTGGAGAGAAATAAGCCTGTCTGCTCTGCAAAGAGGTCAGTCTGTTGTTTTTATCCATTACATGCCTTGTGCCATCTCTTCTGAATCCCTGTCAACGTACTGCTGCAACCACTGTTGAATGCTCCTCAGTGAAATTTTATTTTCAGTCTGGGAAAGGGCATAGGGTCACTACGCATTAATTGAGAAGTGCTCCTTGTATTGTCAGGTTAACTCACCTCATGGTTGGGGGTTCAAACCCACCAGGCACTAAGAGAGAAAACATGAAGGTGTCTGCTCCCATCAAGATTGACAAAGCCTCAGAAACCCCACTTAGGGTCACAATGAGTCCATATCAAGTGCCCAGCATTGGTTTGTTGGGATGAATTAATTGGAATCAGCTCCATGATGGTGGGTTTGGGTTTAGGATCATGGAAGAGAACCTCCCAGGACCAAGAAATCTGGGGTGGAGAAATCCAATTCTGCTTTGTTATGTTTGTGACCTTAAGAATCATTTTATGGACCTCAGGGTCTCAATTTTCTCATCTTGTAATTCCAGGGTGTGTTTAACTCTCATTTATCCATTGCTCTAATATTCCATGATGCTAAATCAAATATCATGACTCCTAACACAAACCTTTGTAAATGTCACATCTGGGTAAAAAGGGAAAGGTAATGCACAGCCCATGAGGTTGAACTTGAGCTGCTGGAGTTCACTAGTCACTATGTGGAGAGAAATAAGCCTGTCTGCTCTGCAAAGAGGTCAGTCTGTTGTTTTTATCCATTACATGCCTTGTGCCATCTCTTCTGAATCCCTGTCAACGTACTGCTGCAACCACTGTTGAATGCTCCTCAGTGAAATTTTATTTTCAGTCTGGGAAAGGGTACCCGTAGTTCAATAGAAAGATGTGTGCTTGCTTACTTTTGTGAGAAGTAACACTGTAAGAGGGATGAGCTTGGCTTGACTTCTTTATTCCCACCACAATTTTTTTAATGAGAAGAAGCAAAGTTGACACCACTCTAGAGATGAGGGGTCTCTGAAAGTATGTCAATTAAGACCGATGGCCTCTTTCTCTGCATTGCTTTTGGGGAGACACTAATGTACAGCAATTCGCAGCTTAGAAGCTTTTGCTCCTGGAGGAGAGGACACTTAAATTTATCCATGGAGACAAAATGACTAGATTTATTTCTTTAATGATGGATGAGTTTAATTTTTCTCTAAAAGGGGTGGCATTCCTAAAATAGGTCAGGGGAGGGCAGTAAAGAGTTGCATATGGCTGTCTGTTGTCAATAAAGTATTTCTAAACAGAGAAGAGTTCTATGTTTCCCTAATTTATGGTTAAGTCTAAATGCACCCTAATAAAATTCGCTTACCATTTTTCGGCTTTAAACAAATTAAAGTGTCATCAAAGGATTTGTGGTGATTAGTTTAGTCCTGGAGTTGCGACAGCTCCTCAAATTGCACGCTATCATTGACTATTAAGCCTAAAGCCATCAGCAAGAAACGTGCGGCCCACCCCCACCCCCCGCCACTTTTTTTTTTTCAGACTAAGGTACTTAAATGACTTTAATGAAAGTCATCCTTTTTACGGGGCTAAATGCATTACTTTTATCTTTAGGGTAATTTTTTTTCTTAGTCCTGATACTTGATTCATTTCGGAAAGTCTAATATGAGTACACGTCTCAAATAATTTTATTTTCTCATTGGGAAAAATAAAGGACACAGCACATAGGTTGGCTTCTCTAGTGCTGGACATTATTTTAAAGCAACATCACCTTATTTATTTGACTTAACTCAGAATGTATGTCGGGGTCGCTGGTTTGAAATGCATATGGCTACTGAAGAAAGAATAGTCGTACCGTGCAAGTAAGCACGAAATAAACCCATCTGATTTTTTTTTATAGACTGGTTAGTAAAATATTTGAAATTAATCCAAAGAAGCAAGCCCTACCCTGGCTGCCTAAAACAAACCCACTCCCTTCCAAATGACTCTGACTCATAGCCACCCTGTAAGGGGTCCAAGACCAGCTCCTCACAGGAGCGAACTGGCTCATCTTTCTGCTGAAGAGCAGCTAGTTGGTTTGAACTGCCTGCCTTGTGGTTAGCTGCTCAGAGTCTAGCCCACAGTGTCACCTGGGCTCCAAATCCTGGCTATCTTCTCATTATTCCTACAATTTTCATTTGCAATGTTTATCAAAAATATAATCATTTGTGGGTGGGGTTTTTGTTGTTCTTATTTTCATTTTCATTTTTCATCCTTTATCTTTAACACAGAAGCCCTGGTAGCATGGTGGTTATAAATTGGGGTGCTAATCTCAAGGTCAGCAGTTCAAAACCACCAGCCACTCCACAGTATAAGCATGAGACTTCCTTCTGTGAAGAGTTACAGGCTTGGAAACCCACAGGGGCAGTTTGACCCTGTCCTATAGGGTTGCCATGATTCAGAATTGACTCTGATAGCAGTGAATTTGGTCTTTTTATCTTCAACACCTGTCTTTCCCTGTGGGGAAATGAGTTGCAAGAAGGTATGTTATCCAGCTTCTTTCAGGGATATAGCAGGGGATCAGAAATTACTGGTTAATAAATATGTCCTTCCAAATCCCTAAGGACAGGAGTGATTTTGAATTCCTCTTCAAATTCCTAGTATTTAGTATATAGCCTGGTAGACAGTCTAATAAATGGCTAATTTATTAATTCTCACTTATACAACAAAACAGCTTTCATTCTCTAAAAAAAGTTCTAGTGCGAGTTGCAGGAACATAGGTAACAGGTACATATTCCTGAGCAACTAAGTAATTAAAATATCAGATACTGGATCAGTATACACAGACCCTTCTAGAAGGCTAAGAGAATCTGCTCTGAGTTAACAAATGGCCAAGCCAAAAGTCGACGCTGGCCTACTCTCCAGAGCACTGGAGTCTCACGCGGAGAGGAGAGCTTGCAGGGCAAAGGCCCTCACCAGGAGTGTGGTGCGTCAGTGAGGTTCGATGGATCTCCAAAGGAAGGCACGGCGACCGTACGTGTCATTCCTCGTCCTGGAGACGGGAGAGAGGTGCCTCGGAAAGAAGCCAGTCATACAACCACCACCCAGCAAACAACAAGGAGTCCAGCCGACCATTTAAAGACTGGTGCTCACCTCTCTTTCCATGTCATTGTGCACATTACTTGAAATAGCCTTTACAAAGGGATTAAGCAAAGTTTTTAAATGTGTATAATGCAAATGTTCATAACAACAATTTCAATATGCAGAAGCGAAATTGCTTAGACAAGGTACCATCAATTTGGCAAAGACTATTATTGAAAGACATAAGAAAATATTTATGCCCACTCACTAAGACTGTCTAGTATGTAAAAGATTACATAAATAGGTATTTAGCCAGTGCCCTCTACTATAAGCACTGTAGTCGGAGCTGGACATACAAGAATGACTGGCAAGCAAAGCACCTGTCCTCGAGGAGCATCAGTCTAGTGGGAGAGAGGAGGGGCAGTAGAATAAGAATGACACACAGCAGCAGATGTTTCCAGCCCCGACAAGGGAAACGTGCCAGGATCAACTGGGATGGCTGGATGCTTTTCGAGGTACCTGTCCCAAATACTCTGCCAGCCAAACAATGGGGTAAACATTAAGAGGAGTTCCTTCTAAGTAGCAGAGTGATGGAATAGTTTCTTCTTCATGGTCTTTTTGCTTCCTGACTTTTCTATATATGTGTATATTTACAATGAGAAAATTCCTTGACTTATGTAACAAAATTTATTAAATAATATAAAAACATTCTCATTAAAATTTCAAACAGTAAAGCTAAGCCTGAAGGCTCCTTTGCCATGGGAAAGGATACAGGCACAACGTAATATAACCAATGAGCTTTATGAAGAGTGCCAGAAAGCTTTGAGGATCATCATTTGCTGTCTCTGTTTAATAACTTAATACATGTTCTCAGAAACAGTAATCTCTCTTCTTCAGAAGTATGCCAACCATGCTTTATTATTTGGACCATAGATGACCCCTTACTTTCATTCAGATAAAGAGAATTATCAGCAGGGCTGTCATCATTAGCCCCATGTGAGCATAGAAATAATTTAGGAATTCTGTTTTAGATGAGCTGGAAGAAGCATAAACCTCAGCACACTGATATTCTATAACTGAGCCTTGTTTATTAAATATTCAGATGCAGCATTAAAACACTGCTGATGGCCACAAAACCAACTGTGGAAATCAAAGGGGCCCTGGGGGTGTCAGGGTTAAGTGCTGGTGAGGGAGGCCAGCAGCCCCCTGCGGCTCCACAGGAGACCAGCTGGAGAATGGACTCCTCTCTGGGAGACTCTCGGGGCTCCTTCACCTGGCGTCACTTGTGCTCCATCACCTGGTGTCACAATGAGGCTGCAGCTCCTCACAACAACAACAACAAATAAAATAAAAGGCATGGTTGTGAAAATCCATCATCAACAACTAAATCTGATTCCGGAGCCATAGGACATACTATTTCTCCCTCAACTTACAATTGGTAAAACCATTTTATCACATTATTTTCAAATAAACCTCCCTAAACCTGGTGGCTTAGTGGATTAGAGTTTGGCCCACCAACCACAAGGTCAGCACTTCAAAACCATTAGCTGCTCCTCCACGAAAAAATGAGGCTTTCTCCTCCTATGAGGAGTTACACAGTCTGGCCCACCCACAGGAGCAGTACCACACTGTGTCGCTAGGAGTCAGAGTTGCCAAGATGGCAATGGCTTTGGTAGTTTTGGGTTTGTTTGGTTTTTTGAGAATTTACATGTGATGTGGATAGGAAATGAGATCAGTGAAGTATATAGGTACTAGCTTTTTAAAAATTTTTAGTGGAAAGATGCAATATGCTCACTGAATTGTACATCTAGTACAAAGACTCAAGAGAGATTGCCCAGAAAGGAGCACTGTGATTGCAAACAAGAAGAAACTTCTACTAATCCGAGTTTAAAAGCTAACAAGTATACAAAGAAAATAATAAATGTCACTGAAGTTTACACTTGAATGTGGTAAAAATGGAAAATGCTTTGTTATACATATCTCACCAGAATTAAAATGAAAAGGAAAGAACACCACATACTAAGGTTGGATATACACCCTAGCAAGAAGTGTTATTTCCTTTGTTTGTGTTGTGTTAGTATGCATGCGCACCCCTATACATCAATGAATATCCATGCAAAGAACGATACAGACAGAGAGAGGTCGATTAAGCATCAACACAGAACGCTCCTGAGATACTGGCCCCAAGCCTCACTTCATTGTAATTTATGTCTTCCCCCAGGGTCTGTTTCCCTTTACTTCCCCTGCCTCTTATGGAGCCTCGTTTCTGTTATTGCTGTTGTTCTATTGAATAACACTCAACAACTCTCAAAAAGGAGCAAGCATCTCCTGCTCTTTTCCCATGCGATCTTCTCAGCCCTTGAAAGACAAGAAATAAAACCGGAGAAAGAGAAAAGGCAACAAGGAAAGACTTGTTTGGCACAGCCTGGCTCCCCATCATGCGATGGTGATGTAATGGGCTGGGGGCGCCCTGACTGGCTGCCTCTGAACTGGTCATGCTCTCTGCACACATGCAGCCGCAATCAGCTGACAACTAAATCACATCTGAGCCCAAGCTGCTGCCTCAGAGACAGCCAAAGAGGCAGCATTCACGGGCTAACAAAGCAGCCTCAAAACATGAAGAGACTCCATCCGAGGCTGTGAAGGGGGAGCTTTCTGGCACTCCCACTCAGACTATTTGGGAATTGTGCAAGACTACGGAGGGAGAATGACTTCAGATAAAGACACTATCTGAAATTCGCACTTGGCAGAAGCTGCATGCTAAACATCAGAAATGGAAAGAAAGTGCCAAGATATGAAATAAACAAGTAAATAAGAGGATGAGGAGAGGTAAAAAATAAGAAGAAAGTGTAGTGTGTTAGCACTCAGCACAATGATGTCTGCTTAGATTCTCTGCAGACTCTGGAGTATTTACTCCCAAGTGATACTTTGGTGAATTGCATGTGTGTCTATTCCAGATTTATATTTTTTCTAATTGAATCATTAGGAAGAGAGACTCTTCCTGAATGTGCAAGTGATTCTTGCTTGGAAACACTTAAAAAATATAGAGAACAAAAATTATCAAAGGGTAACTAGAATATTTAGTAGACTAACTAGCCATAAATCTCTTCTTCCTGAAAAGAGAGTTAGTTGTTACTTGCAAATTCATTGGCAATCACATCATTGGTAATCTCAGAAATGAGGTCATACCAGAAGGCTTGTACCAGTTCAGATTTAATCTGGTCCTGGGATCTGAGCCATTTTCCTGGCAGAAGAGTTGTGCATGGCCTTAAATACTTGTATTATCCGCTCTCTATGTCCCCGTCTGTTCATCCACTCCCACAAAGCAGTTGACTTATTTCTTGGCTGCCTTTACCTTTTGGTCACCACCTTCTTCTAGAAAAGCTTCCGCAATACCAGCTCTCATCCTCTTATAATAGACTCTTTAGAAAAGACACTGTGTAAACTCCATTGGTGGGAACCTGCTTGATTGTAGATGGTAGCACGCATGTCAACCTTTTCCTAACTGAACAGAGCAGAATGATGAAAACATTAAGTCTGTTTAAAATTTCATATGAACTAGTCGGAGTTTTAGATTTATACTTGGAATGAAAAGGAAAACAAAGATCACGTCACACTTGTACCTAGTTTGCCCTCTCTGTTTACTAATAATAGCTTATCATTCCAAGAGCACTGGTGGTGGAGCCACACAGACTTAAATCTCCACCTTCTCAGTTTATTGTGCTCTTGCCTATTGGTCCAGGGATAAAAACCAAGATCCTCACCACTGGACCAATAGACAAAAATCATGACAAACAGAGAAAAGGTAGAAATGGTAAAGTTGAGATTTGATCCCTAAAAATCTGGGTCTAGAAGCTGGTTTCTTATCTTTATGATGCACAGTTTTCTGCACCATGTCGTCATTATTTCCTTGTTGTGTGCCAGAAAGTGGATGCTGATTCATAGTCCCTTTAGAGGACAGAGTAGAACTGCCCCATTGGGTTTTGTAGGCTTTAATCTTTATAGGCACAGTGACTCAGTGTAATCTTTCCAATTTCTTTTGATGATTCTTGGATCCATCAGTATTTAGGTCATCGTTCAATATTTTGGGCCATAACAAACTATGAATAATCTTGAGAAAAATGGAAATTCCAGACCACTTCATTAGGTTTATGCAGAAACTCTATGTGGATCAAGAGCTAGTTGTTTGAAGAACCCAGGAATATCGTATGGCTTGAAATCAGGAAAAGAGTGCTTCAGGACTGTTTCCTTTCAACATGCTTATTCAAAGTGTTTGCAGTGTGATGTGCAAACAGGAAGCAGTGCGATGTGCAGAAGAATTAGATATCAGGATTGACTAACAACCTTGCTTGCTGAAATTGAGGGGAACTTGAATCACAGCTAATGATGACCAAGGATTACAGTCTTCAATTTGGATTATTAAAAAAATGAAAAACCAAAATCCTCCCAACTAGACCAACAGGTAACATCATGATAAATGGAGAAAAGACTAAAATTGCCAAGGACTTCATCTTGCTTGGCTCCTCAATCAACACTCATGGAAGCAGCAGTCAAGAGCTCAAAGGGTGCATTGCAGTGGATAAATCTGGTGCTCAGGACCCCTTTAAAGTGCTGAAGGACGAGAATGTCACGTTAAGGACTAAGGTGTGGCTCACCCAAGCTATGATATTCTTAATTGCCTAATGGGTAAAGCCAGATTGTCTAAAGAAACAAATCCAATGACAATCATCTATGTATAAGAAAGAGCTTTATATCAAGAAGTAATTATATATCAAGGAGGCATCCCAGTCCAGTTCAACTCAAGTCTCTAAGTCTGATGATAGTCCATACATCCCACTTTTCCTCTAGCTGCAGACTGCTGACATAAAACAATGAAACAGGAAGATCACAGGCCAATGGGGGCACAGTTGCATGGACCCCAGTTTGGTGAAATCATGGTGCCGCACCGAAACTCAGAGCCAGCAGCAGAGTCCCAGCAAATAGGAAGGCAAAGTCACAGAGAAAGATGTCTTTGGCCATCTTGCTGCCATACAAAAAGTTTATGATATTAAGGAGGTGTCATTAGGTTGTGACTTGATTGACAGGTTTGACTCCACTTCCAGCCAGGAGTGTCTAGTTGACATAATCCCTAACCATCACACCTCACGTGCTTGTGAAAATTGGGCATTGAAGAAGTAAGATGAAAAAAGAATTGATCCGTTTGAATGATGGTGTTAGTGAAGAATATGGAAAGTACGACAGAGAGCCAGAAGAATAAACAAATCTGTCTTGAAAGAAGTCCAGCC